>NC_071539.1:24034212-24364442 GCF_026979565.1 Vidua chalybeata
CTAAGAGCTGAAAAAAAAGTGAAAAATCTATTCTTAAATTTCTGGTTTACTCAGTGAACAAAATTTATTTTGTTCTAGACATTGATCTTTGGAGCTAGTGAGGTGACAAATCTTTGTCCAGCTTCTGTTCAAATAAGTAAGACATATTTTCTGTATATTAGATTTCCTGGTAATACAATAGCTCCACTTTTACATAATGCTCTTTCAGGATTTATAAGACTGGAGGTAATTAATTCTAATATAATTATTTGTTACCAACTGGAGATTATGAACAATAGCACAGACTAAAAAGGAAAGTTCTTCAGAAAGCAAGGATAAAAGGAGTGCACAAAGCAGATTATTTTTTTCAAATGCTTTCACTAATAAATTTTACTAAAATAGAGATTCAGACAGGAACTGTAGGATGTGAGCTCTGTCTTGGCAGGAGTGGGCACTGTCCACTGACTTACACCGCCTGGCCAGCCAGGGAGATTTTGGGAGCTCTCTGCTGCAGCAGCAGGGACATGAGCTGCTGCCCAGTACAAATGTCAAGCAAATAAACTGTGTGCATGAATAAATCATAACAGGACCAGCATCATGTAGAGCCTCAGCTCTGCCCACAGCCTTGCTGAGATCTCTGCAGTCACTGGGCTGGTCATTACCTGCTAACTGTTCTGCCTCTCCTGACATAATGCCTATTTTTTTTGCATGAGTCACTAAGTTCACAAAAGCCTCTAAACTATCTGCAGTGATCAAGCCCTGATTATAGTCTGCAGATGAATTGAGAGGTCCTGTTCCATAACCTCTGTGTGACTTTGAAATGTGCATTCCACTTCAGGCGGAGTCTAACACAATCTGTTTCCACTGAAGGCAAGCACCACTGGAAATATGATTACAATAATTGTATTATGAACATGGCATTGTCCTGATCAAGTGAAGGGCTCCAAAATGTAACTGATAAAATTGCAGCTTTGACCTCCATCTTCAGCTCCAAAACTCAATCCAGTTCAAATATCCCTGTGTGTTAGGCTTGTTAGCACAAAGGCAGGCCCAGCAGTTCAACCCCTGCTCCCAGGAGCCACTTCACAGACAATACTCGGGTAAACAAGAGCTTGTGGGAGGGGAGAAACAGGATCCAGCTTTTGATGCTGGTTTAGAGCGTAAAAGACTGAATCTTGTGCTGTAACAGTTCCATCAATTCCCCGGAGCCGGAGCAACACAGAATTCGATTTGAAATTCCTGTGTAAACACGCTGGGGCAAATTCATGGTTGATGTAAATTGTTGTAACTTCCTTGGCTGTATTGGTATCACTGAAACCAATGAATTTGGGGCTGTTTGCACCATATGAGGATTCATCCCCTCCATAAATATTTATGCAAAAAATGAGAGAATTATAGCAATTTAAAAATATTTTAATGTGGTGTTCCAAATCATGCAGGACATAGTAGACCACTTCTGCTTTGTTTTCTTATCTTCTGGCTTCATTCAGGCCCTAGTCTGAACTTCTCAGCTAAATATGGAAAGAAATGTGTAAATTGTACCAGTCCTACCATTAGTTTCAGTTTGCAGAAGTGCCATTGATACAGACTCCTGCATTTATTTGGGGTGGAAAGTGTCTATTTGAATTGTGAGATCAATCGTCAAATTAGATGTGTGACTGCACACATCGCTCCAGTGTTTATTTTCTTTTCTGGCACACTTGTGGCTCTTTGGGTTTGAAGAATGTAACTCAATTGGAATGAGCCCCAGTGATAAAATGGTCATCACATAAGATGTCTTTGTGTTGTTTTGAAATGTACTATTACAAGGCATTTTAATAAACTTTGTTTTTATTTTCCTTGATTAATAACACATTTGCTTGTGAATTTTCCGGGATGTTTGATTCATGGTCTTTCCTTTCTTTTCCTTAGAACTCCTTGGTGGCAGCAGCCTCCAGGAGGCCTTGTGGGACTATCCCATGGCGAGCTGACCTGGTCCTGCCTTTGTCCAAGTAATTTTAGTCGCACTAACACTTTTGACCCCTGGTGTCATTGATAAGCTCCAGAGCACCGAGTGCTGGGTCAAAAAAGTTTTGAAAGGTCTGCAGAAAACTAAATGCTTAAAGCCATGTGATTGATATTTATTTATTTTAATGATGAATATAGAAAATAATACTGTCACTTTCTCTTCTCTGCCCGTTCACACTGACAGAGAAGCTGATTTATGGATAGTAGATACATTACATGTAATAAAAACTGCCAGTGATGTAAGGGAGAATATTCTGTTTTCATCTTCTCTGCTCAATAGCTGATATGATTTTTACCCGTTCCTCAGCTGTATGGTTTAGAAGACTCTGAGTGTTGTGCAAGGCATTAAACAGCAGTTGATCACTTCTGCTAATATGGTTTCACTATAGGATATTGTCATCTTCTTCTGATTGGCATTTGCCTCTCAGAGAATTGTTTGGCTAATGCACTGCTTAATACTTTCATTTTCTCTTTTCCTTTTTTCTTTTTTTTTTTTTTTTTTTTTTTTTTTGGTTGAAACTGGCTTTTATCTTTAAACTGTTTTTATAAAGCAGAAAACTATGTCCCTTTGAACTCATCTTCTGATGTCATAAGAGCTGGGAGCTGACATGAATTACACTGTGAAAATACTGACATTTAGAGCTAGGTACCAGCATGTGCTAAAATCCAGTAACATATGATGTGCTCCAGAATATTTTTTTACCACGGTGTTATTAGTGGCAGGCTCTTTGGTCTGAACGCCTTTGATAAGAAAAATTAGCACGCTGTTTTTCCAGCCTAAGTATGGTAAATTCTTTCCCCTTTTGGGGTCAAAAAATATAAATATTAAAGAAAACTCCAAGCGTCGCTATTTGCAAGGTTACAATGTTTGTTATTAGAGCTGCGGAATACGTTCAGCCTTTTGGAGAAGACAGTGTGAGGGACCCCTGAAAGGACAGGAAACATCTATATTTGCTGGCAACGTGCCTGGATTAAACACATTGCTCCCAGTGCCACCCTGATGGCACGGTGGGGAGAGCCAGCTCAGCTATGCAGAAGGAAAACAGGCAGCATATCGATATTTCATAACACAGCGTGCTCAGGAGGGGAAGGTAATTGGATGAGGCTCTTTGCAGGAAGCCAGTTCTGTGGACAGCCAAAAACCCCAGGATGTTCACTGGAATTAAGGCCCTAATCTTAATCCCCTCCCAGGAGGAGCAGCCCAATGCAGGAAGCACTTTGCACAGGGCTTCCTCTGGGTGCCCCAGAGATGTCCCACAGAGAAGCCTGGTTTTAATGCTGCATTCCTCAGCACAAATAAAGCACAGCTTTGCAGCCTTACTTGTGCAAGGCTCGAAAGGAGACTCTTAGGGAACCCCCCAGCATAGGTATACTGAGGCAATAGGGAAAAGTACCATTTCCCTTGCACTTTTTTTTTTTTTTAATACAACAGGGTTATGCCGTACATGAAGACAAAGTAGATTTTGGATCTTAAGTAACATCAGAAAAATATATAGTGCTGTGCATCCTCTAAAGAAGGCTGAATTTAGCACCATTTATTCCCACCTATATCCATCCTCTAACTGTGCCTCGTATAAACAGTTCTGATTCCATCAGGCAATTTTCCTGATTGTGTTAATGGATATTATCCTTCCCAGGAGCATATAGAAAGCTTGGAGATGCTTTTAATATCCCCGTTTGTCTTACTCAAAAAAGAGATCCAACCAATCTAAAATCCTGCAGCCTTTTCTTTTTTTTTTGAACCTAGTCCATAGCTCCTGGAACTAACTAAAACAAGAGCACAAGAAATCCAATGCATTTGTAAATAATCCCAATTCAGAATAGCAGCTTTGGCCGGGCTGAGTATGGAGGCAATCGGCCTGGCTCGGGCCATTGCAGTGTGACCCAGCCCAGCACGGCCGGTCCCACCCTCCCTGCAGGGCAGACAGGGAGGAGAGACGGGCTCTGCTGGGGACAGCCCTGCTGGGGTCACTCTGCTGGGGACACTCTGCTGGGGACACTCTGCTGGGGACACTCTGCTGGGGTCACTCTGCTGGGGACACTCTGCTGGGGACAGCCCTGCTGGGGTCACTCTGCTGGGGACAGCCCTGCTGGGGTCACTCTGCTGGGGACAGCCCTGCTGGGGTCACTCTGCTGGGGTCACTCTGCTGGGGTCACTCTGCTGGAGTCACCCTGCTGGGGACACTCTGCTGGGGACAGCCCTGCTGGGGTCACTCTGCTGGGGACACTCTGCTGGGGACAGCCCTGCTGGGGTCACTCTGCTGGGGACAGTCCTGCTGGAGTCACCCTGCTGGGGTCACTCTGCTGGGGTCACTCTGCTGGGGACAGCCCTGCTGGGGACACTCTGCTGGGGTCACTCTGCTGGGGTCACTCTGCTGGGGTCACTCTGCTGGGGTCACTCTGCTGGGGACAGCCCTGCTGGGGTCACTCTGCTGGGGTCACTCTGCTGGGGACACTCTGCTGGGGACACTCTGCTGGGGTCACTCTGCTGGGGTCACTCTGCTGGGGACACTCTGCTGGGGTCACTCTGCTGGGGACACTCTGCTGGGGTCACTCTGCTGGGGACAGCCCTGCTGGGGACACTCTGCTGGGGTCACTCTGCTGGGGACACTCTGCTGGGGACACTCTGCTGGGGTCACTCTGCTGGGGTCACTCTGCTGGGGTCACTCTGCTGGGGACACCCTGCTGGAGTCACTCTGCTGGGGTCACTCTGCTGGGGACACTCTGCTGGGGACACTCTGCTGGGGACAGTGCTGCTGTCCCCTCGAGGGGAGCACGGATAGCTGCTTCTCCTGCCTTGGGAGCCCCTCCAGAGCACAGAGACGTGCACAGAGGGGCTCCAGCCCTGTTTGCTCTGGGACAGCAGGGCAGCCTCGCTGATGCCTATTTTGGGCTTACCTAGAAACAGATTCCAGACAAAGCTAAAAAGATAAAAGCAGATATATTTAATGTAGGGCCTTCAGGTACATTAAGGGCAAACAAAGCCTCCCCAAGGGGCTACACCCAACCTGGATGATGGTCATGAGTTTTTCAGACAATTATGAGTTTGTCCATTTACATATCAGGGGTCAACTCTCCAATTTCAGCTTCAGGTAATGAAGTAATTTACCCTCAGTTTGCTCCTCCCAATTCACTTTTGTTTGTACTTTTTGGGGCCTTTTTGAGGCTGTGGGGTGACCTTGGATCTCAGGCCCAGAGGGATTGTTTTGTCTGACCAAAGTGCGAAGACAGTAACGAACACTGTATGGAGTTTGGAGTTATGCCCTAATGCAGCACAGGATCTGAAAAATAGAAAAGGTAAAATCCTAAGGCATCATCATGGTGATGTGCCCATGTCCCACGGTGGTGCGCTGTGAGGAACACAGATATGGCAAGGAAAGGCCGGGGCAACAGCTGGAGGCAGCTGGGGCTGAGCCGGGCACCCAGCCCCAGGCTGGGCCTCTGCTGTGGTCACACCATGGCTGAGCTGCACACCCTCTGCACCCCAAGGGAGCACTGGGAAAAGTGATGCCTCGAAACTGAGCAAACATGCAGGTAGGGAGTGGTGCAGGTTGTATACTGGTGAGTGTGTGTGTTGTGTAGAAATTATCATTTCAATGGTAATTGCGAAGGCATTATCAGTCACCTTTACCAACTGCTTCCAGCCACAAGGAGCTCTCTCTGATAAAGATTTCTGCTGCTTGGAGGCAGGCCTGTATTTACAACCACAAGATAAAGTGATTACATTCACAAGAAACCCTTGCTACTGCAGGAGCCCTCAGAAGGAGGATTGGTGCTGAATTCTGCTCTGGTTTCTCGTCCTGTGCTGCTGCTTTACCCATCCAGAATGGCCCTGTTCCTCGAGCTGCACTCAGAGGGAGGGCAGAAAGCTGCTGGCTTTGCTCACAAGGGTGCCTCCACCTCCATCCCCAACATCCTTCCCGCACCACCTCATCAGACTCTTGGCCCCTCTTTTCTCCCCCAGCAGATGAACTCAGGCCGCTTAAAATAAATTGTTGAAAAAGTTTTGTTCAGGTCCAGAATGGTGTTCTGTTGAACATACTTCATTTTCTTCAGAGTCTTTAACTTTTGACTAGATTTTTGGGATTTTCTTTTTGCCAAAATAGTATGAGAGACACAAGAAATTTTCATTTTTTTACCCTCAAATGAGGAAAAAGAAAAAATACGAGACTAAAACACCCTAAGAAATAACCAAATCCAGGCAGATGCACTTTAGCTTTGAACAAGGAAAGGCAATTTGTGATAGGTTTTTCCAGAAGTGGACAATTTGGAGGGAGGATAGCTTCTTGGTTAGGAGGAAAATTTTTAAAAAAAGGAATTATTAGGAGAGAAGAAACAGTGAGAGAATAAGCAGGGAAAGGGACTTTGGAAGAGTGTGAGAGGCATGGCAAGGGTGGGACAAAGGCACTCTGGGAGACCCAAGGGTACTTTATGTGGCTCATGAGTTGAGTTCTGTTGTCTTCTACTGCCCCAAGTTCCCTAACAAAGTTGTCCCAGTGGGAGGGATAATTTTCATCCTGTCCAAACCACTCACAAAATTCTGAACAAGAATGATGCAAAAAGAAGAGTGAATGAAAGGGTGCAGGTCAGCAGAACTTCCCAAGGGGCCAAGCACAGGTGGAAGAGCAAGTCTGAATAGAGTGGTGATAAAAGACTTGTCAGGAGAAACTCATGAGAAAGATGCCAAAGTTAGGAAAATGAGAAGGCTATTAAGAGCTTTGAAAGTTAGAATTTCACAAAAATTTTGCAGGAAAAGCCTGTGTGTCTGCTAGCCTATGTTTTTTGCTACTTTTCTCCAGAGAATGAGGAAAAAATGTGGAACTTTGTATGGGAGCTGAATTTGTGTTTAGGTGGACTTTGGGGATTTTATAACATAATGAGAAGGATTCTTGGACAACCCCTTGAAAAACCTGGAATTGTCAGTGGCAGCAGGGGTGCCCCAGGCTCTGGGGGTGTTGGGCTGGGGTCTCCTGAGCCTTCCCAGCCCCTGCTCTGCCAAGACCAAACCTGAGCTCCCAGCTCCTCAGGCAGTGATCGCTGTCAGAACAGCCAGAGGGTCCCTGTGAGTGCCCCCCGCGTGTTCAGCCCTGGGGTTCACCCCGCAGCCAGGGCTGCCCTGGGCTCAGCACGGAGCTCCTGCAGGGCACACAAGGCTCAGAGGGGCAGTGCAGCCCCCTGAGAGGCACCGGCAGAGCGCTGCTGCCAGAGCCCTGCCCTCTCCTGCAGAGGATGGATTGTCACAGGAGCACATCCCTTGTGTGGGGAGACATGTGAGGGGAAGGAAAACCAGCCAGGAGCATTGCTCTGGAAGCTCTGGATCCAGCAGGCAGAACTGGCTGCAGCCTTGGCTCCTGCAGCCTCTGGGGACTGGAAGCTTTCTCTGTGCAGTTTGAAAACCCGTGTTGTGTAAAATTGTTTAATACTCACCATTCAATTGATTTTAAAGTGGATAATCATCGCTGAGCTTTAAATACACAGAGCTTGTTGTTGGAGCTACAGCTTTTCTTTGTTAATACTAACATTAAATATTTATTCTGGATAAGGATAATCTAGTAATATGGGGAAACACCTGTGATTGAACTGCTGTGATAAGGATCTCTACTATACACTTCTCCTGCCAATATTTTCACAAACCTCACTGTATTCAGGGGTAAATAAACTTAATTCATTTTCCACTCCTGTTGACTCACAAATTCGAATGTATTTGATGCATGAATGTTTGCAATAGGTTGTAAAGCCCAGTTCAAAACCTGTGCTAATTTGTTTAAGGAGCTCTGTGTGACAGAAGCCCCTTTTTTCCCCTCCAGCACTAATTGGGTGATGATGATTGGGTCGTTTGTGGAAACACTAGAGCAGGAGAAGGCAGCTGGAGACAAACCCAAAACCATGCAGAGAATTAAGATTTTATGAAGCTGCAGCAATTCTCTGTCTCACTTCAGTGGAACTGTATTACCCACAGGCAGTTCCTCCCTGTTTGCTCAGACAGCCCCTTCTGTGTGGCTTTCTAAAACCTCTAAGAAGGTACATTTTTCACTTGAAAAGTGGAGAATGAAGTGATTTGTTTCTCCCTCCGGCAATAATGGAATCAAGAAAAACTGATGCTGAATATCTCTGTTATATGCATGTGAATGTCAGATATATCTTAATTTAGTGTTATATATTCTATTTCTCAATAGGAAATATCTGATAATTTTGGCTTTTAAATGTCTTACTGATATACTATGCATAAATTTAATTACTCCAAATAGTATTTTGTTCCAATTTTACTTAGCTTTTTTTTTTAAATACCTCTTCAGAAGGAAACAGTTTTGTGGCATTGATATTTATCAAAACAAAACAAAAACTAAAAATCCTGCATTTTCACAGCAGCTGTCATACATCCTTGTAAGTATTTAATTGGGCTATTGCATGCATGGAACTCCTGCACCTCAGAACATTATTCTGAGCTGTGATTTTTGTAGATAGAGTAATTCCTTTTAATACTAAATATTTAATATTAATATTTAATATTTAATATTGGTTGCTGCAAATACCTGTGTAAACCCAGACCTTGCGAAGCCAGCAGCAAATTTCTACTTGCTTTTGTGAAGCTGAAGTTGCTCTTGGTGGAAACTTGTTCTTCAGCCTTGTAAAGAGCCAGGGGAGCCAAGTGATGTGCCAGGGTTTAATGCCAGTGCAGGTGAGCTGTGCTCCCACCTTGCTGGCTGGTGTGAGGGGCTGCAGGAGCTGTGTGTGCTGCAGAGAAGCTCATTCTTAACTTCTGTCCTTACCTGAAACCCTGTCAGCAGGAGCTGTGTCAATCGTTACAAAGCAATTTCTGTGCCACAGTGAGTGTGAGTGACATTTCAGTGCTGCCAGCCCTGCTCCTGGGATGCCTGGGCAAGAGCTGTGTGCCTGACAAAGCTCCAAACCCAGCTCAGGGAGATCTGAGTGCTTCACAAAGCTCCAAACCCAGCTCAGGGAGATCTGAGTGCTTCACAAAGCTCCAAACCCAGCTCAGGGAGATCTGTGTGCCTGACAAAGCTCCAAACCCAGCTCAGGGAGATCTGAGTGCTTCACAAAGCTCCAAACCCAGCTCAGGGAGATCTGAGTGCTTCACAAAGCTCCAAACCCAGCTCAGGGAGATCTGAGTGCTTCACAAAGCTCCAAACCCAGCTCAGGGAGATCTGTGTGCCTGACAAAGCTCCAAACCCAGCTCAGGGAGATCTGTGTGCCTGACAAAGCTCCAAACCCAGCTCAGGGAGATCTGAGTGCTTCACAAAGCTCCAAACCCAGCTCAGGGAGATCTGAGTGCCTCACAAAGCTCCAAACCCAGCTCAGGGAGATCTGAGTGCCTCACAAAGCTCCAAACCCAGCTCAGGGAGATCTGAGTGCTTCACAAAGCTCCAAACCCAGCTCAGGGAGATCTGAGTGCCTCACAAAGCTCCAAACCCAGCTCACAGAGATCTGAGTGCTTCACAAAGCTCCAAACCCAGCTCACAGAGATCTGAGTGCTTCACAAAGCTCCAAACCCAGCTCACAGAGATCTGAGTGCTTCACAAAGCTCCAAACCCAGCTCAGGGAGATCTGAGTGCTTCACAAAGCTCCAAACCCAGCTCAGGGAGATCTGAGTGCTTCACAAAGCTCCAAACCCAGCTCAGGGAGATCTGAGTGCTTCACAAAGCTCCAAACCCAGCTCAGGGAGATCTGAGTGCTTCACAAAGCTCCAAATCCAGCTCAGGGAGATCTGTGTGCCTGACAAAGCTCCAAACCCAGCTCACAGAGATCTGAGTGCCTCACAGAAGCCCGAAGCCTCCTCACAGGGAGCACACAGAACTCAGCCTGCTCTGGGGGTTTGGGGTTAGAGGGTCTCCAGCCTTTTCCCCCGTGTGCTGTTCTGTGCTGCCCTGTCAGTGTCACACAAATTGCAATATTTGTTTGCTTCCACTCACGCGTTTAACGCCCACTGAACACAGCTTTGTAATGAATCCCTTGTTTGAGTAGGAATTCAGCTGGCAGCAAAGAAATCCAGTGCTTCTGTTTTCCATATTCCTCATCCCAGGTTGTATACATAGCAGTGACAGGCAACAAATGCTATTTTTGTTATAAGCAACAATAAGCAACAAATAACATTTCCATAACAATTTCCATTGTGTTTTAAAGAGCATTTTGACCAGTTTAAATTTATTTGAGATAAAAGAAGTGTTATATTGATGTTTAACCCACAGAAACTCTTGTTTTCTTTTCAATTGTCCTAATACTGCTTTAAAGACTCCGGTGAAATCTTTCTATAGAATACTGAATATTCAGGAAATGTGGCACACCTTTTCTTCTGACTTCTAGTTCTACTTATGTTCTTTTTTAAAATGCTTCTCCAGCTGGAAAATGACTTTCTGTGTGTCAAGTTCTTCATTCACATATTAAACTGTGTAGTAACTACAGCTCCTCTAACTGATAGGTGCAGGCTCCAGGACAAACCTTTTCTATTGTCATTATTTATTCCAGGGCTGGGGTGTCTGTGTGTAGCTCTGTCCTCAAATGAGGAATAGGCAGAGGAAACCTATTATGTGGATGAAATCTAATAACAGCATGGAGGTTCTTCTTTTTCAGCTTCCTGAATTGAGCTGTAAATGCAGGGGAATGCAGTGGCAGCAGGGTATCACTCATGGGCTGGCTGCCTTTTTCTGTGTCTGTTCCCAGAGAATGTAAATCTAGATTACCTCCTCTTTTAAGCCTTGAAAAGTAAAAAACAATGAAGTTAGAAACTCACGGGAAAATTGTGCATCTTTTTGAGGAGGCTTTTTCCCAGTCCGAGTAGGGTGCTAAACCCTATTTTTCATCAACTTGTGGCCCGGGGTGCCAGAGGAAGGATGTTCCACAGCACCAAGGCCAGCAGGGACAGCAAATGAAGGGCACTGCATCTTCACACTGTAGGGGAAAGTGGGAAATGAGCTCAGTTAGGGAGCAACACCTGCACTCTTGTTTTCTCTAGGTGGTTTTCTCTAGACACAGATAGCAGCTCCACAAAAAGGAATATAAAGTTAAAACCACACCTTGAGGGTGCTCCTGTTAGGGTGAGGTGTTACAAACCACCTAAACTTGAAGCCAGCTGACAAGCAGTGAACACAAATCAACACCAATCATTTCCTTTGAAGCAACTGAAAGAAGAAGCCACGAGAGATGTATTTTTCTAGAAAATAAGAATTTCAACCACAACAAAACTGGCTGATAACAGTGAATTTAGCACACTTTGGTAGCTGCTGAAGGATCCATACCAAGCCTGTTTTCCTGTGAAACCGGCTGCAGACAGCCAGGAGGAAAATGTCCATGTCATGGCCCCTGTGGAGAGAGCACCAGGGCTGACCTGCCCTGCTCCCCTTGCCCCCATGGGCTGCCTGGCCAGGGCTCACCTTACTTTATCCTCATTATTTTTATCTTTTATTATTTTATTATTACTTTTATTCTTTGAGTGACGTAATTCAGTTTAACTTAAACCACTGGAAAGCCTGGAATAATTGCAAACAGTTTCAAGTGTTAAACTGGGGGCCAAATAGCTGCAGAGAACATTGATGTCAGAAGTTTACTGCTGCTGTACTGACTTTTGCTTCAAACCAGCACATTCTCAGAGATTGCTCATAGAACCCTCATGAAATGATCCTAGAACACTTGCTGAGATTAAGCATTTTCTTTGTTTACTTTTGAAATGACAAATTTACTTATCCAAATTCCCTTTTTTTTGTGTTGCTGTAGCACCCATTTACATAGGAAGGCTTAAAAAAAACCTCAACAAATTAAGTGAAGATGTGAATTTAAAGCAAATTACTTTAGCAGGACTAAAATCCTGTGTAGAAATTCCTTTCAGAATTTTAGTACTCTAAACAGCTTTTAACTTAGTTAACCCAAAAGCTTTTGTTTGTGAATAAGTTGGAGGCTGAGGCCAATTAATTAATCCACTTTAAACACTAATTCAGTATAATTTCCTGAGTGTGTGTCTGTAGGCAGTTCTGAGGAATACGTGCTGCAGAAATGGAAACCAGTGAGGATTTTACTCTCCTCCAAAGGACTTTGCTTCCTATCTAGGTCTGGTAACTATTCCTCAAAATCTAAAATTTTTGCAGTGACTGTGTTGTTGGAGCCCTGGGCTTGTTACCAACCTCTTGCATAGTCTCAGTGTCCTCTTTATCAAATTTTCATTACCCGTTTCCCTAAGAAAATGAAAGTTCCTTAGCCATGTTGTTTGTGTCAGCCTTCCCAACTAGTTCAGAGCCTTTTTTTAATCTAAAGCAGTGGAATTTAGAGGAATACTGTAAGCTTTGGAGTAAATCTTCAAGGGAAAATACTGCTGGCAGAATGGAAGGCATTAGATGCTGGTTCAGTATAATCTATGCTGACCTTACTAACACATAAAATATATCCTAGCAGGGTTTGGGATTGGAAATGCTGCAAACTGTGCACTGTGGTGCAGCAGCCTTGTGTGCACAGTTCCTTGTCCAGTGACCACTCACAGCCTTTGAAATTCTAATTTATCCTTTTCCTGTATAGAATGTAATAGCATCACTGTTTAAAAAAAAATCCTGTTGAATTGATATCAAGTATTTAATGGCAAAATCACAATTTTTTATTCCACTTAGCCATTTGGCAGTGTAAAGGCCCTACTGTGTTCTTTCTTTGAAGTCTGAAAAAAATCTGGCCTAGGTTCGTTATTTGGGGAAAAGAGATTTGTCTTGTGTAACAATTACTCTCCTAATGCCATGAGACACTCGGGGTGCGTTGTGTTTTCCTGACATAAACATTTAGCTCATCTTTTGTTTTTGTATCAATCTCTACTCATGTCAGCCCTGTAGAAACTGAAAAGTGCCTTCTTGTAGGGGATTGTCTTCTCATTAGCCCCGCCGATTTTCCAAAAGATTTTGCTTTATGCAATGCATTATAATTACATGACAGCAGAACAGTGGAGAATATGGCATAGCATTTCCCATAGGTTTCCTATCTGAGATAAGAAAGATAAACACTCTGCCTTACTTCTCCAGGAACAAAGCCAGCCCTGGGCAGTTTCCTGGATGGGAGCTGCAGGAGCTGTGTGCCTGCAGGAGCTGTGTGCCTGTGTGCCTGTAGGAGCTGTGTGCCTGCAGGAGCTGTGTGTCTGTGTCTGCCCGATCTCTGTCCCTGCCGGAGCTCTGTCCTTTCCGGAGCTCTGTCCCTGCCGGAGCTCTGTCCCTGCCCGATCTCTGTCCTTTCCGGAGCTCTGTCCCTGCCGGAGCTCTGTCCCTGCCCGAGCTCTGTCCCTGCCCGATCTCTGTCCCTGCCGGAGCTCTGTCCTTTCCGGAGCTCTGTCCCTGCCGGAGCTCTGTCCCTGCCGGAGCTCTGTCCTTTCCGGAGCTCTGTCCCTGCCCGAGCTCTGTCTCTGCCCGAGCTCTGTCCCTGCCGGAGCTCTGTCCCTGCCCGAGCTCTGTCCTTTCCGGAGCTCTGTCCCTGCCGGAGCTCTGTCCCTGCCCGAGCTCTGTCCCTGCCCGATCTCTGTCCCTGCCGGAGCTCTGTCCTTTCCGGAGCTCTGTCCCTGCCCGAGCTCTGTCTCTGCCCGAGCTCTGTCCCTGCCGGAGCTCTGTCCCTGCCCGATCTCTGTCCCTGCCGGAGCTCTGTCCCTGCCGGAGCTCTGTCCCTGCCCAAGCTCTGTCCCTGCCGGAGCTCTGTCCTTTCCGGAGCTCTGTCCCTGCCGGAGCTCTGTCCCTGCCGGAGCCGCAGCTCTCCGCGGCACACAGCGCTCCGTGTCCAGCTGTCTGCACAAAGTGAGGAAGCCCTGGCTGAGGTGTGTGCTGGGTTTCCTGAGAATGTCCTTGTGGCCCAAGGGTCCCTCCACACTCCCGCAGCTCTCTCTGCGGGCCAGGGAAGCTGCTGTTTATTTTTCCAGAGCGCTCTCCTTTCTGGGGGAAACAAGGGAGGCCTTTAATTGGATCTCTCTTTTGTTCCTGGATTGCTGCGACTCCAGCGGAGCTGGGAGGACCGAGGTCTGCTTTAGGGTATGCGTGGCTTGACTCTCAATGACCCACCTCTGGTTCAGCCGTGACACCCCGACCAGCGAAATATTTTGCTTGGGGATGACTTTCCTAAAGCAGGGAGAGAATCTCTGGTTACAGGAGCAGCGAGCAGCAGAGGTGCTTTCAGTTTGTTCTACTCTCTGCTGCACTTCCACGGGCTGAGTTGTGCAAAAGGGGAAAGAATACCCGGGCATCACTTTCTCAAAGCAGCTGGAAGCCTGTGCTGTGGTTCCTCGGAAACCTGGGTGGGTGAGAGATTTAAGAGCTTTAGACGGTTTGGACAGGAGAGGCTGGAAAATTGCAATAATGCTGCCAGTGTTAGTGGTTATTGAGATGTGTCAAACACGCTGGGGTGACCTCCTCCACAGCTTCAGAGCTTTGCAGTTCCCTGCATTTTTGCTTTCCCATTTAACTTTCTCATTTGTAACCTCTTTTTTTATTCTCAGACCAAGTTTTGTAATGCACTGACATCTGCTGTGTGTTTGACTAACACAGCCACTCAAGAACTGAAACAGGCCTTGCAGCCTGGGCAGAATGGGGCTTGAGGAATCAGATATGAAAGGGGAAGGAGGGTGGAAGAACCTGGTGGCTCATTATTGATTCGAGGAGGTAAAAGGGAAGAAGCCACCCTGCCCTTAAGAATCTTTTATTATAATTGTTTTATGGAAGAGATGCACAAAGGAAGCTGATTTCAGTCATACAAACAGCAGTTCTATCCACGGACTATAGTTATCACCATTTAGAAAAAAAAACTACATCAGCTCCATTTTTCCTTTCTTTTTTACCTGATCAGGGTTGTGGTGATGTGGTGGCCATCGTGGTGGGCATATGGTCCTGATAAAGGGCTTTTGTGCCACTTTTCAGAGACACTGAGACTGAGAGGAAGCAGTGTAGCTGAATAACCTGCACCGTGAGCACCCGATCATTTACAGTTCCAAATTCTGTAAGGCAGGAGCAGCCTCCACCCCTCCAGCAAATAATTGTAGGTACCACAGCAGGAGCTGCTGAACAACAGCACCACTTTTAAAACATTAAACCAACCTCTGAAAAGACACTCAGTTTGATAGCAGCAAAACTTGCTGCTGATTGAAAGCTTCCCTGAAACATTTTCAGTGGAGGTTGGTTTCTGGCAGGGATGTGAAGCAGGAGAGGTGTTCCCTTGTGGTGTGGGACAAGCAAACCTCCTCTGCCTCTGCCTCTGCCTCTGCCTCTGCCTCTGCCTCTGCCTCTGCCTCTCTCAAACCCAGCTCCCAGCCCCAGCTCCTGGCCCAGGTACATTTCAGCTGGACATTTCAGAGACTCAGTGCAGTACTAATCAGAAATCTTTTATCAAAACCATTTTAAACAAGAAACTGACCTGTGCCCAAAGGAATAGTTAGACAGTTTTGATTTTTGCCAAAAATTGACAGTATTTCTAATGAAAAACTGAAGCCAGGCTGGGATTTTTGATACATTATTCATCAGAAAATAATCGTTTATAAAACCACACTTTTTTACTTTCTTTTAAAAAAAAGTTATTTTCTGGTTTCAGGAAAATCTAACAGTCTCTCTGAAAAGGGGGGAGCCTCCTAACAAATCGTTTTGTTAGGAGCTTACATGAGCTTAATGAATCAATAAGTTATGGGGTTATCTCCCACATTAGTCCATCTATATAGGTATTTTTAAGGTAAGAAGTCTCTGAGGCAGGCAAAACTCTATGCATAGACACTTGAACAAAAAAGGAGAGATAGCTTTTTTTTTTCCATTTTCTATCTCAGAAGTGGCTGTAAAATCTTGGTTTGTAAATGTATGTTTTACTAGAAAAACAAGACTTTAAATAGGTCATAAACTGTAGTTTCTCCTTTTCTTCATTCCCAGCAAATGTGCAAAATAGCTGCAAGGCCATGACAGTGCTGGATTAACACCTCACCAACAGCAAGAACTGAAACAGAAAAGTACCTTTTCATTATGAAGGGTTTTAAACAGTAGGGGAAATCCTGCTCCCCTCGAGATCAGGAGGGAAATTCCTTTTCAGCTTCAAAAGAACCAAACTGTAGCTGTGCATTATTCTGCAAGCCTGTTTAAAAGCCCTAGCATTTCTATCCCTTTGCAGTCATCCCACGATCAGGAGAAGCGATACGGCTCTTTACAGCCTTGTCTCGGGGTTACAGGGCCTGCTCCTGGGGTGGTGCTCGGGAACATTTCTCCAGGGCTTGTAGCATTAAATGACTGCTGCCTCTTTCTTTCTTGTTAGAGGTTTTTGTTTGTTTGTTTGTTTGTTTTGTTTGTTTGTTTCAATGTCTCACTTGAAAATCTCTGCTGAAGTGCCCTTCATTCATTGTTTTTAATGCTTCATATTGTCAAGGCCCATCACATTCTCAAAGTGATGTGTCTTACATCAGCAATCACTGTCAGGATTTAGAACAGGAGTTCCCAGCTGCGTTTAAAGATCCTGTGTATTACCTAATTCTGAGAAACCACTTGTATAAAAATGTGACATGAAACGGCTGATGGAGGATCCAATAGCAAGTAAAGCTTTGTTTTATGCCTTCCAGCAATGATGCTGTTTGTAAACCACTTGAATTGCCCAAAAGGTGTGACATGCTGCTTAAACACTGTATAATACTCCAGTCCTAGCGTCGACTATAAGAAGAGTTATAACTGTTGGTTAATTAACTTATCAGGTGAGGCTGAGCCCAGCTCTCCCCACTGGAGTGTAAGCCACGCATTTGACCCCTGGTACACACTGCACATCCTCAGAGCTCTCTCTGGAAGGATGCAGGGACACACAAAGCACTAAAAGCTGACACATCACTCCAGACAAAAGCCTTCTGAAAATGAAAAAGCCAAACCCCTTCATTTCCTCTGCCATTGATTTAAGTCAGCTAAAATCAGAGTTTTAAAACATCCAATTGTTGCGCCCTGCCATTAAAAATGAACCACGGGAGACTAATCAATTTTAACTTTTTGAACTGTTATTCCAAATACCTGCTGGAGACTTTAACATGCATTCAGTGCAATACCTGCTTCCACATTCAGTGGGCAGTGCCAGAGTTCAGCCCCCACAAGAAGCCATCAAACAGAACTGTCTCAGTACAATATTCAGCCATGTAGCACATGTTTTTCTGTGGAAATAATGTTCTTTCATACTTTGTATGAAACACCTATGGCACCAGGCAGATGAAGACCGATACAGCACTTAACTTCTCCTGACAGTTATTCTCATAATGGGTCTCTCTTTTATTTGTTGCAAGGGATAGCTACAAATTGGATGAAAAAAGGAAAACAAATTGAAATTAAATTATATGTAAGTAAACAAACCGTAATAAAATGAGCAGGCTGAACTTTCATCTACATTTCAACTGGATTTGAACCAAGTTCCTTCTGAGAGTCTAAGAAAGTTCGTTTAATTATTTTTTTTTGTTTGGTCTGCTCTGCATTTCCTTGCTCTCAATTGTGACCAAGAGGAGAAATGCTGGAAAACTGTGAGCAATTCTGATCTGCTGTTTCTGGCCAGGTCAAAAGCAGGACAAGCTGGAAATGTCATACAAATTCCATATCTGGTACATTCCCAGTTCAGGTTTGCATACTCAGAAGGTCAGAACAAGATGGAGATAAGCTAAAAGACCTCGAGGTGATTGTACGGACAAAAATCAACTAGAATTTAGCTAGCCAAGCTTAAACTGAAATATTCAGTTTCTTCAAAATTTCTGTTCTTGCCATGAAGGGAAATTCAGTCTTTTGGGATCGCATTGTGCTTCCAAGCCCACTGGTTGAGTGGGACAATGCAGGGACCTGAGAGGCGTCTGGGGATCAGATCCACCCTCCACTGGCACTGCTACCTCCTAACACTAACTGAGTGTGTGCTTTCAGTTATACATTCAAGTTTTGGGGGGAGACTGTATGTGATCTGAAGTTGACTTTGGCTGGCTTAGGTCTTTTCCTCCAGAAAGAAGAGAATTTCTTCCATCACATCACTTTTAACCTGATTCTCTAGAGATGGCATGTGGTTTGATCCAACAAAACAGATTTGTTGTCAGATCAAACCTAGTTATTTATCTTGCAGTCTTATAATCTTTGTAGAAATACAGTAGTTACATTTAAAAGGAAATTAACTTCTAATTGTTTTAAAGTGCAGCATGGTTTTGGAGAGGCACAGCTAGAGTTAGGAGGGAATAGTTTGTTGAGTGCACCACTCTGACTGGGGAGCTTGGCAAAAAGAACAGCTTTACAGATGCAGCCCATGCCACATGCTCCTGCTGAACCCTTCAGGTTTTCAAGAGGAGGAAGGTGCTCTTTGCAGGGCGTGGCAGCCCTCCCTCACATAACTCTGCCCTCTGGATGTGGCAGGGCATTCCCTGGGTGCTGCAGCCAGGGTTTCTGTTCAGCAAGCAGATGGGGAGAAGCTTGTGTGTACAGAGAGTTATTCACAAATTGTTTAAGTAGGTAATATATACACACATTCCAGATGTGGACACACTATTTAAAACAAAAGCACCCTGTTCCTGGCTGATACAGCCCCTTCTGCAAGTTCTGGAAGACCGTGGGACATGACTACTTAGCTTTAACCAAGTTCAGCTGCTTCGGCATTGATCAGAAATGGAAGAGGAGCGCGACTTACGTGGTCATAATGTAGATGGCAAAGTCTGAGTACACACGTGGATTTTACAGCACATGGCTGCGTCTGGCTGGCTTTCTCCCAGGGCAGCACCTCCTCTGCAGGAGCCTGCAGAGAGTGGACAGAAAGCCCTGACCATGCCTCGCACTAATTCTTAAGGAGCTGCTAAAGACAAAACTTGAATTCTCAGTCCACAGACGTGCTGCCCAAGTTCAGTGGTTGGAGTGAGTCAGCAGGAGCTGCTCACTCAAACTGAAATCTGCAGAGCTGCAGGCATGTGCCAGCATGTCCCCAACTGGCCAGCTCTGCTGTGGGACTGGGAGCCTCCGACACGAGACTGAGCAGGAGCATCCCAAAGACTCCCACAGCAAAGTGCTCCCAGTACTGACACAGCAACAGCTCAATGCCAGGGCTGACTTCAGCCCCAAGCCTGAGGTGCAGGCTCTCCAGACTGGAACAGCTTTGCCAGCACCACTGTCTGTAAAAGGGCCTTCGTCAGCAAGGTGAGGAATCGCCCTTCTCCCCATCACTAACAATCCAGTTACATTGTTATATTGTGTTGGTGCATCTTTGTCTCCTAAACTTAGGCATTTCAGCCTCTACCCTGAATGAGCTTTTCAAACATTGTTGCTTCAATGCAGTAACCGACCCTTTATGAAAACAGACTTGGGTGATTATATAAATTCAGAGAGATTATGTAAATTCACTATGGCTACAGTTTGGGACCACTTTCTCTGACAAGTAAGAGAAAACAAATTCTCATTGCTGTCTGTAGGTTGGTTGGAAGACTTTTTCTTGAAGTCTCTTTTTTTTCAAAAAACCTAAAATTTGTATAATTTTCCTTGCTTCAATATTTAACTAAGCAATTTTCAAATGGTCTAAACAAGCACCCTGAAGTTTTTATTACCTAAAAATTATCTGTTAAGCCATGTATCTCTGCAGTAACAACGGGAGATGCCTGCTTTGGCTCTAATTTTGTTGTACAAAGCTATTAATTTGGAGCTTCGGGGTGATCTGGACATGAATGGACTAGAATGGTTTGGGTATTTTATTCCTCTTTTTATTTCCCCCTCCTCATGCTTTGTAGAAAAATAAGCATCAATTTTGAAGTGCTAGAAAGAGCAGCTTGCTTTTGAGGCTGTCAGACTGATACAAACAATCTTTGCTTCGAGCTTCCTAAAAAGACATAATTTCTACTCTGTCTAAAAAGCAGAGGCTGCCTTGTTTGTTTTTATTTGCAGCATTCGGCAGCGTTGCTGTAGGCCACGAACTGCAGGATGGCAGCAACACAGGATTATCCTGCAGAGCCCTAACTGGTGAATCCATAACAGCCAACCTGAACTCTGCTGCGGGCTGCCATTTAATACCACAAGAAACTGTTTGCATTTCATCATGTAACCGGTTGTGTGAATTCAAGAACCTTCCCTGGATCAGGCTGTGTTTTCAGATGAAAGAAAGGAACTACCAAATGCTGGGGTGAAATACAGTGTTTATTTTCCTCTTGGCCTGTTCTCTAAGCATAAACAAATATACTGTAGTGAAGACTCGGGCTCAGGCTAAAGAAGAAAAGCTGAGGAGAGATGGGAAGCAGGAATAGATAAGGGGAAAGGGCTGGGGCTGTCTTTTCTCGTGAGATAGATGTCTTTGATATCAAAGCAACAGGAACAGGCTCAAAATTAAATGGGATCATGAAAATATCTTCAGAGTATCAGCTGAAGGGGGAAATCTACCCTCCGGATCCTAAAACCTTTCAGTCCCATTGGATTTGGTAGAGAATTGAGCCCATTCGTGACTCTTCCCCTCGGGCTCTGTTAGATGGACTTTTATTCAATGTGGTTTCAGTCCCGATCATAATAAAGTTACTCTGTTCCTCATGAACCTCACATTATGGATGTACAGCCATCATGGTCTACGAATTACTTCGCTTTTCCTTTAAAAACAGAAATCCTTGTACATATGGGAGCTTGTAAAAACAAGCCTGAAGCTACCAAAATTTTTAGCTGTACAGTATAAATGAGAAACTAAATTCTCCACTGCAAAACATACAGGCTCAAGGTTTTGACAATGAGACTCATTCATGCAGAAGAAGACACTTTCCAGGTGAATATTTCCTTCTTCTGGCGTCACACGCTGACTAATGTAATTAAAGAGTGTTTATGAAATGTTCGGGACTGTGCTGCTGGGAATCCTGAAAGTGGATTTCCCCTGAAAGGGGAAAGTGGGATTGTGTATGTTTGTGGTGTCCCTAGATGAGCGAGGTGATTTGCAGGCCAAGTGAGAGGTGAGGTTTTGAAAATGCAAGCTTTTCCAAGACAGAGTTTAGGGTCTAAAGGCAGTGACACGCACGCAGTTTCGTCTCACATAATGGTTGTGTTGAGGTTGCAAAGGTTTTATTCCTAGTAGTCGGTGCTGTGCCGACAAAAAGCACCTCTAGGTTCGAGCCCTGCCTCTAGGTGTCATTTAGAAAGGGAGCGAAACGGGCTCTGGAAAGGAAGCGGGGCGGCTGCGGCCACGGCCCGGCCCGGCCCCAGCTGCCTGCGGGCACTGGAGCAGTGGCACCTCCGCTCCCTCCGCCCGAGGGGACATGGAGCTCCCGCGCGTCGGTACCGCAGGAAAACGCCCCCGTCCCAGCCTTTTAATAGATTAAATCGGCTGAATTTTCACTGAGGCCAGAATATTTTATTTCCCGCAGTACATTTCGTTAACTCTCATGAGCGCCGTAGTGCGAGACAGACCCGCGCACGCCGCGTTTAACACCGACCCTACTTTTTCTGGGTTTGTTATGTGGAAAAATACTCCACGATCTTAAAGACCAGTAGTATCTGGAAAAATAATATTTTAAATTTAAAAAAAAAAAAAAAAAAAAAAAGAAGAAGAAGAAGAAAAAGGAATAAACTAGGAATACTTGAAACAGCAGCATGGAGACTGCCTTGTCTCGGCCGCTTTGCTGAGTGTGCCGAGGGAAGGAGAACTGCGGGGGGGACGGAGCGGGGACCGAGGGCGCCCGGCCCTCCCCGGCTCCCGGAGCCCCGCGCCGCCGCGGATCCCGTTTCTCGGGGAAACGGGACTCGGAACAAGGCGCGCCTGGAGCCGCTTTTAACATCCGTGTCCGTGTCGCTGCTACGTGAACATAATGAGTGCGGATAATGTCGGTACGGCCCCAGAGTGCTGCGGGCTCGGGAGACCCGAAAGGTGCGTCCTGCGAGGCACCAGCTGCGTGTCCGTCCCGGGGAGCCGGGGCGCGGCGGGGAAGCAGAACGGACTAAGAGCCGCAGGAGCGACAACGGGGCTGTGTCGCCTGTCCCCGTCCGGTCTCGGTGCGGGAGGCGAGAGCCCTGCCCCGGTGCCTGCAGGCGGGCTGCGCTGGCCGAACGGGAGCGGGGCTCTCCGAGCCAGGGGCGGACCGGCGCTCCCCGCCGGAGAAACGTTTTCTCGCCAAGAAAAAAAAAAGGGGAAAAAAAAAAACCCAAAAACAAAAAACAACAACCTTTAGTAGAGGAAGCCTGCAGAATTTTTAAACAAACCAGCCCCACACCTTCCAGGCTCTGGTGCCTGCAGAGGGTGAGTAGAAAAGAAAACCCAAACCACTCGGGCTACTCGAGTCTTATCAGCTCCTCAGCTGAAGGCACGGCTTTCGTGGGAATTCTCGTCCGGATTGTCGGGGACAGGCGTGGGGGTGGCACCGTGCCCCCTGTCCCCGCGGCAGAGACTCCGCCGCTCGCCGTGCCCCGCTCCGCTCGGCGCTCCCACCGCGAACGGGCTCAGCGCAGCGGGAATATCGCACCGGGGCCGCGGCGGGGGCTCCCGTGCTCTGTTCGGGAAGGGGAACCCGAGCCGGCTCGGTAGCGGCGAAGCCCCAGTTTGCAGCGTCTCTCGGGTCGCCTCTCTCAGCGGGGTTGCGCGGCCGGGATCAAGTCCCCCTCTGCCCGCTTCCCTCCCGGCTTCCCTGCAGCGGGGCCGGGCTGTGGCCGGGGCTGTTCTGCCCTTGTGTGCAGAAAGCGAGAGCCCATTCCCCGCCGCAGGAGGCCGGGGCAAGGGCACGGCGCCGTGAACCCCCTCCATTGCTAATTCCCCTCATGTTTCCCCTACCCCGGTGAGCGGCTGCAGGACCGTGCCAGGAGCTCCGCCGGCTCCTTCTGCTCCCGCCTTGTCCGGGTTTGTCCGTCCGCTGCCCGGCCGCGGGAGCGGCGGCGGGAGGGGCGCGGGCTCAGCCGGGCACCAGCGGATCGGGCTGCTCCCCGGGGCCGTGCTGGGATCCTCGGTCCTTCTCCCGAAAGGACTCTCCGCGCTCCTCTGCTCGCTGCCCGTCCCCGTTACTTGCATTCCCCTCGCTGCGGCGTTTCTGTGGCTGCCGATAAACCCTCAGCTCTCCGCTTAACCGCAGCTACAGCGTACAGCTGCCAGGGGCGTGTTCCTGCGTTTTCAGGTAGTTGTTTCATGTCCCAAAAAGGGCTTAATTAGGAGAGGGGAGAGGAGGAGAGCCCGACAGCCCCTGCCTGCCCTTGTGTCAAACGTTCAAGTAGCCGCACACGGGGCTAAGTGCTCACCTTTGCTGCTCGGCCCGACCGCCGCTCCCAGCGCTGGGTTGAGCTTCTGCCCTGGTGTTCATCCGAAATCCCCCTTGGTGGGGCTGTCAAAAAAACCCAAACAAGACCCTCGGATGTCAAATGTCCTTTGCGAGCGAGCGAGCCCTGCCAAGGAGCTACGCGCCCGGCTTAGGAGTGAGAAGGGAGGAATGTGCCATTTGGCGGAGGTGATGACACACGCGGCAGTGCTGCTACACCTGCACCGGCCCTCGCCGCGGAAATGCCTGCGAGGGGGAGCGCCGGGAGCAGCATGGGTGGCCGGCAGAAAGAAGCTCGCCCCGGCCCTGGGGAGCCCAGCAGCCCTGGCCCCGACGGAGGGGCACAGCTGGCTCCGGCTGCTGCGTCGCCCTGAGCAAAGCGAGCCGCCGGGGAGCCGCCGGGGGCTGTCCGGGGAGAGGAACCCTGGAGAGGGTCTCTCCTGTGGGCCTCATCCCTTCGCCGTTTCGTTTGTGCGCGTTACGGGGGTGCCCGGGGGCGGCGTGCGCTGCTCTGCGGCTGGGTGCGGAAATAGATGGGCCTCCTTTTTGTGACCGAAGTCATGCAGCCCGGGTTTTGGGGCACGCGTTCCTACGCCGACGGGAGATAAGGGATTGGTTATATGGCTCTAGGCGAAGATGCAGAAACATGTTCTAACTGGGATATATAGAAATATGTAATTATATATATATATATATATATATATATATATATATATATATATAAAATAGTTCCTCGATGAGCTAATTTATTTTTCTCGGTTAAAATACGTTTCTACATCTTCGACTGCCTTTACCCGCAATTAGTCTGTCCCGGGTAGGGGAGCAGGGACCCGTGGCCGGGCAGAGGAACTAGAAATCTGCTCATGGGCCGGCGAAGCCCTGGGCGCCCCGAGGGGAGAGGCCGGCTGCCCCGGGCATGCACGTTCGGAAGATGCCAGCCCACAGGGCTCACTCTTGGTTACGAAAATTGATGTCGCACTTAAAATCATCGGGACAGGGCACATCGTGAGAGGCGGTTCACGTGCAACAAAGGCAGGAGCGAGTCTGAGGGCCATGAGCTGCCGGCGGGTAGAGCTGCGGGCGCCGAGGTGAGCGTGCGGCTGCTCCCAGGGCCGCTTTGGGCAGCCCGAGTTGCGCTTGAGCACGGGCGGTGAGGCCGGGTCCTGCGGAGCCGTGCCGGCAGCAGCGAGCGAGCTGCAGCGCCCCGGGGACCGAGCGAGGCCGCGGCCGGCGAGCGCAGGTGGTCCCGGCCCTGCGGAGCTCGACCCGGCTCTTGCGGCTGCCGGCGGGCGCCTTGTCTTGTGGAAAGGCTCGGGGAACAAACGGAGCCGGTCTGCTCCGCTCCCGGGACAGGACTGGAGAGCCCGTTAGAAAGCAGCATGAAGTGTCCCGCTGCTGTAGCCGGGGCTGAGCCCCGGGACATTGGTCTGTTAAAGCCAGCTGGCACTGCCTGCTCGGGGAGGCTCTGCCTGAAGGCAGGAAAGGGGAAGGAGAGGGGAATGTCGGTGCCACATACGCTACTCCAGGAACTGTGTGTAAAAAGCCGAAGCCCTCCAGGGGAAGGAGCAGGAAAGCTGCCCAGTGTGTCATCTCCCGTCTCGCCACCCTGCCCCGGCCCTCGAGGCGCCTGTCAGCCCCGCAGCCGTGCTGGGGGTCTGCGTGTACTCTGCGGGGAGGGAGAAGGGGCGACCCGACACCTTTTGCTTTCTGCCTCCTGCAAGTAAGAGCTGCAAGAATCGACTTGTAGGGAGCGGCAACAGCCTCCTTGCGCTCCCCGGGCGCGATCGGTTGGCGGGGCCCGCGGCCAAGACATATAAACGCGACCGCGTGTGCGGCTGGAAGCGTGACAAGCCGCCGTGGCAGGGCGAGAGCTGCGGGCACACCCCTTCGCACCCACAGCCTCCAGCGCGACCCCGCGCCGGGCGGGAGGGGAGCGCCGCGCCGCGGGCCCCGGCGGGCTCCGGAGTGGGCGGCGGAGGCTCGCCCAGCGCCCCCCGGACGCCGCCCCCCGCCTCCCCCCGCCCCCGGCGGCTCGGCCGAGCCGGGGCGGTTCCGCGCCGCTCCGCGGGGCCACGTCGGGCCGCGTGCGCGCGGGGCTGAGCGCGGCGCCGTGACTGCAGGGTGAACTCGGCCGTGCCCAGCGGCTCGGCGGCGATAGGGGAGCGGGCTCCTGACGAAAGCGGAACTCGACCGGGCCCATACAAATCAGAAAAGAGCCCGGCCGCCGCAGCAGAGGGGAGCGGAGCCCGCGGGGGCAGGGACGACGCCGCCGCCGCGCTGCACGGACCAGCGGCGCCGCGAGAGGCGCCTCCCGATCTCCGTCCGGGTCCCGGCTTCGGCTTCGGTTTCGGCTTCGGCCCCGTCCCGGCAAGCGCGGAGCGGGACGGCCGGCAGCGGCGGGCTCCGTGCAGCGGGCAGCGCTCCGCACCGCGCGGCGCTGCGCTGGGCGCCCCGGGCGGCGGGCGCGGGGCACCATGATGAGCAACTACCCGGACGGCGAGGAGGACACGGTGGCGCTGCTGGCTCATGACACCGGCGGCAGCAAGGAGCCGGATCGGGGCAAGGAGGAGCTGAGCGCGGACAAGGGCCCCGAGAAGCCGGACCCCTCGCAGAAGCCCCCCTATTCCTACGTGGCCCTGATCGCCATGGCCATTCGGGAGAGTGCAGAGAAGAGGCTTACGCTGTCCGGGATCTACCAGTACATCATCAGCAAGTTCCCTTTCTACGAGAAGAACAAGAAAGGCTGGCAGAACAGCATCCGCCACAACCTCAGCCTCAACGAGTGCTTCATCAAGGTGCCCCGGGAGGGCGGTGGCGAGCGCAAGGGCAACTACTGGACCCTGGACCCGGCCTGCGAGGACATGTTCGAGAAGGGCAACTACCGCAGAAGACGAAGGATGAAACGTCCTTTCCGGCCGCCTCCGACCCACTTCCAGCCGGGCAAGACCCTCTTCAGCCCCGACAGCTACGGCTACCTGTCCCCGCCCAAGTACTTGCAGTCCACCTTCATGAACAACTCGTGGCCGCTGGCGCAGCCCCCGCGCCCATGCCCTACACGTCCTGCCAGATGTCTGGTGGGAACGTCAGCCCCGTCAATGTGAAAGGACTCTCGGGCCCGGCGTCCTACAGCCCCTACTCGCGGGTGCAGAGCATGGCGCTGCCCAGCATGGTGAACTCCTACAACGGCATGGGCCACCACCACCACCACCACCCGCACGCCCACCACCCCCAGCAGCTCAGCCCGGCCAGCCCCGCGCCGCCCGCGGCCCCGGCGGCAAACGGAGCCGGCCTCCAGTTTGCCTGCGCCCGCCAGCCCGCCGAGCTGTCCATGATGCACTGTTCTTACTGGGAGCACGACAGCAAACACAGCGCCCTGCACTCCCGCATAGACATCTAGGGAGGCTCCGGCCAGCCGCCGTCACAGAAATGCACCGGCCCCGCTGCCCCTCTCCTACCCCGCCGCGTTCCCCTGCGCTCCGTGTCTCTCCTCCTCGTCTCTAGCCACGGACTTCCCTCTCTCTGTGCCCAAACTCTCGCGGTGGGGAAATAGCAGCTTTGCCCCGCGCGTAGTGTCAGTGTAGGAGCCGTCCCTCCATGAGAAGAAGGCAGTGTAAGTGTGGGGTTCCCCGCGGGGCTGCGCCGGGCAGCGGCGGCCGGGCCGCCTCTCTCCGGGCGAGCGGGGATTCACCGGGAGTTTCTCTGCTCGTGTGTGTGTTTGTGAGTTGTTTGGTTTGGTGGGGTTTTTCGGTTTGGGTTTGTTTGCTTTGGTTTTGTTTCTCTTTTTTTTGGGGGGGGGGCGGGGGGGAGGGGGGAGCATCTAATTAAAAATTGGTTGTTCAGCCCTCAAAATTCTGCTCCTTTGTAATTCGGCCGTAATCTTTTCGGGCTCAGCCATGGGGAGAGTAAAGCGGAGTTTGTAAATAGCGGAGGTATTTTCACGCGTGCGGTGCGGGGCTGGCGGGGCCTAGACACTACCGTGTGCCCGCGGTGCTTGTCCTCGTCCTTCTCTTCATCCCCTCTGTCTTCTTCCTCGCTCTGCAAAGCACTGCGCTTCTTCCGAGCTGTGGCTTTTCGTTAAAATAGTAATTAACGTGGGGACTGCTGTAACAGCAGATGTGTGATATTGCTGGTTAATAGAAACCAACAAACAAATCCCGCCAGGGTCACTCGTGAAACGTTTCGGCAGCGGTAAATATATTTTTTAAAGGAGACAATGTCCTCTGAGGTCTTAAAAGTAATTTTATACAGGTCTAAAAAAATATTTTGATGTTATTAAAAAAAAAAAAAACAGACGCTTTCCTGTAAATTGGGATATTTTTCCATGTGTATATTATTATTAATAATGAAAGTTTAAACTATCTTCAGTTTTTTTGCCCCCATACCTGGCCCAAAATGGATTTCCCGGTAGGTTCTGCTTTTGAATTCTTACTCTTTTTCTTAAAAGGTTTTGATCCTTCAATTTTACATAGATTAATGTGGAAAAAAAATAGCGATTTTAAAACAGGGGCCAGTTCATAGCGATTTTGTAAATGTTTGTGTAAACCGATAGATGCTGTGGCATAGTACCATTTTGGGACCAACTTTTCTAGAATGAACTAGCACTTTCATTGTACTTTCTAGCATTGTAAAGTCTCCAATAAAATGCCTTTCCTTCTTTCCATATCGTTTTATTTCACTCCGCTCCTCCGCGCTCGGGATCGGGGAGCGGCAGCGGGGAGCGGGGCGGGCACTGTGTGCCGGGGCCGCTCCGGGCGGCGGGCAGCGCTCCCGGCCCGCGGCTGCCCCGCTCCCCGCTGCGGCGCACGGGGCTCGGCTGCGGGACCGTGCTGGGCGCTCCATCATCTCCGCCAGGCCCCGGGGCTGTCTCGGCGGCGGCCGACAAGGTGCGGGGACCGTTGCGTTGGTTCCGCGGTGTGCCGGGCGGGCCCGGGAGCGCCTCCGCTCCGGGCCGCGGGCAGCTGCCGGCACCTCGCCCGTGTGCCCGGCCCGGAGCGCCGGCGGCAGAGGCCTGAGACTGTGCCTGGGGCTGTGCTGGACCCTGGCTTCGCTTTCATTTCTTCCTCCAGTGCTCGGAGCCGTGGTCCTGGAAGGAAAAGCACGGTCCCGTGCCGCCCCAAGCCCGGCCCGGCCACGCTGCAACGGGGACTGAGCGCCATGCGGGCCCGGGCGGTGACGGAGCCGGGAGCCGCAGGCAGGTCTCTCTTTCCTCGCCGGGCCCGTGGCTGCGGCATCGCCCTGTGGGCCTCGCTTCTCACTCTGCCCGTCCCCGCAGGCAGTGGCCCTTACCGGGGCCCGGGGGTCAGCGGAGGATGGGGCAGGCAGGGCCGCCCCTGCCCGGTGCGGGCCCGGCTCGCAGCGGGTTCTGCTCAGACTCCGGCCTGGGCCAGGCCTGCGGTGCCGCGGCAGCAGCGGGAATGCGGTGTTCGCCTCCCGGGCCGCGCTGCCGGGGATGAAACCCGGTAACGGGGATGAGCACTCCGCTCCGCAGCCAGGGGCCTGGCACTTGCCTTTGCCCGGCTGCCTGACGCTCTCCCTTTCTGTCCGGGCCTGCTCGCCTGCACGGCAGGAAGCGGCAGCCTGCAGCCCGGCCACAGAAAGCCGTGCGAGACGCGGGACTGGCCGCCTCTCTGCCGCTCGGTGGGCACGGCCAGGGCACAGGGGCTCTGCGGAACCTGCCGGGCTCCGCGCTGGGCACGGGAGCCGCGGACCGAGCGGCTGCCTCGGTACAGGGCGGCAGGGAGTGAGCCTGGCCTCCACACGAATACCGATGTAATGGGAGGCCGAAGGCCGAAGCGGGGATGCCAGCGCACACGGGACGCGGCCAGGACTCACGCCATTGCCAGCGGTGGTTCTGCGGGAGGGGCGGCTCCTCCGCGCGTCTGACCTGCCCGGGGCCCTCGCGTGAGAGCGGGCGGCGGAGAGGAGAGAGGCAGCACCGCTCACACGCACCGAGGATCGCAGCTTTGCACCGGAGGGCTCAGGGCCTTGGCTGCCCGCTCCTTACTAGATACATGCTGCCAATACCGCTACTTTCCCCCGGGGTTATGTTGAGGCCAAAAGGGAAACCCCCGCCAGCGGAGGTGGGCACGGGGCAAAGGGAGGGTGGGAACACCTCCCTGGACCCCCGCACAGGCCCAGCGGCGCCTCCTGGGCTCCTTCCTGGGCTGTGCCGTCGTTCGGCCTGAAGCAAAGGCTGAAGCACTGTTGGCACGCTCCCGGGAACGGCTGGGGCTCGCCAGCTTTGAGTGAAGCGATACCTGACCGTGCCAGGTGCAGGGGGGGAGGCGGCAGGCCGGGACCGGGCAGGGACGTGCGGCCCCTGGGGCTGTTCCAGTTCCTGAGTGGTCTGCACCCGGGTTCCGCTGTGCTTGACCAGCGGCTGCTTGAGCCCATAGAGAGAGGCAGGGAGCCGCGCGTTTGGGAGAGAAGCGGGCCGGCAGGGCCGTGCGGCCACTCTCCCTGCCAGGCCAGGGGCCTGTCCGTCTGCCGGGCTCCCTGTGCCCGGCCGGGGCTCTGCTTCCTTCGGCCCGGGCTCCCCGCGCCGCTCCCGGGCGGCCGTGGCCGTCGCGCCTGTAGGATGTTTTCACGCTCGTTTTGTGTATTTTACAGAGACTGCACTGAATGTAAACTCGCAGGGAAATCGCGTCGCTGCGCTCGCCGGGCGCTGTGGGGCGGCAGCCCGAGGCAGGGCTGATCCTGCCGGCAGCAACCCAGCCTCTGCCACTGCAGGGAACGGCCGGGCCTCCCGTTCGGTGCCGCCGGCCTGGGGAGGGGGTGGCCATCATCTCCCCGAGTGCTGGTGCTTGCCTCGGCAGCGGGCACGGCCCCTGGGGAGCCGCCACGAACCGCGCTGCGCGCTACAGAGCACCGGGCACGCAGGGACCGAGTGCCCCGTAGGAGCTCTGCCTCCCCGCGGGCCCGCTGGGCAGCCCGGGTGATGCGCGGGACCGGGCCGCACCCCGGACAGTGGCACTTGGTTCGGCAGGGGCTGAGGGGGAGCAGGATCTGTACAGACCGCTCTGCAGCCAGCTCCGTGGGCACGAACGCCACCACAGGACCAAGGGGTGCCCGCGGTGGCTCAGCGTTCCCTCGGCCCGCGCCGTCACCTCCTCCGGGGCTCCCACCTGCCCCGGGTCGCGCCGCCGCCGGTCAGCCCCGCACAAAACCAAGCGGTCGAGCGCCGCACTCTTGGCAAGCGCAGGCTTTGCGCGTTGTGTAAGGTCTTTCCCCGTTATATAAATGACGGCAGGAGGAATGCGCACGGAGCGGGACGCGCTCCGCGGGACAGCACCTTGGCGCGGAGCCTCCTCCGGTCCTGGGGCCGCCGCCCGCCGCGGCGCTGCTCGGGGGCCAGAGCAGGGAAGGGGGGCTCAGGGCTGCTGAGCCGCCGCCGCTGCCCTTTCGGAGCGGCCCCGGGTTTATGCAACGCTGGCGCGAGATGAAAGCAGAAGAGCGAGGGGTTTTTTCTCCCCGCTCGGAGCGGGCGTGGAAGCAGCCTGCCTCTGTCGAGGAAGGACCGAGTTTGGTCCTCCAGGCTGAGCGGACTCCCAGCGCCCCTCTGCTGCTCCAGCCCCCCGGGGCAGTGCCAGCTCCCGGGGATGTTTTGCCACCGCAGCTTTCTCGTCCTCTCCGGTCCTTTGCGCAGGCCGCAAAGGTCCTTTGAAGCCCTGGCCGGGCTCGGAGGGTGGCAGAACCCTGGGCGCCGGGAGCGCTCCCCGGCGGCACGGCACGGCACGGCACGGCACGGCACGGCACGGCACGGCTGCCCTCTGCCTGCGGGCCGGCGGGAGCGCGGGGACAGCTGCCCGGCAGCGGGGTGCTGAATGAGGGACCCCGTGGGCTCTGTCCCGGCTTCTCTCGTCGTGCCGGGACCGGGCAGGGGGCGGTGGCAGTGGCTGCGGGCAGGGCAGAGCCAAGCTCCGTGAGGAGACACACACACAGCTCTTACCTTGCGCCCTCCCTCCCGCCCCGGCCGGAGCGGCTGTTTAATACCGCCTGATTCCTGGTATTCTTGTCAGTGTTTTAAGTGGTGAAAAAGTCATTTCCAGTCCCATGGTCTGCGTTTTACCCTGAACTCATTGAAAAGAGAGTGCGGGGTCAGGACTGTTTATTATACAACCAATTAAAACAGGAAAATATGCAAAGGCTTCATTCAGCGAGATCCGGCTATTGTTAAGCCGAAAACGATATTTTTTGCTTCAAAAATAAAAAAGTACATTTGTTACTTAAAAAATCTCCGCTCTGCGTGTGTGACAGCCGGGAGCGCGGCGAGCTCCGGCGGCCCCGGCTCGGCCCCGGCCCGGCCTGTGCGGCCGGAGGACGGCTCGAAGGGGCGGGCGGGCACCAGGGACCCCCGTTCCCCCCGCCCTGCGGGATCCGCTCCTGTCCGCTCGCAGGAGGGGCCGGCCAGCCTCAAACACCGGGGACCAACTCCGTGCAGGCGGGCACGGGCAGCCGGCGTTGTGCTTTGGTCAACACAAGACGGCGAAAATATTATTGCGAGGGTTAAAAAGCTCAACGCTGTAGCGGGCTCGGGCAGGGCCGGGATAGCCAGGCTGGAGAGCCCCAAGAAGCGCTGCAGAGCCCGGTGCTGAGCCCCGGAGCGGCGCCGGCAGCTCTGGGCACACCGCGGTGGCCCCGGGAGAGGGGACTCAGACGGGGCTCCCGGCTCTGCGACTCCCTTGCGGCTTCTCCATCCACCCATGCGAAATACACCAGAAGCCCATTCCTGGCTCTGCGGAGCATCGCCGCCTTGGCAGGCTCTGCTCTGGGGCACTGTAACATCTGCCCCGCAGCACAGGACAGGGGGAGGGCAGGGGGCTCCTCCCGGCGCGGCTCGGCGCCCGCTCCGCCGCCCGGGGCCGCCGCGGCACCGCCGCCCGCCCCCAGGTAGCCCTCGGGGATGTGCTCAGCAGCAGGCCTGGGAAGCGTTCACCAAAACAATCGCTCGGGCTGGCCTAATCCAATGAGTTTATTTTAGTCCTCGAGCTGTATTGAAAACATTCGCTCTGCTTCTTGTGGTTGTTTACAGTATGTCGGTCTCAACATCATAGCCGCCCTTCTGGAAAAGTCTTACAGGATTCAGGCAGAGGGAAACCAACACAGAAGTGACTCGGGAAGCATGATGGCAAATGATTAATCAAATCATAGACAGGAAGGCGGAGGTAATCAATGAGTTTTCACTTATAGTTTGCTTGGATTAACATATTTTTCCTTTTTCTTTCCGTGAGTTTAGAAACCACACGGGGTTTTATTGCCCAAACAAGCAGCTGCAGGATTTGGTGGGCTGGGGGGAATTCGTTCAGAATCAGCTGCATGTTTCCTGAAGAAGAATTCGGCTTTCAGCAGAACCTCGTGCTTGTTCCTGCCCCAGGCACACGGCGCCGGGCACCGGGCAGGGCTGCGCCCCGCGGGATCCTGCCCGCTCCCGCTGCGGGGACGTGCCCGCTGTCCCGGAAAGAGGCAGGCGAGGACCGCCGATCAGGAGCTCATGGGCAGGGAAGGAGAGCCCTGCTCTCCGTCAAGTTGCACAGTGAGCAAATACCTTGAGAAATGTCATCAGGTGCGATTTGAAAGTGAAACACCGGCTCTCCCTGCTCTGCCTTTGAAAGAGGGTTTGCGAATTGTGTGAGGCCTTTTCCCGTTATGAAATGACGGCAGGAGGAGCGGCACCCTGCCGTGCCGTGCCGTGCCGTGCCGTGCCGTGCCGTGCCGTGCCGTGCCGTGCCGTGCCGGAGGTGCCAAACTCGGTTTTCCCGGAGGGCACATGCGGGTGCGGGCACAGAGGTGGCTCCTGACACCGGCGGAAGCTCCTGGCTTCCCAGCTGGTCCCTGTAAACTCTACGGTTTTGCTGGCAGATGAATTGTTCGCCTACTTTCGTTTAATTATCTTTCTCTCTCCAAAAGTAACTTTTCCCTCCACCCTACATGAATAACAAGTTCGGAGCGATCACGAGTTCGGGACGGAATTTCGCTTTTCTCATTCACCATTCAATGACCATTTTTGATGACTTGAGGCAGCACGGGGATGGATTGGCCCCGAGCCGCGGGCTGGCCCTCGAGGGACATGTCACTGACAACTGATGGGCATCTGGCGTTTGGCTGGGGCAGGGAATAAAAACCGCGGGGCTTCAGTAAATGGGCTCTGGGAGAGGCTGAGGTTCGTGATTTGCGGGCTGTCGGGGTAGCCTCCACATCTTCGGGCAAGTAGTGCTTGCCAAGGTGAGGGTTTGGAGGCACGCTGCCGGCCCCGCCGCAGAGGAGAGTTACTGACCTGTTGTTTAAGATATGTCGCCCATTTCCCCGTTTTTTTTCCCAGCGATAACTGATTATTTTCGTTACTATCGTTATGTTCCTCGAAAACCCAAACAATCAATAAAGTACAGGGCGCAGCTGAGCACAACACGAGTCGTAATGTTCTCAGTTATCAAAACGGGGAGAAAACAAATAAGAGTCACTCGCTACTGATGTCTTTTTAAATTTTTTTTTTCAGGTGTTGCTTTTAACAAGACGTTCAGAAAAAAAAAATTATCAGGTACATGTTGACCTGCGCTTCCTCTGCTCCTGGCTTTGGAGGTGATATCGCTTGGTGCTTATCAGCCACAACGTCTGAGGCATCTGGTACGTGGCTCCTGACTGCTTCCCGCGCTCGGGTACGAGTGGTTCTTGCGGCACAAAGGCTGTCCCGCATCCAGCCCGGCATCCAACCCCCCATCCAGCCCCACATCCAGCCCCTCATCCAGCCCCCCATCCAGCCCCGCATCGAGCCCCCCATCCAACCCCGCATCCAGCCCCTCATCCAGCCCCTCATCCAGCCCCCCATCCAGCCCCACATCCAGCCCCCCTCATCCAGCCCCGCATCGAGCCCCCCATCCAACCCCGCATCCAGCCCCACATCCAGCCCCGCATCCAGCCTTCCATCCAACCCCACATCCAGCCCCGCATCCAGCCCCTCATCCAGCCCCTCATCCAGCCCCACATCCAGCCCCCCATCCAACCCCGCATCCAGCCCCGCATCCAACCCCGCATCCAGCCTGCCGTCCAACCCCCCATCCAACCCCCCATCCAACCCCCCAACCAACCCCGCATCCAGCCAAGCCGAGGAGCTGCTGGCAGCCCCAGAGGAGAATCACTGGTAACGGCACTGGTAACGGCTCGCAGAGCCCAGATAACGAAATCCCGAGAAATGATCATCGCTGCTGCCTGCCCGGCTACCAAAACACCCCCCGAGCGCGGGGTGAGGCCGGGAGGGGTTTCGGGGGGAAGCAGGTTGCAGGAACCTGAGGCTTGGGCAGCCGGAGTTCTGCCTTATGCAGTCTCCCCAAGGTTTTTGGTCCGTCGCCGCCGGGCGCTGCGCGGAGCTGCTGCCAGCCCCTTCTGCCCTCAGAGCAGCCCCAGCGGGGCAGGAGGGACTCGCAGCCGGCGGCCCGGGACCCCGCTAGTGCCAGCGGGAGAGGGGCTCCCGAGGCACTTCAATCCATGTCCCCGTTAGATCCTGCCATGCATCTGATGTTCCCTGCCGCGCAGCCAGGGCAGGAGCAAGGGCAGGGGCAGGGACATGGAAGGGGCGGCCTTTCAGTTCCCGGCCTTACAAGTTGCTTTTCTGCTTCCTATGAAGCCTCCGAGATACGGGGACGTTTAAAAAAAAAAAAAAAAAAAAAAAAAAAAAAAGAGGTACAGGAGGTTTAAAAAGTTAGCAGTATGGCTTTTTAAAATACACATCAGTGATGATATCTCCTGTAGAGCAGCCTCCTGCCCGTATTTCCAGTTCCAGGGAACAGTCCTCTTAACCTACTCTTTCCCCAAAATCAGCGAGTTGGCTTTGGAAGTCTCTTGGTTCGGTTTTTTTTTTTTTTTTTTGATAAATCACATTTCAGTTCAGCCCAGAGCAGCCAGTGGTGTCTGGGACAGTCACCAGTTGCTTTGGAACAGAAATAGGAACCACTTGTTTAAACATCTTAATGTCCCAAAATCTTTAAGAGCCATCACAGAAGGGTTTGGGTTTTTTTGTTCCCTTCCCGAAGCGAGAAGGGAGCGAGAGGACTACAGGGAAGAATGTCTGCTCGGGCTGCTGCAAAACCCAGAAGATTTTGGTTTGCCTTTTTTTTTTTCCCCCCATCAGTTTTTCCATTCCTTGAGGAAAATTTTTCAGTATCTGAATCAAAGCGCATGATTCCAACTTTTTTTTTTTTCCCCTGTTGTTTTGTTTTATCTCGGCCCTTTTTCATGTTTTCATTTAAAAAGTGACAGATTTGGTAGAACTCTCAAGTGTTTCCCATTAGAGGCGGGGAGTTCACCAGTGCGCCTTCCTGATGTTGCACATGACACGTTTCGGGCTTTGAGGCAGGAGCGCGCCCTGAGCAGTTGCGGTTGGGCCGGAGCGGGGCAGCGGCCGGGGCAGGGCAGGGCCGAGCCCGGCCCGGCGCTGCGGCCGAGCCCGGCCCGGCGCTGCCCTCTGCCGGCCCCGCTCCGCCGGGAGCGGCTCCGTGTCCGCCGCCCGCGGGGCTCCGCGCGTCCCAGCGCAGCGGCGGAACACGCCCAGCCAAGCCCCGGGGGCGGGAGGTGTTTCCCAGCCCGCGGGGCGTTCTCCGTGCGGTCTCGCAGTGTGGGGAATTCCTGTTCTAGAAATGCGCGGTTGCACATTTCTGCTTTTGCCGGCTCCGTTCCCCTCGCGGACTCTCCCTCTCGCCGTTACCTCTCTTGCCCTCATTCCTGACAGCAGGCTTCTACCATTGCTCTGGTGTTCCATGTTTTTAACCACTGATCTCTCCTTGAAGGAAAATTTCCTTCATGTAACAAATCGCTCTGAGTTCTTGTGTTTTGGAGTGTGGCCCCGCACAAATTTTAATAAAGTGTTGTGGAAAGCACCACTTGGTTAGCAAAACTAGAAGGTGTCAAGCGATCTTCATAGCCAAATTTTCCTGTAAATACATGCAGGATACAATCCTTCTTTGGCAACTGAGACTTCACAAATACAGAAAATGTGTGTGTATGCACTTACTGACATTTTTTGGTAGTAAACCTTCATTTTATATTACTGAGATCCAAAAATGTCACTGTGTAGTCTACTGACCTTGTGCAAAGGGACATTTGTAATTGCAAAATGTGAAAGTTCTGTACTTCCCAATGTCATGAGTTTAAGGTGTTCACAATTTATTAGATCCTACGTGAATCCTAAAATTCTGTATATGATCAGCTGTTGCCCTTTATTTGAAAAGGAACTATTTTAAAGTATTAGGAGAAGCAGGGTTTGCTGAAGAAACTCAAGTGTGGTGGATCCTGGAGAAATGTGAGGAGCAGTGAAATGATGCTGCAGTTAGAAGGAAGCCCTGGGTTCCCCGTGCTGCTGTGAGCTCCCTGGCTGGGACCTGGCAGCTGCCCTTCCCTGTTTCAGTTCTGCACGGGGGCTGGGCAGGGGGATTGTGTGGGGCAGTGGGACTGCAAGGGAGTCCCCACAGCCCCTGGGCTGAAGTGGCCGAGGAAAATCACGGAGATGACTCCGGTTCTTGTGTCTCCGCAGCCAGCCCGGTGGGAGGATGAGCTGTGATATCCCCTGCCAGCACAGAAATACAGACTGCAAATGAGCCCCTGCTTTGGCTGCCCAGCCCAGCCATGGCTGTTGGGGAAGATGAAATAGCAAAGCCCTATAAATATGATGGCCTGGCAAAAGAATCAGAGAATACAGATATTGAGATGAAAACAAGGTTTGAAATACCAAACCTTAATCACTGAGCATTTCGAAAACAATAATATGGCCAAGCTGAAAGCAATCCCCCTTTTTGATGATCTAAAAGGTCAAATGGAATGTTCTGTATCACCCCCCAATGTGTGGTTCATCCCATACCTGTAACCCTCCCCTGAAGTACCAGGTATCTGTAACCCCATTGGCCCAAGTCCTCTCCCAGCCCACCTTGAAGCCCCCTGATAAGGTGTGGCCGAGGGACCGGACGCTCTCTTGGACCTTCCTGCTGGGATGCCCACCTGGGACCCTCTCTCTCTCTCTCTCTCTCTCTCTCTCTCTCTCTCTCTCTCTCCCCCCGCCTCTCCTCTCACTCTCCCTGGGCCTGCCACGAGTTGCGGCTAGCAACTCTAAGCAGGGCCCTTCATCCTTTACAATAAACCATATGCTCTAAAGACCGGGCTTCAGAGATCCTTCACCACCACCCATCCAAACCGTCCAGGAGCCCAGCAGTCCCCGCAATGGCGAAGCCACAGCCCCGCTCAGTGCTGCAGTGTCGATGTGCCAGCTCTGATGGCAGCATGAGAGTTTGAGTGGCAAGGACTGAGCTAGGGCAGCTCTCCTCAGTGAGCAAACCTATCTGCCTTGATTTCCAGGGTTGTTTTTTCTCTAATCTTTCCATTTCTGAGCTGACAAAGACTAGAGCACAGGTGAATTTTGGACTCACTGAGCACTCACAGCTTGAGCCAGTGCAGTGGGAAGATGAGGAGCTGGCTATTTCTGGGAGGAAGGTGCTCACCTTGCGTTGGGAATTCCAGGAGTGGGAATTTTTTTTTTTGTGGTTTATCTTTGTAGCTATGGTTATATTTGTTTACTGTTCAAGCAAGATTGAGGCATTTCTGCAATACCACAGCACACGGAGCAGCCCCAGCTCCTGAGAACCCCCAGACAAAATACTCCTGTGATGTTTGCAGACTGTTGGCTATCGCAGACCGAAGGGCGCCCTGCTCCAGGGCTGCTCCTGCTCCTGTTCCAGAGAACTTGCCAGGGCTGATGCTGCCCTGGTGCAAATCAGCACAGCAGTAATGAGCTTGGTGCACCCTCATGGTGCTAGGATGGAATTCTATTGATATGGTCACTTAAAAGCACTTTTTCCTTTGTCCTGTGCCTCACATCACTGTACCACAGAACACCTGTCATGATTTAACTTTTGTGCTTTTTCCCAGAGAACTGAGTGAGATGGATTGTTTTCTGGTGGTCATTCAGTATTTTCTGGCTGGCAGACAGAAATAAAATTCATGCACTTAAAAATCCCAGGTGTGGCAGGAGCAGGGTGGAAAAGGCAAACCCCTGAGCATGGCTGTGCTCTCAGACTCCTTGAAGGAGGGTGCCTGTGGATTTGACACCAGTGGATTTGACACAATGGGAGAACTGTTTTCCGGTATCATTCACATTGTAGTTGAAATGTGAAATGAGCTCCATGTGGCAGCAGCCAAAGGAAAGAAAAAGGGAAAGAAAAAAAAAAAAGGAAGCACTCTCCAAAAGTTTCGGTTATCCCTTGAAGCTATATTACAACATCTACTGCTCTAATTGAATCAGTGTGAGAACTTTCCCCCTCCATTTAGATCATTCCTAGTCTCTGGCCACTCTTCCCTGGAGATGCACACATTTGATACAAAGATGTGCCAGGGACACCCACACCTAGGGTAGGATTTAATGTCCAGTTTAGTGAGTGAGGTGCTGAGAAGGAAATGTCAATTCTGACATGTCTTTGCCAGAATCCATTACGATGTTCCCCCTCTTCTCTCCCCTTCTCTATAGACTTAGCACCCGGGTGAGGCACAGGAGTTTTGTCTGAGTAAAGGCTACTAGGTGTGCTCTGAGGATGCAATAGGTGAATTGATCATTTCTAGGGATGAATCAGAAAACCTTCAAAGCAGTGGTAGCCCTGTGAGTGGTTGTTAACAAGGCTCATGGTGATGAAGAGGCATCGTGGTCTGGATGCTGCTCCAACTCTCCCACCCTGCTAGCCCTGAGCAGGAGCTGCATGGGAGGCTCCTTTTTCACCCATGAAAGCACAGCCCGGTCAGCATTGTGAGCTCTCATTTGTTGCATTTAAAGAGCATTTTTTAGCGCCATGGAGAAAATCTCTGCATATTTCAAAGTATCAATGTTGTTACATAACCCAAAATTACTTGACAGCTGAGAAAGCAAAAGCCCTGGATACCCAAATCCAGGTCTGCTCCATAAGTGTTCACATGTGCCAATCAATACGTGATCCACAGAAACATATGGCTCTTGTATCAAATACATGGAATCAACTTGAATTATGAAGACTTTGAAAAGGTCCTCAGTTTAAATGTACACGGCTCTCTGAAATGTCCAGCTAGGTTTAATGCAACAATTAAAACCAGATAGATTGTCAGGATTCATAGAGCAGGGGTAGAATTAATTCAGTATGAAAGAAATGAATGACTGGAAAGAAGACAGAAGAGCAGAAGCAGAAGGAAAGAGGAAGAATGAGTGGAGGGATGAAATGCTAATATGGAGGGGGGGGGGGAGAGTGAGGAATGGAAGGGGGGAAGAAAGAAAAGAAATTAAACAAAAAGAAAAAAAAAAAGAAGAGGGATATGAGATAGGAAAGAGAAGGAGAGCACCAAGAAAAATAATGACACTTTATTGTGTAATGTGTCAGCTTTTATTTTAGAAGAACTAAGCCTGCAGCATAATGGTTACTACTTATGTATTGAAAGTATGTGGGAGGGGGTTGTTTCTTTTTCATGGTCACATATCTTTTTTAATTTTTATTTTTATATATACATGTGTGTGTGTGTCCCTATGTAATTATATACATACTATGACACAGACATTTCAGTCTTCCTGGGATCTCTCACTGTTTCCCATACTATCAGTTTTCCCACCCTGCCACATGTCCAGCAGCAGTAATGCCCTTTTCCATGCCACGCTGTGAGTCAGGGCTTTCTGTTTCAATTTGCTGTTTCTTTCTTTCCTGCCCTCCAAGAGCTGGAAAAGGGGGTTCTGGCTCCCCTGTCCTGCAGCCGCTAACTTCAGGGCTGTCCACTGAGGTAGCACAGCTCCAAATTGCTGTTTCCTCCTGTTGGAACTAATGGCAACATTGTCATTTTGCACTGACTGATCCAAAATATATCAAATGTTGCATTGTTGAATTAGTTATTAATTGAATTAGTGTCACTGGTTTTGTCATGTCTGCTCCCGTGCATGCAAGCTGCTAATAAAATAGCATAACTTTTGATGCTCTTTAGGGTTAAAAGAGTCATTGAGTGATATTGAAGCAATCTATTTGATGTTCTCCAAGGTATGAGGAAGGTCAGACTCCTTTCGCTTTCTCCCACACACTGGAGAGTTTCCTCTTCTCCATAGGTATCCTCAGGTCCTCCCATGATTATGTTTATCCCTTGTCTCTCCAGGGAGGGCCTTTTTGAGGCCCTTTTTGAGAAGTCCAAGGATTTTGTAGTTCAGTGATGGATACTTTATTTCCTGATGCTGTTGGAAGCGGCATTTGAGTTTTGTTAGTAACCTTTGTGCTTCATTCCCATGCCCTGTCACAGCTGGCATTGTTCACCTTTTCCAGGGTACAAAGTGTTCTAGCTCAGGCATGGATCCAGGTTCATTAACAGTACATGGTTAATCTGTAATTTTTCTGAAGCCAAAAAGGCCTCTGGCCAATGCTGGACCAATTCTGCGTGTCTTTTCTGATGTTTTGTATAAAAATCCGAGCTAAACTTGCCATTTGCCATTCTCCCTTATCATTCCCCTGTTTTATTTCTCATAATTCTAATAATCCTGTTATGAAGACAAGAAACAGAAACATGGATGTTTAACACTTAACAATGTCTTATTGTCTTACTGCTTTTGGAAAAGGGAATGGAAGAGGAAAAACCTCACATAGGGCTATAAAAACAGAAGGAAGTGAGTTCACTATCCACGGGAAAGCACAGCTCTCCTGTGAAGGAGATTTTTGTTTCAGTAGAGGGGAAATGCACCACTGGTCTGGTACTGAGCAGTTCTTTTCAGCAGGCTGCAATGCTGAGAAGAACTTGTCAGAAAACCCCATATATGTGTACTTTGGGAGTGTTTCTGAAGATCATGAGACCTCTAGAGTCTGAGGCAGAGTCAGAACTGCATTGGAGAACTGGGGATGAAATAGTTAAAAGCTCCTTAAAAATTCTACAAATTTAGTGATCTTTGTAAGAACAGCAAAAACCCAGATTATTTACAATGCCTGAATTTTGATAAAGCACAAATATAACTGAGCACCCTCATTTTATTCCCTTCCTCCAGAAGATGGCAAAAGTTAGCTGGACTTAACACAAGTGGAGGGAAGCAAACGATGCAGGGCTGTGTGCCCCGGTTTCAGGTCACCAGGGGTTCAGTGCTGCAGCTGCAGGGATTGATCCTGACCTGAGATAAGTGGGGCTTTGAGCAGTCAGGCTCTGCAGCTCCAGCACTGCTGAGATGCAGCTCGGAGCAGCAGCAGAGGCTGCTCAGCTGCAGCTCCCCAGCAGCCAGGCAAGCCCCAGCTGAGGCTGCACCTTTCCCTTCCTCAGGGGGTGGAAATTGTCAGTGACATCTCCATGGAGATCACAGCCAGAAATGCAGCTGTGAGAAGTTTAAATTTTATACACCAAGTGTGAAGCACAAATTGCAGTATTTGTTAGTGCTCATGGTATGACAGAGCTTCTGCTGAAGAAAAATCCCTTGAGATTCACTCCTGAAGTACCAAAGAGATTAGTTCCCACTAATATAGCAGATATTTTGACTAGGACACTGTGGAGAATTTGCATTTACATAGGAACCATGACTGAAAAAAAAAAAGAAAGAATATACAGCAAGTGTATAGAAAGAAACATCAGATTAAATACAGATTTGGCAATTAGGTAATACAATTTGCAACTAGGATTTTTTTCTTTCCATATCAGTCAAGGTACTCTAGAAAAAAGAAAGAAATATTACTGACAAAATCAAAAGAGACACAAAATAAGCTTTTATTTCTCCTGCAGTTAGTTTTGTTCCTATATTTAGCTTCTCTGGCATTTTATAATTTCAATATTAGGAAAATATGAGCGTATTTGGGTAAAGCAATACAGTGAAGTCAAGAGGCTTCCTGCCAGCAGAAAAGGAGAACTGGGGACTGCTTGTTTAAAGGGTGCTCCTGAGATGGCTCAGTTTAACCTGATGCTTATCCCATAGTGAAGTTCTAATTTGATTCCAAGCAAATTTGTCCTCACAACTTTTTGGCCTAAGGGTTTTGACAGCTGCTGTAGCTGATGGATCGATGCTCAGAGAGGGTTTGTGCCCATGGCCTTGGGAGGGGAGGGAGCAATGGCCAGTTTGGAGGACGTTTGACAAAAGCTGGCACACCAGCCAGCTGTGCTAACAATTCCTCTCCTAAATTCTCTCTAAGAGGAGGCAGGCTGTGTCCCTAACCTCTTCTTGGAAGGTCAGGGCAGGACCAGAGGTGGGGAAGGATATGGAGCTCTCACCTCAGCTTCACATGGAGCTTTGGGTGTGAACAAGATGCTCCCATTTGAGCACACATTTTCTCCTTTGGACAGTGTTCAACAGCCCAGCCACACTGCTTGATCCACAGTAAAGTAGTCGTTGTGTCTTCTGTTATGAGAAAATGTTCGTGTCACAGTTCACTTCTACAAGGTCATATCCTTATTCTTCAAGCTGACTGGGAAATTTTAACAAAGTGATTCCCTGGTCCTCTGCTCCCTGTGAAAATGCAAATATATCAGAACAAAACCTTGATTTTTTTTTTTCAGTTTGAAGTCTCTTAATATGTCAAAATATTCAGTTTCCCATTCAGAAGCAGGAAAAAATCATGTTATCTCAATATTTTTGGCCGAGCTGAGTTTTCTGGGTAAATTAAAATGTGCAGAAGGAATATTGCCAACTGTCTGTTTTTAGCAGCATGAGAAACAATACCAGCCACGGGGAACGACCCTGTATCCCTCCCACTGGAATGATTCAGCGATGTTCCTCGTCAGGAGCCGGCTCTGATGGGGCAGGAGAGCCCCGCAGTGCCGGGGTGTGAGCTCCATCCCCGGCTGCGTCAGCAGAGGAAGCAGGCACACAATAGCTACAGCGGTAGGAAGCTTTCCAGCCTCCCCCCGGCTTCCTCCCCCAGCAGGGGCATTACCTGCCTGCCCACCCCTCTCTGCTGGGGGCACCTTCCTGTAATCCCCCTGCTCTGGCAGCTCCCTCTGGGATAGAGCGAGCCGCGGCCAAAGCCCAACAGAAACGGGACCGTTCCCTTGTGCTCTGCTGCAAGCTCTGAAGGAGCTGCTGCGGTGTTAATGGCTCTGCTGCTGCCAGATGAAAGGAGGGCAGTATTCAGATCTAATAAATCAACAGATGTTAAAGCGATTTCTGCCTTCTCTCTTATATTGCACATCAACAGGAACGTGCTAAAGTGCTCTTTTGTACCGTTTAGCATCTGACATTTCAGCACATCTTGTGAGTGTGCATTAGGAGAATGGAATGTTACTATATTTGTACTCACAGATTTGGAATGAGAATAAAATCTGGAGAGATGCAATGTGCACATGAGATGTTTTCCAGAGGGGTTGAGGCTGAGGAAACCCAGCATAGTGAAGCTTGAGCTGTCTTGAGACTTCAGGCTGCAAATGCATGGAGTCAGAGTTTTGAAATGGAACTGAAAACTGTAGAGACTTGTAGCTGCTTCTCCAAACCCTGCTTAATTGTGGGATCACAGACGCCACTGTAAAATACTGAAATAGCGTGTTTGATTTTTGCAGTTACTCCGAAATATCTTGTTCCTTCCTCTTGTCTCTTCAGCTGTGGCTGATGTCCCTCTGGCTGGTGGCTTCAGAAGGGCTATTTTTAGGGAAACCAGGCTTTTACTGCTGAGACCTGGCAGGGCTCTGAGACAGCCACTGCACATCAGCACGATCTCTTCCCATGCTCTTTCAGCAGTTTGCTGTTAGATCCCTCCATGCCCATGCAGTGAGGTCCTTGGAGCCCCCTCAAGCCTTCAGACAGTACAGGTGCCCTCAGTGAGGGCACCAACAGGCTCCAATCAGCCCAAACAGCCTCCCCTGGGCCCTGCAGCCACACCTGTGTCCATGGCCCAGGAGCCTCTTTCTGCTCACCTGGAGCCTTCAGCCACGGTCACAGCTGTGTCACAGACTGACATTGTGGCCTGGTCCCAGCCCTGCCCTGTCACCGTGGATCTGCCTGGGAGACCTGGAGGGCACTGGCACGTTGCTGGAGCAGTGAGGAACCAGCAGCCTCAACTGCATTTTGACATGGAAGATGAATCTTGGGGATGGGCCTAATGCTTAACTCACCCTAAGAGAAATTGAGCTCTGTCCAGAGGTGAAGAGACACCTCTACAAAAGGTGCAGAAGCTCCTTCCTTGTAGATTTGTGTAGGGAGAGTATTTGTGCCCTAAAAAGCGGAGATGAATTGCAGAGGCAAAACAGGTGAAATCTTTCTTCCCCTCCTCTCCTTTATTTCTCCTCAATTGACTGTTTGGATGTTATCTTTCCTTTCTAGGTTCATTTCTCTTCTCCTGCCCAGGCTCTGCTTTGTCTTTTTCAAGAGTAGCATCAGTGTTCAGGTGTCCTTTGCCTGCTCACCCCTGTGCTGTGCTGGCAGGGCTCTGTTTCCAGCCCAGGCTGCCTTTGCAGTGAGCAGGGTTCCGAGGTTGAACCACTTTTCTCCTTTCCACAGGACCCTTAGACTTTTTAATCGGTGAAGCTAAAACCTTAAATAAACCCACAGCTTCCAGGGGTTTTCCACTGCAATTCAGGCACTTCTAAGGCCAAGGTACAGGAGGGTGTGTCCCCTCCTGAGGTCCAGTCCCATCCCAATGCCCCTGTCCCTGAGACGCAGAGGCAAACTGGGACAATGCTGCAGAGGGGCTGTAGCCAGTCTGGCCTCCCAGGTGAGCGTTAGCTTCACGGCAGCTGGAAGAAAAGAGCCCCACATCCCCAGTGTGGTGTGACCGAGCCTGGCGCAGGGGCCCGAGCTGTCCCATCCCAGTGTGCCCGAGCTGTCCCCATCCCGGTGTGCCCGAGCTGTCCCCACTGTGGTGTGCCCGAGCTGTCCCATCCCGGTGTGCCTGAGCTGTCCCCACTCCGGTGTGCCCGAGCTGTCCCATCCCAGTGTGCCCGAGCTGTCCCCATCCCGGTGTGCCCGAGCTGTCCCACTCCGGTGTGCCCGAGCTGTCCCCACTGTGGTGTGCCCGAGCTGTCCCATCCCGGTGTGCCCGAGCTGTCCCACTCCGGTGTGCCCGAGCTGTCCCAACTGTGGTGTGCCCGAGCTGTCCCATCCCGGTGTGCCCGAGCTGTCCCACTCCGGTGTGCCCGAGCTGTCCCCACTGTGGTGTGCCCGAGCTGTCCCATCCCGGTGTGCCCGAGCTGTCCCATCCCGATGTGCCCGAGCTGTCCCAACTGTGGCGTGCCCGAGCTGTCCCATCCCGATGTGCCCGAGCTGTCCCCATCCCAGTGTGCCCGAGCTGTCCCATCCCGGTGTGCCCGAGCTGTCCCATCCCGATGTGCCCGAGCTGTCCCACTCCGGTGTGCCCGAGCTGTCCCCACTGTGGTGTGCCCGAGCTGTCCCCGTCCCAGTGTGCCCGAGCTGTCCCATCCCGGTGTGCCCGAGCTGTCCCATCCCGATGTGCCCGAGCTGTCCCACTCCGGTGTGCCCGAGCTGTCCCCACTGTGGTGTGCCCGAGCTGTCCCATCCCAGTGTGCCCGAGCTGTCCCCATCCCAGTGTGCCCGAGCTGTCCCATCCCGATGTGCCCGAGCTGTCCCATCCCGATGTGCCCGAGCCGTCAGTCCCGGCCGCCGCCGCCAGGCGTCGCCGCGGGGCGCGGGGTTCCCCTGCGGGCGGTGCCGGCGCTGGGCCGGGCGGGCCGAGGGGCCCGAAGAGCCCGAGCGGCCGGGGGGAGCCCGGGGGAGCCCGGGGCAGCCTCGACGGGCCCGGAGCAGCCCGAGGGGCTCGGCGGAGCCCAGGGAAGCTCCGAGGAGCCCGGTCCCGGCGCACGGGCCGCACCGTCTGCCGGCCCGATGCCTCCGTGCCCGTCCCTCCCCGCCGCAGCCGGGTGGAGCGGTGGCTGTGCCGGCACGGAAATCACAAACGGCGTGGTCAGGATTTCGGCCCCAGCATATCTGCGTCTGTAAAGTGTCGGCTCTGCAGGGGCCCTGACTCTGCTGGAGCGGCTGAGCGACAAAAACACCGCGAATCCGAACCCTCGGTGAGCTCGGCAGCTCTGAGGAAGCCTCAGCAATGCACAGGTGTGCGGTCAGTGGTCACTGCAGGTGTGCGGTCACTGTGCATTACCTGTGCACACCCACTGTCACCTGTGCACACCCACTGTCACTGTGTCACCTGTGCACACCCACTGTCACTGTGTCACCTGTGCACACCCACTGCCAAGGCTGCGGGTCAAGTCCCGAGGGCGCTGTTGCCAGCTGCAGTGGAGCTGTACTTTCAGCTCCATCTCTTGCTGAGGAGAAATCAAGTGTTAAAGTGCAGCCCTGGAGAATTCCTGCCCCTGGGTGTATCATTCCCACGGCTGACGTCCTTAGGGCTGCTGGCACATTCTCCACGGAGACTTAAAAAGGATCATTTACAAATACCCAATTGAATGTTTACTACCCTTGCCCTAGGTGGAATCGGGCCAGCTAATAAATACACATACAATCGTTTTTTGGAGGAGTCTCAGCTCAATTGAAATCTTGTGGGAATGAGTTCCATAGGTTAATTATGTGCTGTGTAGAAAAGAATGTTATAATTTTAAATGTTGCCTTTCAAATTCCATTGAAGTCATGTTGTTCTTGTATTATTAAAAGGGGGTAACCAGTCAGCCCAGAGCTGACGGCAGGACTTCTACAATAGGTGTTAGTGCCCAAATGTGTGAAGCGTAAACAAGACTTGGCTTACTGTCTGCTCTTGTTAATGTCCAGGCTTTCTCTAGACTCATTTTAAATTTCACTGTGAAAAGGTATTTCTTTTCTTCGGATTTGTGCTTTCAACCCTTTCCATTTCCTTCTGTAGCCCTGTGTTCAAACATCAGGACAGGAAAGAGCCAAGCTGCTATCTCCTGTATTGAATGCTTCTATCAAGTCTTCTTTGACTCACTTGTTCTCTCTCCTGGGAAATCCTGGTCTTTCAGCCATCATTTGAAATTCCCCAGGCCCTGTGTCATCAGCATGTTGAGAAGGTGAAGAAGCTGACAGCTTCAGGGCTGGTGTTTCACTCTGAAGCAGGCAGGGCTGGAATCTCCCTCCCTTCCACTTAACACTGCTCACGATATTTTTCCACAAGCTAAGGAGTAGTTGTTATAATAACAACATAATTACAGCTGTACAGTGCTCACATACCTGATGTTCCTACAAAGATATTTTTTGTTTTTTCTGTCCTGTACCTCAAGCATCCAGGCACCCTGCAGCCTTCAGTAGCCACAGTCATTCCCATGACGGCTCTCCAAAGCTGTTTGCAGTCATACCCAGGTAGATTTTGTACCAGCACCATTAGCTGTGAGCAGCAATGTCTGACAACAGCTGTGCCTTAGTGCTTTACTGAAATACAATTATCTCTTAAAATGCCCAGACTGGGCTGGCCTTTATTTTATCCCTGTAATTGAAATTTGGCTTCAAGTGTTTGTAACTACAGCCAGCAAATAGAGGCAAACCCCAATCCCTCAGCAGCAGTTCATTCACCCATTGTCCAGCAGTGTCTCCAGTGATTTATTTGATGAGTGTTGCTTGGCTGTGGAGGAGATGGAGTGAGCAGTGGGGTGACAGGAGCACTGATGAAAGGGCAGGTTCAACTAAGAAGCAGCTAAAAAATTTGGAGAGTGCATGGGAGATGAGTGTGTGTTGGAGATTGGAACATACATTTCTCAAAGGACTAGGAGGGGAGAGCAAAATGTGTATTTTTAAATAAGCTAGCATCCAGATTTAGTTACCCTTATTTAGGGTTATCCCAACAGGCCAACTCTCAGACTTTATTGAAGTTTGCCCTTGTAATGCCTAGATTTTCTTCCTCTTTGGATTTTGTCCAGGAAAAGTAGGGAGCAGCTATCAGTGAGTTTCCAGTAGTGCTCTGAGTAGAGGGAATGGTCAGGACATACGAAAATAAGATAGCATTACTCATTTTAAGAAGTGGCAAAATCTGGCCTGTAGATATCACTGCTATTTTCTCACTTATCCAGAGTATTGGCCATATGCCAACATAAAAAGCTGCCAACTAAAACGTTTCAAGAAAGGAAACACTGTTTGAAGCCTGGCAGTAAATGTTTTCCTTCCCCTGAAATATGTGTTGAACATATATAAAGAAGGAAGACTCAGGGGTGTCTAGTGAGGTTTAACGTTTTGTAATCATATGGATGAATTTGTTAACTTTTTCACACTTTCTTTTTTAACAGATGAACATTGTTACTAAAGGGTTTTAGTTAGAAACAGTACTTAAACACTGAAAACGAGAGACAGTGCAATGCAGTTGGATAAATCCATTAAAAAGGCAGTAGTATAGCATTAAAATGCCAACACCATGAATTCTTTGTCCATTTAAAATTCCTTTGCTGTTCTGCCATTCTCTTTGTTTCTCTATGCTCCTGTTTTTCCTTGTAACTGAAAACATCAGATGACCACGAGGGCTGACTGTGCAGCGGTGCTGCCTCCCAGGATGCGTGGCTGCAGTCTCTAAGCCCAGTGTTACAGCCAGGATCCACGTGGCTGATTGTTTTGCAGACATAGTGGTGGCGTATTTCTGTATTTCTGAACTTGTTTTTCAGGCTCGGTGGCCGCCTGCGCATCGTGGAGCTCCTGCTGAACAACAGAAATAAAGCACTTGTCAGGCAGCGGCAGGGTGTCAGGGCAAAATGGAATTCGCAAGACTAAAGTTTACACGAGGCAACAACGAAATCTACTGTGCCATTCTGTGAGGCAACAAAGGTAATTTGTTATGCAACATAATGAGGACTTGTGTGTGATAGGCAGCAGTGGCTCTTGGCTACAGGGCATTGACATCAACAAGCACATGCAGAGCTCACATATAAGAGAATTGCTATACATAGCACAGAATCCACAAGCTTCGTTGTTATTACAGGGATTTTTTCCATCTAAAAACTTGCAGGATAAACAAACACATTGAGACTGGTCCTGTAGTCTTTCTGTTATGGGTAGGACCTTCCTCATTTCCTTTTGGGTTGGTCTGTGTCTCAGACTTGACTGTCAGCCTGGGGACCACGAGGTCAGGGTCACAAGTGTCACACATTTCATGTGGCCCTGACACATTTGGCAAGCCTGCCAGCCCACACAATGACAGGGGAAGGGCGAGGGCAGGAGGAGAAGTTAGACACAGTCACAATGCTGTTTGCTGCTGCCCAGAAGTCTGTGATGTGTGATCCCATATGCTCCACTGCTGCTGTTAGCACATGCACTCCACAAGGCAGTTATCCCTCCTGGTGGGAGGCAGGGGTGCTGCACCTGCCTTGCAGACAAACTGCAGTGTGCAGGCTGTGCACAGAGCTGGGAATGGAGCCCCGGCCTGGAGAGCAGCAGGGCTCATCTACTTTGCCATTTCACCTTTCAAAGCACATCTACCTGCTGCTGTGATGGGGCCACTTGTTCACGATGACTTAGGCTGCTCTCTGCCTCCAGAGCCAGAGCTAGACCCAAGGATCCACTTTGCTGACATTGCAGTACTGTCTCACAACTGCTTGTGTAACTCACTGTTGGATATGTGTTCTCCTGGCCCATGCTGAATGATTCCCTTGTCATCCAGCTGAAAGAGAGAGTCTGCAAGCAATCTCTTCCTGAGAGCTGCAAGGGAGAGAGTGGGCTCGAGCTTCACTGATGAATTAATGCAGGAGAAATAAGGAATCAAGACTGTGCCACACGGCCTGCAGAGGACTGAGCTGAAGTTGTATTGGTAACATTTGTCCTGGCAATCTCTGGGGTTGGTTCTTTTTCTTCACTGTACGTGTAACGCTGCACCTTGCTCATGATAGTTTGCAATAGTCATAGTTAAGCAAACAGTGTAGTTCCACAAGTGCTGTGTTAATCTGAAGAAAATGCTTGCTTTTTTCTTCAAAACCTGGCTGGCCAGACCATGCCAGGGCAAGCCGCTCCTGCAGGAAAGTCAAAGACCCCCTTTGTCTGGCATGCTGTGCCTTAAGCATCGTTGCTAGTGGCAGGATGCTGGAGTTCTCCTGCCTGTGCCAGTGACTCAACAAGGGCCTGATCTGTTTACTCCTGCTCAAACAGGAGCCTAACTTCTTAGCACAGTTACAGCAGCAGTACAAATACGGGTAAGCCACTGAGTTAACACTACCTTGGTCAAGTTACTTTACCTCTCAGTGACTTGGGGCATACAGGACGATCATCACTGTGAACTTGCTCTCTGGTGCTCCAGGGTTTACACACCAAAACAGCTGAAGAAAAGCGGTGAAACAAGCACTGCTTTAGTGCTTTATGGTGTAATGTTTGACATGACACTCAGGTATTCAAACTAGGATGAGACTGAGAAAAATGTTGCTTTTGGTGCTGGAGAGGGACCTGTAGTGTGCCAGGTGCCTGCCATTCAGCAGTGGCTCCTCACATTAAGAGGCAGATAGGCTTGTCTGGCCCCATTCTCTAATGCATTTTTTTTCACAGCCTCTTGAACAATAGGGATGTAGTCCTGACTGAAATATTTTAGGAGCCACTGTGACAGAAATACTTCATGATGCTACTGGTTATTTTAATTTAAGACATAGTAATTTAATTACCAACCAAAGTAATTAAATTAAGTCTAACAAAATTAATATTGCATCACAAGAAGCACTAAGATTCCATACTGTGAGGATAAGAAGCAAACCAACCAACCCTTTCATGCAGAAGATGCTATCTGGCATTTGCATAGATATTGTGTATGTAATTAAAGCCATCTTTAATGTGTAATGCTCTTATTGCAGCCCTTGCTATTTTGTAGCAGTTGGTAGATCTTATAATGAACGAGTATAAAAATATCCCAGGGACTCTAGAAAGCATTACAGTGACTTTGCAGACAATGATCCTTTTAAACTCCACAAGCATCCTTGCTTTTTCCCAGGGAAACTCCTTTTTAGCATTCATCAGGATGAACGCCACGGCGCCTCAGGGAAGCGCTGATCCCGGCAGAGTGAGGGCTGGCAGGTGAGCCCCGGCTGGCGCTGTGTGCAGCGAGGACAGAGTATGCAGAGTGCTCTCCGCAGAGCCGGGGCTGCGTGCCTGGGCCGCGGGCCGTGGGCAGGGGAGCGGCCGCTCCGGACAACCCCGGGCCGAGGGGAGGGGAGCCAGCCCCGGTGCCAGCCGAGGGGAGGGGAGCCAGCCCCGGTTCCGGGCCGAGGGGAGGGGAGCCAGCCCCGGTTCCGGGCCGAGGGGAGGGGAGCCAGCCCCGGTTCCGGGCCGAGGGGAGGGGAGCCAGCCCCGGTGCCAGCCGAGGGGAGGGGAGCCAGCCCCGGTTCCGGGCCGAGGGGAGGGGAGCCAGCCCCGGTGCCAGCCGAGGGGAGGGGAGCCAGCCCCGGTTCCGGGCCGAGGGGAGGGGAGCCAGCCCCGGTTCCGGGCCGAGGGGAGGGGAGCCAGCCCCGGTGCCAGCCGAGGGGAGGGGAGCCAGCCCCGGTGCCAGCCGACGGGAGGGGAGCCGGCCGCGGTGAGCGGCTCCCGGAGGGTTCGCGCTCGGCTGCGCGGCGGAATTGAGCAGCGGCAGCGCTCCCGTGGCAGACGTGCCCCGGGCTTGTCTTTCCGCCTGAGTGCGGCTGCTTGCAAATGCCCTCTGCTCCCTCCGCTGCAGCCCTGCTTTCGGGAGCATTTCAAGGTCAAGGCTGTTCGCAGCGCTGTGAGCGCGGCGCTGCCTCGCTCGGCCCGTGGTACAGGCCGGTTATTTCCGACACACCTGTGCAGTACCTGGTGCACTGGAATGTTTTCCCCAGAGCTTGCTCCTCCTGCCTAGCAGCGGCACTGTTCATGTCACTTTGGTTGAGCCCTGCTGCCTGTCCCCCAGCATCGGGCACAGCAAGATGAGGAACAGCTCAGTATTGTTCAGCTGAATGAAGAATCACACACGGAGCTTGCACTGTTGCCATCAGCAGATTACCAAAATGAGAATGAGTGCAACTGTTCGAAAAGCGAGTTAAGAGGAATTCTCACCTGTGAGCATTTGGACTGGGATCTGGTGTGACAGCAAATGGATGTGTGAGTTGTGTATTTTAGGCCTCTACTTGTGTTTTCAAGGTGCTGTGTCAGGGTCAAGTTCATCTGGGTTGGGATGGTGGAATTTGCTCCTTGGAATGAAGCCTCTTCATTTCTCCTTGTGTAGATAGGGTTTTTTTTTGCATATGGTGTGTCTGTATTGCTTTAAAGTCAGTGTTGTGCCAAACTGCACCTATAGAAAAGCCTTTCCAAAAGTCAGGAATTTTGACCATCACAGGATTTGGTTCTAACCATTAAGAGAAGCAAAAACTAATAGATATTCCTCTGTTAAAAACCAATAGCTATTCCATCTGCTTGCAGCAGATGCTGCAACAGGTGACTGTAAGAGACAGGATGGGTGTGGCTGTCAGAGACAGACAGGTGACCAACCAACTTAAGTTGACCAAATGGGTAATTTTTATATTGGAATCTAAAGCCAGGTTCAAAGCAGGTGTGTTTGAGGTATTTGCCAAGTGTTAGGGCTTGATAAGTGCTGTGAGTAAGATGAAACTGAATTAACCACTTTGAAAGTCATAACAGGTCAAGTATCTAATGAAAAATGAAAGAAGAGAGTTAGTGGGAACAGGAAGGTTCCCACCAGGGCAATGAGAGATCTCTGAGAGCAGTGGGCAGCCCCTGCAGAGGCACCTTGTCTGCTCTCTTCTCACAGCTGCTTGTGTCTTCTCCTCTCCTCCCGAGACTGTGGCTTGGCTTTGCTTTCACTCTGTTTGTTGTCAGTACAGGCTGATTTGAATATTCCGAGTGAAAACAGTTACAGTCTCAGGATCTGCCCCCAGGAGAGTTTCATCTGTGTTTTCAGAAGTGGTCATGCAAACAGCTCTCTCCTGGTAGTCGGTTACCTACTAGCCCAGTCTTTCTTATTTCTTAGCTACAGAGCACGAAATACTCAGAAATCTGCTGCATTCCCACCACGCAGAGCTCACTCACTGGAAGGGAAACATTTCAGAGTGCTGTACAAGTTACCCAGGACTTGTGATTGGCACAAGGTATGTGATTCTCCTGGGGGCTCCCAGGCAGCCCTGGCAGCGCTGCTCCTCCGGCTGAGCCCTCTGTCCCTGGCCTGGCTCAGCCCCTGGGTTCCCCTTCATGCTTCCTGCAGGGCTGCTCACCACCCGAGCGCTGCTGCTGCCTGAGGATGGGCACTTTGGGGCTGCTTCTCCTCTTCCCACAGTGAAAACAAAATGCTGAGCACCCCCATTCCAACAGGTACCCTGTGCCAAGGCAGTGAGAGCTCTTGGTGCTACTGTAAGGCATCAGTCTTGCACTTCATGTGTATTTGTGAGGGGGTCTTGGCTGCTCTGCGGTTTTCTTGTGAGACTCCAGATCTTTAAAGTTGTGTTAAAAAAGGAAAATGTCAACTGTAAAAACTCAATACTCCCCTGGTTTTGGTCCATAAAAAAAAAAATTAAATAATATATAATTAAATATAATTTTTGCCCTATGGTTGCACAAAAAAATTAGAAATTAGATGTAGTTGTAATGTAATACTGTAGGCAGAAATTAACTGATAATTAATAAGGAAAAAAATCAGACTTTAAAAGTTATTTTCATTATTTAAATGCTAAGTGTTGCCAATATCATCTCTTGAATGACTAAATTCAAGACAGTGATACTGCTTTCTCCTCCAAATGATGTTATAACAATATGTAAAATATCTTTAATACTGTTAGTTCATTAGAATTGGGCAAGCATAGACAAGTAGAAAATGCAGAACAGCATGAAACCAATTCCTTGTGGACTTCACAGGACCATCAGGACATTCTCACTGCTTATCAGAAAATATGTAAATAGCTCCTGGCTCCCTTGCTTGCTCAGATAGGTAGGCAAGATCTTTTCCATAAGCTTTCTTCCAGGAAACTCACCCTTCTCAAGGTGTGTGGTGAGAAATGATAGTAAAAAGAAAAAGCAAGAAGGATAAAAGGCAACACTAGATAAGGACAAGAATACAAAGGGATCCTGGGAAGCAGAGAGGGAGTGGCATGGGTTGTCAGGATCTGAAGAATGCTGAATACACTGATAAGGTGAGATGAAACCTTGGCCAGGAGTCTGTAAATTAGGCCAGGCAGACAAGCTGTCTGCAGGCTGAAAACTCCAACTGTGGCAATGGACATACAAACAGGATTCCTTCATGGCAAGGGCAAGAAACTGAGCAAGTGGGCTTTGTCTCTGCAGTAGCTCGGTACCTATTTTTACCCTTTCAGGTGATGCTGAGGTGCCACAGCTGTGTTCAGTGCATGGGGAACAGCCCTGCTTGGACAGCACCATCTGTACAGGGACGGCTGGTGGAGGGTGGAAAAAGTGAAGTGTTAGCCATGCTCTGTGGGAGGAAGTTGGAAATTTGAATTAAGGAACTATCTCAGGATTACTCAGTGAAGAATTAGGGCCAGCAGTGCCTTGCTGCTCGTTGTTCTCTGAAATTTGCCACATTGGCTCCCTTGACATGGATGGTCATACCAGAATGTCCAAAGGAAGTAGAGTCCTTTCAAAGCAGGGTTTAACCTACACATGCCATAAAAGCTACTGATAAAGTGCTGGCAAAAGTCAGTCATGGAGAACTACGCCTCCAAATCTGTAGATTCTGGTGCAGATATAAACTCAAAAGCACCCACAGTCGCTGAGAGTTACTGGTGCAAAACACTTCCTAATGTCCTGACTGTTTTAGTTGCTCCTTCTCAGCTGCTTAGGCTTTATCACATCTGCCATCGATCCATACGGGTGCTAGCGTAGGTGCCTGGAGGATGCCCCCATTTGGATTATTGAACCGCTACTAGATACAGAACTAAGTACTGTACTTTCTGTTTTGAAAAAAATCTACTGACATATCCTTTTTCCTTGGGGAAGCAGTTGTTAAGTCACAAGTACATTGGGAAAAGAAACCAACCGCCGTATTTTAGCCTGGGTAAGTTCACTCATCCCACGTGTCCAGTGGGAAAGGAGCTGGCAGTGGTGGGAAGGCAGGGGCGATGCAGAGAGCACCACGAGAGGGCAAGGGAAGGGGGTGTCTTCCTGTGGTGTGGGTTTATGCCAGGTAAAATTGGGACTGAACTCTGACTTCCCAGTTTCTGTGACTCCAGGTGGAAACTGCGTGCACAGAGTGCCCCAAGCTCTCCTCCACAGGTGAGGGTGAGGTTGCAACTGGTGCTGGTGTAACTGGTGGGCACAGATGCTTATCCAAGGGGAGGGAACCAGCACCCTGCAAGAAACAGAAAGGAACCTGGGCTTTGTTCTGTGGCGCTGAGGAGGGACAGCTCTGCTCCTTCCAGAGGATAGGGGAAGGGAGGAGATCTGGCACTGAGGATCCCCAAAGCACACCCGTGTGCAAAGAGAGGAGCCTGGAAAAGGAAATTCCAGGTGGAGGGCGCTTCAGGTTCCTTTGTTCTGTGACATTGTTTTTTCTGCTCTGCTCAGAACCTTATTTGTGGCTAGCACAGCTGTAGGAAAGGGTCTAGAGTTGCTACTGTTCATTGCAAGTTATTGCCCACACCATGCGTTAAAAGAATGTCAGGCTTCAAAAATATAATATTGCCATGCTTTTAGCATATATTCCAACTTTGCAGCTTTGAAGATTCTCATTAAACCTTTTTTGCAAATACTGAAATTGACAAGAGATCATTAACTCAAGTTCCTCTGCTGCTGAACACCACTCTTGCTGCTTATGGCAGACAATAAAATAGGAATACAAGGTTCAGCTTGCCTTGGGGGATGTTCCAGGACTCCTACTAGGGTATATTTTGGATTCAGGCTTTTCCTAGAGACCACGGTTGCCTTTGGTCCAGCAGTTGAGGCCACTCTTCCTGTGAGGTTTGCTCGCTGTCCTCCTTTTAGCTTTCTAGTTGCCCCATGTCTGCTGGCAGATGCCCTGGCCTTTCCCCCATCCAAGCTGCAGCCCGCAGGAGCAGAGCTTTGTGCTTTACCCCCTGACACGTGTCCAGCTGTGATGACTGGATTTGCACGTCTGTCACCACTGCACCTGAAGTTCCAGGTTTTGATTTGTCAGAACACCATCTCCCAGGCAGTGGCCTGAACCTGGGGAAGGCTGGCACAAGGTGCTGTTGGAGTGCAGAGGAGAGTGAAGGCCTTTTTTTGGCTGGAGGTCAGCCAGACATCTGTGTGGGCAGCGGGCAGCTGGTTTCTGCTGTGCATTAGGGCTGGGCTGGCTCGGGCAGGGCAGAGCATCCTCTGGTGTTGCAGGGTGTGCCTGTGGGACGCTCGTGTCGGCCTGCGGCCTGGCAGGGCTTTCCACAGTAGTTTCTGTGGCAGGTGTGGTGTGTGTGAGGAAGGCAGGCTCCGTGAGTGGCTGGCTGGCTGAAGGCCATGCTGGGAGCTGACTGAGGAGGAGGAGAGGGATGGGAGGAAGCAGTGCCCTCGGCTGGCTGTGGCAGACCCGGGCCCTGCATCCCCCGTGTTACCTGCTGCCTTCCAGGCAGCTCCTCTGAGGGAACGGAGGCTGCCGTGAAACAAACCAGCAGATTTTATTGCAGTAATCACCTTTCCTCAGAGAAGGAGATAAAGGAACAGCTGGGTAACATTTGGCATGACTCAGTATTTCACTACCAAGTGCAAAGTCATGGTTGAGGGGGCTGGCTGTTCCTCTGCGGGGGCAAAAGGTACAGTGTGGCTCTGGGGCACTGCCAGGCTGTGCACGGCAGTGGTAGTGGCAGTGGTGGTGATGGTGGCAGGTGGTGGTGGCCGTGGCAGTAGCAGTAGCAGGTGGTGGTGGTGGCAGTAGCAGGTGGCAGTGGTGGCAGTGGCAGTGTGGCGGTGGCAGTAGCAGGTGGCAGTGGTGGCAGTGGCGGTGTGGCAGTGGCGGTGGCGGTGGCAGTAGCAGGTGGCAGTGGCAGCGGTAGTGGCAAGCGGCAGTGGCGGTGGCAATGGCCGGTGGCCAGCGGTGTCCCGGGATATGGCAGTGCCCGGGGAGAAGAGGAGCTGTGGGGCGGCAGCGGAGCGGGCCGTGGGGCCGCCCTGCCCGGGCGGGCCGGGCCGAGCCCCGCAGGGGGCCGGGGCCGGGGCCGGGGCCTGGCACGGGGCAGGAAGAGGCGGCGGCCCCGGGGCGGGCCGGGCCAGCCGTGCGGGGCCGCCCTGTCGGTGCGAGGCTGCGGGAGGCACGGCCGGGTAGGAGCGCGACTCGCGTTGTCGCGTTGCTGCTTTTCTGACCTCCCCCGACCCCTCTCCAGGAGCGGGAGCCCCGGCGGAGCGCCCCCGGCCCTGCCCCGGGCCCGGCACCGCCTGGAGCTCCTGCCGCTCCCGCTCGCGGAGCGCTCCCCGCCGGCTCCTGGTGCCGGACTCGGGCGCGTCCCCTCCCTGTCGCTGCTGGCGCTTTTCGTGCTGTGAAAACCTCCCCAGTCGCACTGCAGTGGCAGCTTCCCAGTCCTAGGTGAATCCCCGCTCCCCACGGTGCTTCTGGGGTCTCTTTCCCTTTTCGGGGTGAGGAGATGAGGGGTTAGGATTGAATAAGATCAGATGCTACTGCATCAAAAAGAAACCAGGAAAAAAAAATAAGTAGAAGAAAGAACAAAAAAATGAAATCAAACCCACCAAGGAGATGTGACTGCAGTGGCTAATTTACCAGAAAGCAAAGGGAACAGGGCCTCCCGTTGGGAAACTTTCAAACCCCAGCGAGCTCCGGCAGCCGCTGGGAGTGGGGAAGTGTGGCTGGCAGCGTGTCTGAGGCTGACACCTGCCCCGCCAGCATGTGGCAGACCGTTTAGAGTGTTAATGGCAAGAATTCACCAATTAAACAACATTTCATCTTTTTTTCCTGAAATACTTTCCACGTGTGCTGTCCTAAAGAGTAACCTCAAATTTTTTTAATGATGTAAAGCATTGATGTTGTCTGTCTTCCTCAGCAAGGTGCTTTCCTTAGCTGTGATTCATCACCCTGTTTTTCTTTTCCAATTAAGCTGCTCACTTAGAGCACCGAGACAATCAGTGTCTCATCCTATGAGCTGGGCTCAGCATTATCAGTGACTTTGTCCTTCGGAGTGGGTTCTTGGTAAACCAGAGGTGTTTTCAGTTTCAGGCTATTGTATTTTACTGGCAATTGTGACACGAGGGAGGTCAGTGATCTCGTAAAGCTCGAGCAGACTGGGAGGGGTCTGATAAGAGTGGAGCCTTGATTGCAAATGCTTGTGTGCTCTTGGGTTGCTTTTTGGAGCCTTCACATCCCCTCAGAGAGCTCAGGCAGCTGCTGTTAGGGCTCTCCACTGCCCTCAGACCAGAGTCGATATTGAAGGCTTACATGCAGTGCTCCTGTAAGAGTTTTGTACATTAAACACGAAGGTCAGTGAGCTAATCTTTGACGTTGTCAGAGCATTCCCAGGGAGCTCAGTCCCTCTGGGCAATGAGTGGCCAGATACTGGAGCTGAGATGCTTGAGAGGGGAAGAATCCCCTTGCAATTCCCAAGCATGGAAGGAGTCTGGCAGTGGTGGGTATGGCTGCTGTTGCTGGAGCCTCCAGTGTCCTGCTCACTCCGCGTTTATGAGTGGCACTTCAGGAGTGCCCACAAATGGTGAGGAGCAGACATGATCACCAAATATATTATTTTGTAGAAAAATTTAAAGAGAAGCACATTATTTTTGTCAACATATGCAGTAGACTTTCTAAAATGGTGAATACTTCTGATTGACAGCTTTGACTCAGCTGCAGCCTGGCTTCTCTGGCCAGGCTGCGTCTCCCCAGTGGTGTCATCACCTCCTCTCTGAGTGATCTCACACCTCGTGGGAGGTGTGCTCTGGCAACTGAACCACAGCTCCGGTGAGGCACCACTTCAAAAACAAGGTTTTGTTGAAAACAAAAACATAGTAGGTCTTGATGTTTTCAGAAATTAAATACTAGACAGAGTGAGGGCCTTTAATGGGAAGCTTTTTTTTTTTTTTTTCCCCAAGGAGAAAGACACAATTTTCCATATAAAAACATAATGGAGGGAATTTTTTGACTATCCCTGGGCAGCAGTTCCTAAGATCCAGTATTAATGGAGGGCTGAGGAATGAATGCAGTCAATCTTGTCCACTTCTTGCCTTGGCAGCATCCATGAGTGAAGCACTGACTGCCACGTTGTCCTGATGGGGCACTCTCTTCCCTAGGAGTGGGTGGATGTGTAAATCTTTCTGCTTTGCCCCAAAAGTCTGCATGGTGGATACTGCAGTCCTTTCAAGCCTCAGTGGATTTGGTGCTGTTTGCACACCAGTTGCCCAGTTCCTAGGCTAGCAGAGCAGTGAGCAGCCAGGTTCATTTCTCACACTTCTAGGCCTGTATGGGAGTTTTTTGGCTGTGAAAGTTCTGCAGGGATGCTGTGTGCTGCGCCAAGTGCTGTTTCCAAGGAAAAGTGCCATGAGTGGGTCCTAAACTTGATAACCATGGGTGTCCTGTTCTACATAGTGGATTTTATTTCTTCCTTGTGTGGTGGTTGTCTAAATTGGCAATGAATTTTAGCCAAATACTTCTGGTTTGTCCTTCAGGAGTCACATTAAAGCCTGTCAAACAGTGTGGCTGGGAGCCTTCCTGTGCAGCATCTGGGTATGAGCAGTACTGGAAACAGCATCCTGGCAGAAACTAACCTTGTCTCTGAACCATTGTGGTTTCTCTAATGAGATCAGTCTGCCACCTGCATCTCTCAGGGGTGTGACTATTTTAGAGATTTTGTAAGCGTATAAACAACCTTCCTCCCTTCCATCTTTTGCTTTATTCTTCATTTCCTTCTGTTCATCTCCATCCTCTCTCACGGTGCTGTGTCCTTGCAGACGTTCCTTATTGCTGGTTTGAGGTGAGCATTGTTTCACAGCTATGAAAGAGATTGCGTGTGAGACAGAGCCCTCAGGATTTCACAGCACCCCCTGAGCAGCACCATCAGCCAGGCTTTGGCAGCAGCCTGGTTCTCATCTCTGACTCCTGAGCATTGGTGGTGGCTCAGCAGAGCTTGGCTCTGGAACCCTGAGTGCAGCATCAGATCTGCTTCTCGAGGTCATGAGCACAGTGGACTTCAATGAAGAGCTGTGACCAGTGAGGCTGAAATTCGCCATTGAGTCTGTGATCCAGGAACTCACAGGGTAATGTTGTTATTTCTTATTACTTTTCATGGAAGTTGCTCAGATATAAGGAATTTATGTTGAAGGCCTAAATATTTGGGATTATACTTTGTATTTATTGTCAACAGTCAAAACAACATTGGCACTGAAACTTCTGTGGGAAGGTTGTGAACTATTAATTATTTTCAGTCTACTTGGCATAACATGAAGGATTATTAACATAACCAGTCTTACAGGTGATGATAAATTCAACAAGCATTACTTCTACTTTTTTAAGAGGTTGGTTTTTATTCTTATTAATCTTTCACATTGATGCCTTATTCCAGCTGTCAAAATTCCTTTTAGAGGAGACATAAACCTTGTAATTTGCCAGGAAGTTAAGATATTTATTTAAGATCATTTTCCTCTTAATATAGCAACCAGGGTTTTCCTTTTATCTTGTAAAAAGCAAAACTTTGCAACATTACCTCAGTTCTGCAGACCTAGCATTAAATTCTGTTTTACCAATCCATCTTAAGGGGAAGAACATGTCTGTTAAATCTTTGTCTTCTCCTTCAATGAGGCACTTCACTAGTAGGCCAGGAGGAAAATAGTTTTCAGTTGTTCCTATGTATCTACTTTCAATATTGAGTGTAGCACCCTGAATCACAGAGGTCAGCCTGGGAATGGCTGTGAGGCTGGTGAAGGACACGTGGAGATTTTGGACCTGCTGCTCTACCTGCAGCCTCCTGTGCAGGTTACTCACAGCTCTGACCTGGTGCTGGCAGTGCACGTGGGAGCACTGAGTTGTGAACAGCTGAGGTTCTGTGGCTCTGGCTGACATCTGCTCTGGAGAATGTGTGTGACTTCCTTGCTGGAGCATGGCATCCAAGCTGAAATGAAACCCCAGCTGAGAGACCTTGCTCGTTTTACTGCCTCCACTGCATGTGTTCAGGGTGTTTCCAAGCATGGCCTGCTTTGCTGTGCAGTACAAAACAATATTGACTCCAACAGTATCCTGTGGGCTCAATGGCCTTTTGAAATGGAGCAATGAAATATAAATTCATGAGAAATTAACATGACAAGGCAAATACCTTTTATATTGACTGAAATGTATATGTGAGAAAAGTTAGGCTTCTAATAGTCTAAATAGAGAGAATTTGTGTGTGTGTGTAGGAAAGAAAAAAATGTCATGCTTCCCCAGTGTTATTTTTATTACTATTAAGTATATTTATCTTTTCCCCTGGTGAGCAAGTGTCGAGGGTGTACTTGTAGTTAAAGGAAATTAATCTGGTTTTGCTGGTTACCCACTTGGTCTGGCACCTCAGAGAGTGAGGGTCACTTCCTACTCAGGCTGTTTTATACTGGGAGCGCTGCTCTTCTGGTGAAAACACACCTTTCAGTACCCCACCCTGATAGCTCTTTTATCACTGCCTTGCTGGACTTCCCCTAGTCTAAACAAAGCTTTGGTGCTACTATTTGTGTTAGTTGTTTTTGTTTGAAACACAATGTTTTTTTAGTTTCTCTGAAATCTGCCCTGTGCCTTTCTTCTGATACAGATGGTTTTGTGGTGCTTGATATCATCCCATCACAACATCACAGGATGGTCTGGGATGGAAGGGACCTTACAGAGCCTTAGAGATCATCCAGTTCCAGCTGGATCCAGAGATCATCATTGTTCCAGCCATGGGCAGGGACAACTTCCACTAGACCAGATTGTTCAAAAAATGAAATGAAATGAAATGAAATGAAATGAAATGAAATTAAATTAAATTAAATGAAACAAATAAGCTGTCATGAAAAATACTGTTTATCCTAAGCTGAACTTAAGCACAGCCCTAGTGCTCAGAGCAGAGTGCAGGGCATCCCCTACAAGCACCTGTGTTATCTCCACCTGTCTCTAAGTCTTTTGGCTTCAATTAGACAGAAATGTGTAGCAATGTAAGCAATTGCTTATATCCCTCTTTTCAACATGCCTCCACAATTATAATGCTCCACACAAGTAAATATCAAAAAGAAACGCCTGTTTCTTGTCTTGACTTTTAACTCAAGTAACATTTCAATGGCAAAGAAATATCTATCCTGGCATTCATCTTTTATGATGTGGTCCAGTGAGTAACAGTGTAAACTGTATTTAAACATAGCAATTACAGAGAACAAAGGGGTGGCTGAGGGAAGCTGGACATGTCTATGCACATTACAGGGCTCTTTCAGAAGGCAGCAGAGTGTCCTCTCAACTTTGGTTCCTAAAATACAGATTGGGATGAGTTTCCTTTGCCCTAATGCTCAGCTCGCAGCAACGGCTGCTTCCTCAGAAGGGCTTAAACCATCCTCGACACTGTAGGGAATTTTCTTAGGAATGACCTAGTGACTTCCTAAATTCCCCTCTCAGTTTTTTTACTTGCATTCTTCTTTTCAGATTTTCAGCTGCCTGTTTTACTTACTCTGTTTTTGGTGGGTAGGACAGGAACACGGAAATCCCATTTTTCATTCCCCAGCTGCACAGCCAGTGTGTTACAGTTCCACCTGTGCTGGCGGCGATTTCCTGTTTTAGAAGATTAATTGGAGTTGAGAAATTCTGAGTTCCTCTAAAAGAAACTATTTTCCTTTCCTGTGTGGAAGGGAGATTGCAGTCTTCTGAGGCTGTAAACTTGTTTAGACCCACTGATGTAGCAATTGGTACCAGTTAGAGATACTGGCTGGTTTCAATTCTGTTCTGTGACATCAATGTAAATCTAAGCAGCTGCTGTTGCTCTCTTTACCTCTTTTAGAGGGGGTTGTTCTTGCAGGAAGAGTTTTTTGTCCAGCCAGAAGTTTTGTCTCTTGCTCTCTCTTCTCTCTGAGTCAAAAGGCACTGTCTGTATTGTACTATATCTCCAGAAATGATTGCCCTGGTTGACTTCAAAGCCTTAATCCTGTAAACAGAAGTGGTTTCTAACATACCTTCCCAATTTGGATGGCCCTAAGGATTCACGTGCAAACAGCTTTCACTTGTTTTCTGCCTTTTTTTTTCCCCTCTTTTTTCCCCCTTTTTCTTTCCCCCCTGTTGAGGTGGTCAAATGGCCAGCACTTCTGCCTCAGTCACTTAGCTTATCCTGGTCTAGTTCCAAAGCCAGAGGGTGAGGAAATGGCCTTTTTCCTTGGGAATTTTGCTTTGCCAGTTTTTTTGTCACATGCCACATTAAATTGCTTGTTTCTTACCTTGCTGTGAAGTGTATTTGAACATCACTTGCTAAGGAGGGCTGGAGTCTGGCTTCATGCTCACTTTGCTTCTTTGGGGGAGGCAAGATGGGACATTCACAGCTGGCAATTCCCAGATTTCCAGAGTGGCAGGTCTTGAGCTGTTCATCTCTGAATCCAACACACGGGGAGTGCAGAGAGGGGTGACAAGGGACAAGGAGGGACAAGAGGAGGAAGAGAAATAAAGGGGACAGTGTGTCATCTAAAATGAATAGGAGAACATGGGGAAACAGGAAGGAGTTCATGAGGGACGTTGAGGTTTCTGATCTTGTTTCTAATTTAGGCATGAGCTATAAAAACATATGTATTCATATATTTCTCATATGACTTGCTTTGAAGGCTACTAAGATTCTCCATGAATAAAACTCTTTGTTCCTCTCTCTGACCTGTCACATTTAATCTTTTCAAGCAGTTACCATTTAACAGCAACTGTAAGAAGATATTTGAACTGGTCTCCTGATTCCACCCTGGCCCCCAGAACCAGCACAGCAGTCAGAGGTTAATGAGAGCTGGGAGAAATAAACAATTTGGGCTGCGTGTGCCACAGATGCAGAACCTACTGGAGATGGCAGGGCAGCAGAATGAGGGGTTGTCCCAACAGATTTTCAACAGACCCCATCAAGCCCAGATGTGGCATTGTTGCCTTGAGACTACTGTGCATTTGAGACTAAGAAAGAAAGCAATTCTTAATAAACTTGGGAACTACTATTCAAGAGATTTAATTTTTCTCCCCCTTCTGTTTCACGTCAAGGTGGAATTTTGGCCAAAAACCAGACTTTTGTGGGTTTTTTCCACTGTGTACTTAATCTCATGCAGTTTTAAGGAATTAGACTAAAATATATCAGCTTAGCTAGAGAACATTTTTTTTTCATTTGATGTAACAAAAATAATTTGATAATGATTTCAAAATTCTTGCTGACAAAAATTGGAAAAATAATTTGACAAATGACAGGCCTCTGCTAAATACCTTTGCAAAGGTCACACTCAGCCAGTTTGGAGAAAAAACATGGAAAAAAATTGAGCTAAGGTAGTTCTTTAATAAATTTCCCTTTAATATCATTAACTGGACATCAGATAGGAAAAAAAAAAGACAGCAAAAAGATTAATTGGAAACCTTGGAAAATCATATTTAACTAGATGGAAAGACCATAAACAGATGGAATGAAGTGGAAAAGGGCAAAAGGTACCGAAGCTGGCATATGCTGGGGGCAGACTGGCTTGGGAAGATTGTTTGACTCAGCAGGATTTCTGTGTGTGTAAGGTTACAGGTGGGGGTATGTGGGAGCAGCCCTGCAGACCCGGGGTGCCCAACACAGTGTGATCTTCTGGGCATTAAAAAGGCAAATTGCTAATTAGGACACTCAGTGTCTGTCAGAAAACCTGCATGAGGCAAGCACAGTCACTGGGAGCTGGCAATGAACCTGCCATGCAGTGATGCCATGCAGTGATGCCACGCAGTGACGCCACATAATGATGCCATGCAATGATGCCATCCAATGATGCCATGCAGTGATGCCACGCAGTGATGCCACATAATGATGCCATGCAATGATGCCATCCAATGATGCCATGCAGTGATGCCATCCAATGGTGCCATGCAGTGATGCCACGCAGTGACGCCACATAATGATGCCATGCAATGATGCCATCCAATGGTGCCATGCAGTGATGCCACGCAGTGACGCCACATAATGATGCCATGCAATGATGCCATCCAATGGTGCCATGCAGTGATGCCACGCAGTGACGCCACATAATGATGCCATGCAATGATGCCATCCAATGATGCCATGCAGTGATGCCATCCAATGATGCCATGCAGTGATGCCACGCAGTGATGCCACGCGGTGTCTATTGTAGCCTTGGCCTGCAGCAGCCTCCAGTGTGACCCTGGCGTGTTTGGGTGCCAGCAGTGTGAATGACAAAGCCCGTCCCTGATGTGCAGAGCAGCTGTTTGCCATGGAGTGACACTCCAGTGTCCCCTGGAGCAGCACATCCCATTGGCCTGGAAGGCAGGGACAGTGCCCATTTTTGGGTAAGGCCAGGGAGCAGCAGTGGTGCTCAGCTGGGGTTCCTGCAGGCAGTGCCACAGATGCGTGGGCAAGTGTGTTTGAGAGGTAAGAGTGAGTCAGTCAGCCCAGAAGGATTTATTTAAAAACTTTTTGCCCCAGACAAGATGTGCAGCATGGGACACGGGCTGTTTCTCTTAAGCCACGCGGTAGAAGCCCTGCCAGGTACATCAGAGCAGGGTGTGGAAAACCCAGTGTTCAGAGTCCCGCATGCTGCAAGGGACGGACCCTGCTGCAGGGAGAAACACAAAGATGCTTTTGTTGAGTCTCCCTGCATTATCATTCTAATTCAGCGTTTACACAGTGCAACAGCCCCACTTCTGTCAGATGCTAACTAACTAGGGTCTGTTCACATTTTTTCATCTTTTGAGGGAGGTTATCACCTGATCTTTAACAACTTGAAATAATCAGTTTTTTAATAGAGTTCATATGGCCAAGACCACTATGGAACTGCATGACTGTTCCCCCAGCTGCTGTTGTGGGGGAAGGAGAGAAAACAGCAAAAGAAAACCATGCTGTTTTTCAAGGCATATTTTATGGATAATTTAGCTGAGCATCATCAGTTCTTAGGTTTGAAAATTATTAAGCCACAAAGTGTAATGTCATGTTCTTTGATAGAAAACCTGACGTGCTGTAACAGGACCTTGTTTTTCATATCTGAGTGTATTTCTTCTTAACATATATCTGTGATGATGGCAATTTAAGATGTGACTAAGATTAGAAGAGGTGAAGTATGGATCTCTCTAATACTTTATTCAGACTTTCTGTGAGGAATATTTAGCATAAGAGCCAAGATTTAAAGGTTAAATAAACATCTTTAAGTTAAATTATCAAGGGAAAAGACTGTTGTTTAAAAATAGTGTTTTAAGAGGTTATTTTGGATCTGTTACATGAAGGAATTAGCATAGGATGCTCTGGAAGTTTTACAGTGCTATTTCATGAATTGAGATTTTTTTCACTGGGATGTAGAGATTTCTTTTCCTGAATTGTGACTGCTCCAGGTATTTGCTCTGTTGTTAATGGTGCTTCAGAACAAAGGTGCTTGAGAGCTGATACTCTATCTTTTTTATTTGCTGTTTTGAAACACCTGTGTAGTCCTCACGGTAACTGAGTCACTGTAACTGAAAATTGTACTTGACAAAAGGAATTCTAAATGTAGCTTAATGGCACGGTAAGGATGTCCTTGAAGTTCCAGTTTCAATGATTGAGTGTCGGTGTCCATTGAGTGGGGGCACTAGAAAGGCTAGGAAGGATTTCTGTGGGATGCTCTCCTGTGATGGCCTCACTTCACAGCTCAGCTCTAGCAGCTGAGGTCTGGGTGAATCTGCAGGGTGAGGTCTGGGTGGATCCCTGCAGCTGACACAGGTATGCCAAAGTGCTCTGCTCCAAGATCTGTGGCTGAGCACACAGCAATAAGGATGCAGACCCGTGTGCAGTCAGCTATGTAAACATTTCCATATGCCAAATGTGTACAGCCTGTCATCACCATCCAGTCTTGGCCTTCCTGCTGGATGGGCATGCTCCCAGCTCCTGGTGGGATGTGGGATATCTGCAGAGAGGGCTGGGAGGCTGCTGCTGCCAGACACAGCTTCATGGAGTGTGACACAAGCTCATGGTGTGTGACAGGCTGAGGTCGGGCATTTCTTGCTGTATTGAGAGCCAAAGTGCTGTGAAGTTGCAGGAGGTGTGGATTATACACATCTGTATGCGTGTGCAATGTGCACACCAAGGAGCCCCCTCAGGAAAGCCCCTCCTGGCTCTGAGTGTCCTGCTTTATCCCACCTGCTGCTGCTGTGGAGGCTGTGGCTGGTGCCTGCCTGTTCCCCTGTCCCTCTTTCCCCGTCCCTGTCCAGGCAGGAGCTGGGCAGCACAATTCTGCTTTGGGTGGGTGGAGGGGAAAAAGGACACTACAAAAGCATTTTCTTTGCTGTCATCACATTCCTCTCTGCACCAGGAATTTATACCTGAGCTTCAGTGCCCTCAGTGCTCAGGATGAAAAATAAACAGCTTTTCAGGTGAACTTTTCAGGTCTTGAGAAGTCTAGACACCACTGGTCTTTCTGAGTGTCCACTTAGCCCTAACATTTTTAGAAGTCTGGAAATAAATAATTTTATTAGTCTTTCATGAAAAAAAAAAAAAAAAAAAAGAAAAAGGTTATTTCACAGCATAAAGAAGAATTAAGGTTGCAGTGAGTTACCCTTTCCTAGGAAAGCAGTAGTGGCTGGCCAAAGCTTTCTCCAAAGGTGTTTCTGGAGGGTTTGGTCTTTCCAGTAGTTCTTCTGTGAGGGAACTAAAAGCAGCAGGGAGTAGCATTTGGAAACCCTTCTTCAAATTGCTCCTTACTGATTACTGGCATTCCTGTGATAGCTGTAATGCAGTCATTACCCATCTCCTGAACAATCTTCTGAGCAGGACAGGCTCCTTCTGGCATGGCTTTTGCTTTCTGCCTGTCCTGATTAGCCCAGACAAAAAAAAAAAAATCAGCCTGTATCAGTTCCTGAGAAGTGCCCAATAGTTGTCGTGTAGTTGTGACCTGATTTTGGCATAGTGGGTGTAATTCCAGTTCCCATGCTCTCTGCGGTCTTTGAGCAGTCACTGCTGCTGATGTTGCAGTTGTCAGACAGAGCTGGGAGGCCTTTGCTGGGAGCTGGGATGTTGCCATTACTTCTCTTCCAGATGTGGGAGATCAGGTACAAAAGGCTGCTGCTGTGAGCAGGGGGCAGAGAAGGCTTGGAGAAGGTTGTTCACTGGCATTCTGCTTTCCATTTATTGCCTAAACAGGAGCATATTTCTTACTAATTTCAGTGACTTGGATCTAAGTAGTGTTCAGTGCTGCTGGTGTCAGATCCTCAGCTGGGCTGCAAGTTCAATTGCTGGGAAAACAATTATGGAAAGGAACCAATCCAACTCAATCCACAGCTCTCAGCCCCGTGCAGTTAACAGACATCAAATGAAATCATTTATACCTGGAAAAAGTTATAGAAAATGCATGAGGTTATGTGGTAGTAGCTCTCTGGCCACAGAGAGCAACACACAACTTTCCCAGGCATTGTCCTGGTGAAGGCTGTGAGAAGATTAGAGAAATGAATTATAAATAATTCTTATCTTTACTTGTTACACTTGTTGTAAACATGTAGAATGTGTTCTAGAGATTTGTTTAGCAAAGGGTAATTTCTTAATTAACTAATAGTGATAGTGTTTGGATTCAAGGACCAGTTGGGTCCACTTGTATTGTGACTGTCTGTAGGTTTCTTGATAAGCATAGTATAATGAAGTGATTGATCAGCCTTCTGAGAATCATGGAGTCAATGCTAATTATTACCCCTTCGGGAATGCCATGTTACAACAAGGTTACCTTCTTGCTTAACAGCTCTGCTCAAACTTATTGCCCAGGCATTTTTCAGAGTGGAATTTGGTGTTGTTCCCTGGGATTTCCTTGGATACTTAACCCTAGGTCAGTCTCTCCTGCAGAAAACCCTTCAAATACCAGTGGAAAATCCCAGAAATTTCCTTGGGCAGTTCTCCCTTGGGACTAATGATTCTCAGTCTCATGGAGGTGATTCAAGAGCCCATCTTCATCCCAGTGGTGTGATTAACCATGTCCCCTTTTGTCAGTTGGCTCAGAACTGCCTTTACCCCTGTTGTGGAGTGTCCCAGACAGTAAAGCAGATTGAAAATATAACAGATTGAAAAGAGCTGTAGCTCCCCTTGGGAAAAGATGTGAAAACGCATATTCTCAAAATTGGGGTGGGGAACACTGTTGTGCAATGCACGATGGGAAGACAAGGCTCGTATAAAACATCCTTGGTGGGAGAGAAAACCCCCAGCTTGCTTCCATTGAAATTTGTCATCTGTTCCTGAGACTATTACCAGAAGTGCAATCCTCCTGAGGCACCAGCCACCAGTGGAGGGTGAGGCCAGTCAGAGGCTGTCAGAGAAGGCCATCTCTGAGAGAGCTGAGTTTTCAAGAGGTTTAAAATCTACCCTGGAGATGGGGCACGAGGAAGATTACCAGCCAACGTTTGGTGGGAAGTGCCTCATTAATAATAAGCTTTCGGTGCAGAAGAACTGAGGAAGATGTTTTTCCATTATCACATGGGGGAAGCAATACCAGTTAAGGCAAGGCTTGCAGCAGAAACATTTACTGGAAGTGTTTACATGTTACTTAATACCTTGACATGCATTATTCAACTTGTGTAATATCAGCTGGGGTGGAGCAGGGAGGAATGACTTTGGCAGCAGAATTTGTTTGCTCCCCATGGAATATTTTCCTGGTTGTAGCTACCTTCTTTGGCCATGAGATACATTCCAGGAACAGAAAAAGTGTTCTTGAGCCACATTTTTATGAGCTGCTGGAACGTGCTCTCTTGTGAAGGTGACCTAACCTTGTCCAGATGGCTGCTCCTGCTCTGAGCACTGCCACCCTGTCAGTCTTTCTCCAGAGTGGAACAGAACTGCAACAAAAGCCCCCTGTGAGCCCTCTCCAAGCAGGGGAGAGGGCACTGAAATGGGTGCACTTCTCCTTCTGGAAATAATCCCCACGTTCCCTTGCAGAGGGAGGCAGCAAGTGCACTCTCCTGAGCAAGGCACTTCGGCTGCAGCTCTCCTGGTGTGCCTGGAGGACTTTCTGAACTGCAGCCAAGTGAGCTGTGCCTTTCTGCTGGGGAAAAGGCAGGGAGAGTTCTGCTCACATAAGCAGGGCTGCAGTCACACCGTGAAGGAGAGGAGAAGGAGAAATAGATTGGGAGCGTGAAGTTCAGCAGGCATCTCTGCTTCCCTCATCCACAGACAGCAATGTCATGATTCACCTGCTGGATGATTTTGTTTTGCTGACAAAGCTGTGATAAATAAAGACTTGCCATCATTTGCATATTTGTTTAATCTAAAGGCATGTGAGTCATATTAATGAAACTTTCAACTTGTTGTGATAGACTGCCAGGCAGAGTGGGTGAAACACACAGTTTTTTATTTGGTTAATCAGTACTTGGAAACTTCGTAAAAAGTGATTCAGCACAAAGCCTGGAGGTTCCAAAACAGCAAGGCAGGCTTCATTTCTAGTTTTGAAAGGAGTAATAATATACTTGTACTCCCTACGCTGCAACATTTTTTTTTCCAATGGCATCTTGCCAGACTTAGTAATTTTAATTCTTGTAGACAAAAAATTAGGATGATGCATCTGTAGCTTGAAGAAACTGTCTAAAATATAATTCCTAGAAATAACATGAGTCTTCCTGATTCAGGATGACTGGATTGTGTAGCAACGAAAGGCTAGAAAAATGAATTTTAAAAAATGTACTGGCATTTTAGGAGTATTCCAGGAATCTCTCCTGCACTAGTTGTGCAGTGCCTGTTAATAACTATGCTCTGAAATGTTCTTTTTTCCAAGGATGGGACTCATGGCTCTGGATTATCGAAGTTTAGTAGAACTTTGAGATGAAATTATTTCTATCTGCTGCAGCAGGGAACTGAACATTCTTGCTTCTCAGCAATTTCAGCGTGTGCTTGTGACTCTGTTTGCACTGATTTATTGTAAGACAGTTTTACAGAAAAATAAACATTGAAATTAGTTATACATGAATTAGCATTAGACTTGAAACATTGTTAATAAGACATCTGTAAACACCTTTCGAAAGCCTATCTGCTATACATATATGTATTTTTAGTAGTCCTTTTAAAAATAGAAACTCATCAGTAGTATTAAAATTACAACACAGTCACCAGAGGGAAGTTAGAATCTGAGATTTTAGATAGAGATTCACAATAATAGTCCATTTGTAGTTAGAGTTGTTATTTTTGAGGAATGATGATGCATGTAGTATTTGTCGTTTTTCTAGTGCTTACAGATTTTTTAAATTTCACAACAACTTCTTCAGTTTGCCCTGCTGTGTAGGTATAGTGGTGATAAGCAATGAAATTGTTGTTTTGATCACATTTTCCATGGGCTAGTGAAATGTTAATGCAGTACCTGTGTCTTATGGTAGCAGCACATTTGCTTTTATCTTTCTTTGGTTTGCACATCACGTGTAACTTGTGCGAGGTGAAGAAAGATTTAGGTTGGAGCAAGTCTTTCCTGGTTTGCCAAGTTGCATGGCCAAATTCTGAGGTGATGCCCTCTGTGCCCTTCAGGTCAGTAAATGTGTTTGACCCAAAGGATAACTACATCAGTGTATTAGAGGGACAAAGACTGTTTTCTCTCTTGTGGCAGTTCTGACAAAACAAAGTCTTGCTAACCATGACTTACACCATTGTGGCTGGACAACGATGTCCTCTGAGAAAACTTGACAAAACGTCAGTTGAAAGTCTCCTCAAGGTGAAATTCTGAAATAATACAGTGTTTCATATCCACAGTCATTAAAATGTGTGACAGCCTCAATAGTGTTCCTGATCATTGCTGGTTTTCACAGTTGTCACATCTGCTCTAAGAATTGCCTTAACAAAAAGGCCAGCTAGAAAATAAATATGCAAAGAGGCTGAGAGAGAGATGGATTTCCTGTAATGAATCTTTTTCTAGTCTTTGCCTCTGGCTGAGAATAGTAATATGCCATTAATCTAAGAGATGTAAAACATGCTGTGCTGTGCTTGGAAGGGTGTCAGAAACTCCTCCTGTGAGGATGAGAAGATATTTTATTGCTATTCCAATTGTTGGTTAGCCTAATCATAGAAAGCATTTCAGAAAAAGGGAACTCCTTGTGAAGGCTGATGTTTGATTTTGGTAATTAGCAGATTGCAAAGAGGAGCTGGTAACACAGATGTGTTGAGGCCGGAGGAGCAGCTGTTACACTTGAAGTGCTGTCTCACACATTACAACCTGCTGGACATTGAAGCCTATTTTTAGTAAAAGAATAAATAAGCTGGCTGTGCCCTACTTTTTGTCAAAATGTGTCATGGGATCTTTGTATTTGATTAGAAAAGTTGGTAGAAATAACACAAGGGAACTCGGTGCATCGTCTAAAAACTGCCATTTCTACCAATCCAGTTATGTTAATAAAATTGGTTATGAGTTCAGGCCCACAAAGTAGGCAGAGGAAATGATAGCTGGTGGGAGACTTGTCTGTGTGGGCTGTGAGGTTACATGTGGACAGAAGTCCTGTTCTAGTCAGCACTGGCCTTTTGGATGAAAGAATTTGTTTTGTGTTGATGGAACTATTTTTACAAAGCCTGCGTTAGGAAACTGGAAAAATGAAAGACTTTGTAGAGTTATTTGTATATAAAGGGAGAATGTAGCAGGAAAGTCAGTTGGCCACTTCAGGATGCTGTTGATTGTTGTAAAGGCCTTACTCTTCCTAATTCTGAGTATTTTTTTTTTTAATCTGCACTTGCTGGTACAGATGGAGGTCCACATACTTAATGAAAAAGCTGTCTTATAAAGTGTGACCATACGTAGAAACCAGAACAGATGCAGAAAAAGATACATTGGCTATGGTATGGAATTAGTGACAATAAGTATTTTCAGTCAGTTTGTCTATAGATTAGTGCTATTAAAATTTTGCTGCTTTATTACAATAGAATTTGCATAAAGTGATCAAAATGCCGCCATTTAAAAGTGCCTGCCTAGGAGCTCCTGCCCATGGGGCTTCTGTGCTTTGGAAGCAATAGGACCATGTGCCTTCTGGCTGTGGGTTTCCATGGTGGGTGGGGGTTCAGTTCCCAGCCCTTCCTGGCACAGCTGCAGCCTCAGGGCAGAGGGACTCTGCAGTTCCCCAGCCAGGGCCCAGGTCTGGGGAGCACCAGGGGAGCTCTGTGGGATCACCAGCACAGCCAGTGCTCCAGGAGAGCCTTGGTGGGGTCAGACCTCCCTCCAGCTCAGACCTGCTGCTGCTCACCAGCTCACACAGCTTGTCTGAACGGGGAAAAGCAGAGAGAGGTGAGCCCAGGAGTTCACAGCATGGCTGTGTCTGCCCTGGTGGGTGCAGCAGCTGACTGCTGGTGATTCTGGTGCAGCACAGCAGCCTGGGAGGTCAGGGAGAATTAGGAAGAGGCCCTGTATTTCAAGTGGCTCCATGTCGTTTAAGTTAGGCTTAAAATTTTAAAACGAATGGCTTCAGACATGGAATTCAGCGGGGGGAACAGAACAGTGAAGTGTTAGGGCAGTGCCAGGATGCTGCAGCTGGATTTGAGGGGCTGCTGCAGCTGGTAGAGGGCTTTGCCTCTCTGGTTCCTGTACGCTCTCAGAGTTCTCAGAGAACTTTTCTACTGGATTTTGCTCGTGTTAAATAACTTGGTTTAGCAAAGCACTGTTAAAAGCTGCATGTTCTGGCTGCAGGCTGTTGCTCCATTAGCCAAAGCCAGCATCCCTTTTGTGTGCCACCTGCTTTGCAGTCTGGTACTGATCGGGCTGGCGGCTGCTGCTGCTGCTGCTGCTGCCCCTGCACGGGGCCAGCTGAGACACCAAGGGCAGCTCTTAGAGACACCCAGGGCACGGGGACCACAGCACTGCCCGAGCACCTCTGGGGAGTGTCCTGCCCACAGCATCCAGGTGGCGTGTCACCCCGCGTCCCTCACCATGCCATTAGCACTTCTCCATGCACCCCGAGAGGCCCTGGTGGCAGTGGTCAACTTGGATTTCACAGGCTGGGCTGTTGAATGACTGCAGAGATGGGGGAGGTCCAGGAGGCCAACTTTCATTTATCAGCTGAGCTGGTACAGGACCATGCTACCCATATATCTTATCCTCTGTCATACCATTTCTATGTGTTGCAGTACTTTAACCTAGGGCATGAAATCATGTATTGGGAATCTCTTAGCGTTTTCCCTACAGGAAATTAAATATAGGCTTCGACAGTTAAACCTGGGATTTATTGTACTAAACAAATGGTTTGAAATAGTCACAACCAGTATTATTCACTTGTTTATTAACACTACTTAAATTTCAGTGACTAATGACTCTACCTTCCAAACGGTAACAACCTGCTACTTTAGGGAATAGGGGACATATTTTTTCTAGTCTAGATGAAGGAGGGCTTTCAAAGGGGAGATGAAGGTTTTGTTAACAGACAAGCTATTTTTTAAATGTTGCAAAGCAAACTGGCTTTCCTGTAGTGACTGTTGAGGAGAGTGACATGTTATTTGTCATACACAAAATGTTTGAAAGCCCTTATTTGGACAGCAGTAGGCAGCAAGCTGGCAAAGGGATGACCATACAGTGTGGTGACCATTATTCTCTCTACTATTGCTCACACAATTTTGAATATAACTTTCTTTCTTTTTTTTTTTTTTTTTAAGAAAAGAATTAGTGACGAGAGATTCTTGTGTCATTCTGTACTCACCAGAAAACATTCCTGTGCTTTAACTGCCCAAAGCTCATTTGGTTTGTAGATGTTGCCATTGTATCACAGTATCGGACAGCAGCAAGTTGCTACGAGTGTTTAAATTTTCTAATAAATATTTTTTAAGCCCAGTATCTCCTGCCTAGTATTTTGCTGTGTTCTGGATCATTGTCCTTTAGATTTTTTTTTTTAATTTTTTTTTTCTGCTTCAGGCCAAACATCCTTAACATGGCATTTCCACTTGCCTTTTTTAATGTCTGGGTCTGCTGTCACAGTTCTGTGATGTTTGCAAATACAGAAACGACTTAGTTCCTTTCTTCTGATCACTGCAGTGACACAGGATTCAAAGAGTGTAAACCCAAAAAACTGAAAACGACACATTTTCAAGCAACCAAGAATGTGCCCTAGGTGTACAGCTGTTTCACATGCAAAGACATGACTCAGATCCAGCCTTTTCAGACAAAGCCCTTTCATTATACTGTGAACGCATGTAACAATGGCCTGGGGGGCAGAATAATAGAACATTTGTTGTTTTGTGAAGGGGGGTGGGAAGGCAATCTAAAGGTAAGGAAATTGAAAATTAAAATTATATTTGAAGTCTGGTGGGGTTTTTTTGCATGCCACATAGGATATAAAAATGTTTCCTTAAGATATTTCAAGGCAAGTTCCTTATCCGTGTCACACACTGTCTGTAACAACTTCATGTGTGACAAGAACATGAATATCATGCAAGCTGATCAACTGTAATCTGAAATACCTTAATAACTACTGACTGAGATCTCTTTATTCCCCCTGCTAAATCCTGATCTTGTATTTGAAGGCATAAAACAGAAAATGGAAAGGAAATTTGAAATCAGGGATTACAACCCTGGAGAAAAACTTGGCATGGTCAGGTTTCACTGAAGTCTTTTCACAGAAATTGTCTATACAAGACAGTTTTAAAGTGCCTGGGGCTTTATGTGTGATAGACACTTCAAGGCATCATTACTCAATTGAAAAAGGTGGCAGTACAGCAAACAGATTTTTAAGGCTCTGGATTGCAGCCGTCTGCTCAGTCATTCACATCATACTTGGCTTATGCTTTGCAAAGACTGCACTGGATCCTGTAGAACAGCCACCTAATGTCGCAAGATCCAGAGTAAATAGCTCCTTTTAAAGAAACGTTATCAAGCCTTTCCAGTCACAAACCCATTTGTCATCAGTGAGGCCAACTACTGAGCCAAAGTTTCAGCGTCTAAGCCAAGACTATCTGGAATATTTAATGTCAAAACCACAAGTATCAGAATGATTTGAAAAACTGCAGATTTGGGGCTTTTTACACTACTGGATTTCATTAATGCCTTATTTCTTCAGAAATATATTTCAATTGCAATGTAAACTTTAAACAGAAGAAACAAGTGGCTCAACATGCTGAACTAAACTTTGCCATGTAGAACACGATCCATTTGTATGAGTGGCACATTTGCCTGATAAACCAGTTTCATTTGAACTCTGCTTTTTTTTTTTTTTTTCAGGAAGAAGGGAGATCAAGGCAAGTTACTACACTCTGTGGTGTGAAGTAGCAGCATGATGTTCAGGAGCAATGCCTGTGGTACTGAGCAGACTTAAGGAACTGGTTAAAAGCAGGAAGGGGAGCTGTTAATTGACACAGGACAGACAGGCTGTGAAGGCAACTGACACACGGTAGGCAAGATTTCTCATTAACTTCTGCCCTTCCACTGAGATTTGCCTAGAGGTAGCATTTGCATGATCACCATGCAAAAATCCCATTTGCTGAAGTAATAGGGGAGATCACTGTCCTTCCCAGACATTTCCAGTTAATTGATGTTGTGGTTGGTTGGGTGGTTTGTAAAAAACAACAAAACATTTCCTAGATATTTTCTGATCCAAATTTAATGGATTTTTAGTGCTTTGAGAATCGGCAAGTGAAGTTGAGGAAGTAAATCCATCCACCCATTTTCAAAACTGGAATAACTTGAAAAATGAACAGACTAAAATAGACAAGCTTAATGATACAGCATGATTTATTAGCATAGGGATGTTAAAATATGCATAATATGATCATACTCTTTGTGGACAAGGATGTGCTACGCCTTGCCCTGTGTTCATTGAAGGCGGCAGGAATGCTGCTGCTGATTTCAGTGGGTGGGGACGTGCCCGCTGCATGCAAAAGTTATTTCATTACCGGTTACATTCTACCTTGCCTTCCTTTGCTTGCTTCTTTTAAGCATTAGAAAGCCCCCTTTTCTATGTACTAGTTCCCATGGAATTATTCCTGGCCGCTCAGCACCAAGACTCTTGAAATGAGGACGTATCGGTGAATTCATTGGCAAGGCAATAGACTGCTATAATGAGCTCTTCCCTGCTGATTTCCAGAAGGCGCTTCGGGAAAGGTGCTCTGGGATGAGCCTCTCCAGCGTGCCCAGGGCGGCTGCCCCTGCTCGCAGTCCGACCTGGGGGTGCGGTAGCGGCTTCCGGAGCGCTGCGAGTGCGAGCCGCGCCCGCGGAGCGCCGGAGCGGGGAAAGAAGCGGAGCTGCGCGTCCGTCCGCGGGCCGGCGGAGCGCTCCGGAGCGCCAGGGCCGGCTCGCCAGAGGCTGCGCGGCCCGGCCCGCGGCAGGGCGGGGGAAAGGCGACCCCGGCCCTCCCAGCAGCGCCGGCCGGAGGCGCGGCCAGCTCCGGCCCTCCGGGGAAGGGGAGCGGCCGCAGGGGCGGGACGCGCCGCGCCATTGGCCGCCCGGCGCGGTGCCATAGCGAAAGCCCGGCCCGGGTTGGCGGCGGCGGCCCGAGGGCGAAGCCATCGCCTTGGTAACCCCGGCGGAGCGCAGCGCCGGTGCCGGCCGAGGGAGCGCTCCCCGCTGGCTCCAGCGCCGCCGCGCTGGCTGGGGCGGCGCGGACACGGCGGCGGCCGCTGCCCGGGCAGGTGGGCGTGCGGGGCGAGCAGGGGCGCGTGCGGGGCATGCGAGCTGTGCGGGGCGTGCGGGGCCGGCCGTGCCCGGCTGGCCGTGCTCCGAGCGCGACGGGACGGGGCGGACCGGCGGCACCGCTTGCTGTCGGTGTGGCTGCGGCGGGGCTCCTCTCGCCGCCGGCCCGCTGCCGGCGGTGCCTCCCCGCCCCGGGCGCCGAGCTGCGCGGAAGAGGGCTCCGCTCCGCTCCGCTTGCGACACCGCGGTTGCTCAACTGCGCGGGCGGCTCCGCGGGGAAGGTTCCGGCGGGCCGCGGCCGTTTGGCGGCGGGAAGGGGCCCGGGGCGGCCGGCAGGGCCGGGCCGGGCTCGGCAGGGCTCGGGCGCCTTTGTGCCCCGCCGCGCCGGCAGCGGCCCCGCAACAAGTGGCCGGCGCGCCGGGCCAGCCCGACCCGCGGCCCCGCTCCAGCCTGGCTCGCCCCTCCCGCTGCCCGGGGCCCGGCGGCGCTCCGGAGAGGTTGGACGGTCCCTGGGTGCCTGCTCCCCCCGAGCGTTCGCCGGACAAGCTTTGCGCTCTGCCTGGAGGTTTTTTTCCTATTTTTTTTTTTCCTTAGCCGAGAACTGTTGGTGATTGCTCTGTGAATTTTAAGTGGCGTTTCTATTACTCGATACTCCCGGTTGTTTTCAGCTGGGTTTCTGAGCGTTGTTTTCCTTGGGAACCGCAGGAATTTGTATGGCGAAGCAGTATTTGGGAAATGTGTTTGCAGTCAGCTGCTCGCGCTGTGCAGGGTGGTGCACAGAGCGGTGGCTTTGGCACCGCTGTCATCGTGTGCTCTCCAAGCAGACAGCCACAGACGAGGAGTTGCTTCTCTGTAAGGGGGGGAATAAATCTTCATTAGTCCCAAAAAGTTCCTGAAAGAGAAACGGAAACCTCTCATGCCAGACTCGCTGGTTTGTCTAGCTGCAACACATGTGTGCTTAGACTCATGCTGGACACTTTCCAAACTCCGGAAAGTTGAGTTTTTCTTGGGGTGTACAGAGTTTTTTGTTTGTTTTGGTTTAGTTTTGGTGTATGTTTTTTTTCCCGAACTTTATGCACTTACAGTCTTGGCTTTTCTTGTCACCGCCTACACTGAAGTTTTGTTCATTTGGAATTGACAAGTGTAGCCGTAACTGTAAATATTAGGTACTAAGTCTTTGCTGCCGTTGTTTTGTTGATGTTGAACTTCATTCAGGCTTAGGAAGTTCCTGAAGCTGGAAACCTCAGCAATGTATAATTTATGTTTTCAGGACCATAGTTCAGGGTTTGAAGTGAGATGAATGTATGAAGGATGTCAGAGAAATTTGATTGGCCTGTGTTTTGCAGTATTAGCTAGAGACTCCCACAGCTGTATGCCTTCAAATATTAATTAAAAGGTGGAATAAAACTTTAGAGCATGCTTGATGTTAGGAAAATTGCATATAAAGGAATATTGAACATCCATGTGCTTTGCAGAGGGTTGTGAAGTCTAAGGAATGTGTTAAGGCTGGGGATCAATCTCCTCAGCTGGAAACTTTGATCTGGAAGCTTCCCTTCAGAGTGATGGTGGTTTCCAGGTTTTGGGAGTTTCATGCCAGCAAGCAGTGCTTTTCAGGAGTGGGGGTTCAGGAAAGGATTACTGAACAAAAATTCTTTGGTAACTGGTTTACTGACCTTTTAAAAAAGAATATCAGGGATATTGGTCACATCAAGAATGGTTTAATGTGTATTGCCTTGGAAACATACTTTAGTGGGGGTTTTAGCATTGATTAAATGCTTTGGGGGCATTTTTTGGTTTTGTGTGTTTTTTTTGTTTAAATAAAAGAGATCTCCTCTATATGTGGTCTTAAAATAGTTTTGTTGTTTGTCTATTTAAGTATTTATTTTTCTTGAGTAAAAATCACTTCCGTTCAGCCAGGTTTCACTTCCTTGGAATATCTGATGTCATGAATTCACTGGTTCTCCAATTGTTATGGACTTTTGGCAGAACTCCAAATTCTAGTGTAGGAAAGCCTTCTTAAAAAAAAAAATCATTCTTTGACTCTTGTGATGTAGTGAAGAGAGAACATGTCCTGTTCCACTACTCTTTTCTCTTTAAAGTTTGCATATCTCTCTTATATACTCTATTTTGCAAATAATTTAAACCCAAAATCCAGTAAAACCCCAAGCTGTTAGAACGCTGTATATAGGAGGAGGGTGCAGAGGAAGGAAAGTTGTTATTTAGAAGTTGTGTGGATGCAGGCTGATGCTTGGGCTGTTTACTTACAAAGCTGCTGTTGTGTTTCAGTGACCAGGGCACACAGCTCAAGCAGTTTAAGTGCTTTTTCACAGATCGAAAGATACACGTGGAAGTGTTACCCTTGGTTCTCTAAAGGTTGCCATCAGTTAACTTACCTGAAAACAAATGCAGGACTTGTTGGGCTGCAGAATGTGATGCTGGATTTATCCAAAGGCTGCTTTGCTTTAGCTGGACTTTCTGAATTGCCACTCTTGGGAGCAGTTCCCAACTGGCAGTTTCTGTGGAAGCAGTCCAGGACAGAAACATCTGAAATAAGCATAATTCACACAACTGCATAGAAAAGCTGGCTTGTTTGTTTTGGTGGGGTTTTTTTGTTTGGTTTTTTTTAGTGAATGTGTGTTTTCCTTCAAAGCAGTACTCTTGGGCTGACACACACGGTGTTACACACTGCCTCTCAAATCGTTTGCCTCAAAGTATGAGGACTTTGATTCGTGGAGGCCAGAATTTCATACTAATTAATTCAAATACTAATGCCTGAGTGCATGAAACTGTTTTGTGGCAGTGTTGTTAGTCTAGTCACTGACGTGTGAAAGTTTCAACGCGTTTTCGTGTTTTGTTTTGATAATTAAATCAGATCTGGGGGCAAGATCATCTTGTGTTAGAAATTTAACTGGTTTTTTTTTTTTTTTTTTTTTGTAATTTATTTTAGTAGTAGCTAGTAAGAAAGCAGTTTTGCTTTGGGTTAAGGTGCGTACTTACAATCCAGGATAAACAGCAGGTAACCTTTGAAATAATCACAATTCAGGGAACCTCCAAGGTGAAGGGTACATGGATCTCCATAATGCCTGACTGATCAGGTACTCTGTCGGCAACATCGACCAATCTGTGTTAGTCTATCACGTTTACATGGGTAAATCTTTTTATCCCAGCCTTTGGTGGAAGGAAATTCAGGAATGCGGTTTCATTTACATACATTAGGAGCTGCAGAGGAGGCCCTCCTGTGCAAATGCCCGTGGATATGGAGGTACCAACATAATTGAATTTACATACTGGCTTCAGAAGATTAAAGAAACAAAGAGTGACACCGAGGTGTCAAAACCAGCTTCCTTTGAGAAGTGGGATTGGGCAGTTCTGCTTCCCCACTGATCATTTGTGTGTGTGCATTGTTACTGGTTTGATTTTGGCTGCTTTTATGCAGCCGAAGGTTAATCCCAGCCTGCTGCAGGGCACAGTCTTCCAGGAGCTGCTTGTAGACAAACTGAGGATCCGGGCAGTCCTCACTTCCCTGCTTTGGCTTTTGGCCAAACCCTTTTCCGTTCATTCAAAAAGGAGAAGGGCAGTTCTATCAGTTTCTTACCTTAGGTGCTCCTGACTTAAAACGGTGAATTAGCTGAACTTGGGAGTAATTTTGTGTCTTTGGAGCTACATCTAGGTATATAGAAGTATGTTTAGTATTTACTTTTAAAAGAGCATAAGAATTAGGAGTACTGTAACTTCCTTCTGACACAAAATACGTAAATTTGCTACTCACAGCTTACTCTTGTTTTTTCCAAGCTTGTTAAACATGTGCATTCTTCATACGTAGCATTACATTAAATTGTTGCTATGAAATTGAATTGTAAAGGGTGCTTTTCTGTTTCTGTTTGCAAAAGTAATTACTGATTTCTTTTAGAATAGCTTTGTGAATTCATCGAATATCTTAAAGGAACTTGATCAGAGATATTGAGGTCTAGTTTTATGCTTGTGTAGCTCAGCTTTATATGCTGCTGTAAAAGCTGAACAGCTTTACTTCCCATATTAGGTTGATAAATAATCTTTAATACTTCACTACTGGCTACATAAATACAATTTGTGTTCCTGTTTTCCAGAAACTGTTTTGATTTGGAGTAAAGGCTGTGTTGGGGGTTTCATTTTTGTGCTGATATGTGATGTTATGTTTTGTCTTTGCATGAATTTAGTTGTAAGGGGAGGAACAGTGACAGCACTTGTTATTGCTAATTTCTTTCGATGAGACACAAGTAATCACTGTGTTCTCATTGCCAGCTTTTTGGGTTCACTTTTAGGGGCTACTAAAAGTTTAGGTTGATTTTAAATTTCTTTTCACAATGCTCTTCTGGGGCTTTCCCCCACCATATTCGTTGTATGCAAAGCAGAAAGCAGAGGCATTAATTTGGAACTAATGGACAGTTTTAAGTGATGTGCACTCCATTAGAGCTTGCACTGCTTGCTCTCCCTTTAGGTCGTTCTGTCCTCTCCTTGCCCCCAGGCACCATATATCCACTGGATTTAAAAATAAAAAACAAACCTCAGTGAGAGAATTCAGAGGTGAATTGGAGGATGTAAGTTTGGAGTTGGCCTCAGCTGGCAGAATGTGGGCAGGAGCTCGTGTGGCTGGCAGAGGTAGATAGAGTTCTGTGGAAGTCATGTGGGGCTCTGTGGGGAAAGTTATCTGTTAATAAGAATTTGTAAAAATATTGCTGTGCCGTTACTTTTATGGTACAGTGTTGCTATGAGGTGTTTGCTAACTCTTGGTGTTTCTGGAAGTCCTTTGTGAGCACAGAAGGTATCAGGGCAATGAAATAATTTAAAAATAAGCATAAGAATAGCCAGTTGTTTATGGAAGCTGTCATGTGGACTGTTCAATCATTTACATGACACTGCCAGAAGCTCAGAGTTCTGCCGTCAAGTGGTTTTGTGACAGATTTAATGGGGACGTCCTGCTAGTGTGCAGCTACAGAGTATCAGAAGCAGTTTAAAAATCAGAGTAGGTGGGTGATTTGGGAAGCATTGTACAAAATCTCTAGAAAATAGAACGACTGGTAACATTTTTTAGTGCTTGAGGTTCTTATGGGAGCTAACTGTTGAGCAGTACCTTTTTTATCTTTGGCAAATATGGTGCTTGAGAGATGAATTTTGATATTGTTGCATCATTTTATTTTCTAACAAGCAAAGGTAACATTTTGAAATGTGCTATTATTTTCACTTAACAATTTGATGTTGATGAGTATAGAATGTTCACAACAGAAGAATATGAAGCCTGTGTGATTTACAAAACTGATTACATTTGTGTCACTACAAGTAGCAGCCAAAATATCCTGCTTTTGAGTCCTGCAGAAGGATGGCTTTCAGTCAGTGGTGTGAGCATTGCTGTTTAGTCCTCCAGAAGACTGCAGGTTGGTCTGTAGTTTGTGTGTACAAACCATTGGTACAGACACAGCTACAGGGGAGAGCCAGGTCAACAAAGGCCAGTGTTGCCAGCAGAAACTCAAAAAGCCAAGTACAAAGTTGACCAGGTAGAAAGAAGCACATGTTACTTGAAAATTGCGCTGGGCACTGAATGCCCTTCCTGCTTGGCTTCATGTCTCAGATTCCTTTTCTGGTTTTGAAGAGTACTTTGGTCTTTTTGCCTGTACTCTTTTCTACTTCATCTAGCTTTCAGTATTCCCAGCTTTTTTACTTTTTTGTTTTTCTTTGTACAGTTTGGCACTAAGTTTACTACTTTTGGTTAGTCCTTCTGCCCAGATCCTCCATTCTTTCCCTCCCAACCTCCAAATAATTTCAGTGTGTTAACCATATGTGACAATGTTACTTACTCTCTGCTGGTGTTGGGATATTTTTTGCATTTAGGGTTTTTTGTGGTTTGGTTTTGGTTTGTTTTTTTTTTTCCAGTTCCCTTTTTGACTTAAATAGGTGTTGCTGAGGAAGCTGAGGCCTTTGAGATTTTCACACCACCACGCACATTGTGTCCTGGAGTTTGAAAATCATGTAGGCTTGGCGTTGTTGTATTTCTGACCTTCAGTGCTGAGCATCTTAGTTTGTTTCTGATACAGGGAAAGAATTCCTGAATTTACTATTTGGTTATCTGTATGCCCTCCTAAGGATGCAGTTCAAGAGAGATGATGTTTAAGGAGGATTGTCCAAGTCCTAACCAGGGATCCTCTAAGCAAGGAAGAGTTAGTGCTTGGTGTGAAGACAGCAGTGACAGAGACAGTGCAGGTGTGTGCTGTCCATATGGGCACAGCAGTGACAGCCTCAGAATGGGAGCAGGCACAGCAGGGTGTTAGTCCTGGTACTAATTAATGGAGATGGACAAGACTGAATCCACAAAAACAAGTCCAAACCTAGCGGGAAATAAAATTTGAAATGTAGAATCCTAGAATGATTTGGGTGAGAAGGTTAAAGATCACGCAGTTGCACTCCACTGCCTTGGGCAGGGACACCTTGCACTATCCTATCCCAGGGTGCTCCAAGCCCCGTCCAGCCTGGCCTGGGACACTTCCAGGGATGGGGCAGGCACAAGTTGCTTTACAATTTTACACTAGTGTACCTTTACAACAGCCTGAAAGGAGGTTACAGCCAGGTGAAGGTCAGCCTTTTCCCAAGCACCCAGTGACAGCATGAGAGGAAACTGCCTCAGCTACACCAGGGGAGGTTTAGGTTGGATATTAGGAAACATTTCTTCACCAAAAGTGTTATGTAGCATTGAAACTGCCAGGGAAGTGGTGCGCTCACCTTCCCTGGATGTGTTTAGAAGATGTGCAGATGTGGCACTCAGGGTATGGTTTAGTTCTGGGCTTGGCAGCACTGGGTTAAAGGTTAAACTTACTGTTAAGGGTCTTTTCCAACCTCAACGATTCTATGATTTTATTCTGTCTCATGCCAGGTTTCAGTGTAACTGGGGAATGGTGGCTTGAGCCACAATAGCAGGAAGTGAAGAACACTTGTGTACTTCTGCTGAAGTTTATTTGCTTGTAGGAATGACTGAGGGGGGTGTGTGTGTGCAGAAGAGCTGTCTTGTTTCTCTTTTCATGGGAGGAATCTGTGGTGAATGCTGACTGGAAAGTGAGTAGTAGTTTCTGAAGCCTCTGGAGTGAAGAAAAACACCATTAGTCTGGCAGATTGTCAGCAGCAAATGGTACATTAATTTTTGGCACAAAACTTGCTAGCAAAAAAAGAGACTTTCCTTTATGTTGTTAATAATAAAAATGATGAGGGACTGATTATCTGTGTTTGGGTAGCTAATATTGTTCTGTGTTTTAGTATCCATGTAAGACAGATGCATTGCTTTTGACAAAAGTCCTTTTATATTTTATTAAAAATAAAAAAACACTTTATAATATACTGATAATCTGCATCCGATTGCATATCTAACTTTAAATAATTTTATTATGCTATAAGCTTTTACAAGCTGTGTGCAAACAACTGCAAAATTTCCCATGTGTTTAAAGATAGAGAATCACTCTTCAGATGTGTAGAATACTGACAGTCTTCATGCTAGGCCAGTTTTACTTCCCCAGCACTTTGGAAGTTCTTTTTTACATGTGCTACTAGTGGTAGTAATGTAGGGAGATAATATTTTTTTAATAGAAATGTTTATTTACACTTGAATTAGGTGACCTCTAGCTATGTTGAAAATTTTAGTAAGGTCAGAATAATGACATAACTCTATTTTTATTTGAGTAATAATAACAGCAGCAACATTTTGTTTACTGAATTGTTGCTTTAACTGTTAGGATACCATTTTTTTTTACTCAGTGTCATTCTGCACAAATGAGAGTCCAGCTAACATAAATACATAACAGTGGTTTATTTGCATTCTGCAGTCTGTTTTGATATCTGGGAGCTCCTGTTTCCTCTGGGTGGGCGCTGTAAATAAATCTGGTGCGTGAAGAGTTGCAGTGAGAGGGAAGAGCAGAAAAGTTCTGCATAAAAAGGAAAAACTGTTTAGTAGAGTTCTTCAATAAAAGCAAGTTTGGCAAGAATGTGAGGATGTAACTTAGAAAGTTGGAAGGAATGTTAAGAGCACAGTCGAATCTTCTGCTCACAATTTCTTGTAATGAGTAGTCAGTGGAGATCTGCAGCAGCTGAATGCATATATTGGGTGCTGTCCTAATTTCTGTCATTGCAAATATGCTGTATTACAACTCACTTTAGAGTAAACCTGCTGGGCACCACAAAATGACAAAAGTCCTTATCTGTTTCTACACTTTGAATAAAGAAGTTCTCTCTGTATTATTTCCCATACTCCATTTGGTTTAACTGAAAAGCTTCAGCATTAATTTACTTGGATGAGAAATACTGTGAGTAAAGCACTGGCTGGGGATTTGTAATAATTAGGTTCTATTTCCAAGTGTGTCACAGGCTCTGTGTGAGTTCAGAGACACTGGGTTATCCTGGTGTGTTTTTATCCATGTATTGTGGGTGAGGCAGTTTCCTTTCTTTGGTATCTTTGCATAGTAAACTTGAATTCATGTCCTTGAACAAATATAATGGATGTGATGCTTGGGGATGGGCCTGGCAGTGCTGGGAGAACAGTTGGACTCCATCACCTTAGAGGCCTTTTCCAACCTCAATGATTCTACATTTCTCTGCTGCTTTTAGGATAAATGCAAACACTTAATTGAAAAATACTTTGTAGCAGCTCTGGTAGTTGAAATCGATGACAAATAAGTTTTATGTGCTTTATATTAGGATGGGGAAAAGGTAAATGTATTTTTAAGTGGCCCCATTAAAAAAAGATCCATTTAAGTGAGCACATATAATTGTTCCAGCTGATGCACAGGCTTGCTTTGGTGACTGTAGGTGAAAATGGTTTTGTCGAAAAAAACCCTCCTTTATTGTGTTTAAAAAAACAAAGGAGAAATTATCCTTAAAAAGTAGGTAGAGGCAGATTGTAGTGCAGCAGCTGAAGTATTTTTAAAGCATCATAAGATTAAAAAGTTAGAGTCTTTAGTGTATTCTTGTCATGGGAATAGAAATTTGAATGATTAACCCCTTTCTATTTATAGCTGTTTTCTCTGAGTTATTTCAGTTCTAGTTAACTTCTAGGTAAATTTAATGAGAAGGCAGAGCAATTCTTGCCTTAGTTTATCTCTGCAGCTCATCATTTTATTGTCCTCAAGTTACTTTTTTTTTAATGTGAATGTCACAAACCACAGCTGAATTTTCAGATTTATTTGTAACTTGTCAGCTTTTATTATGTTCAACTATAGGATTTATAGAGGCCTTCAGCATTTGGTGGCTCCTTTTTTCTTCCCATCACTATTTGCCAGTTTTTAAATCCTGGTATATATCACTGCTTGGGGTAAATTCCTGGGGTTATTGCCTCAGAAGAATGAGAGGTGCAGGCTCTGTGTGCTGTGCTGATAAAGCTTGAAAGAACCAGACAATATATACCAATTTCTGTGAAAGTTTTCCACTCTTTTGGTGCCCTAAGTTGTTTCTTCATTGTTGATTTAACTGGGACTTGTTGGCCAGAAAGTAGCACGCTACTCTTCAGGTGGTTTTTAGCTCTATTTGTGCAATAATCAATGGTTTCTGCCTATGTAATGACAATTTTCTTGAAGAAGAGGCAGTGGCTAGACCCCTTCTACAAGAAGGGTTCTTCAGAAATGGCAGCATTCCTGAAACCTTTAGCTCAAGCATGTACATTTTGGTGATTAACAGATCCAGTTAAGCTGAAGAAAGATTTGTTGGGGTGTGGTGGCAAATGAAATGCTTTGTTGTTAAACTGTCTGTTGTTCTGTTATGTACTTTTTTTCTTGCAATGTACCGGTGAGAAGTAAAATAGGATTTTAGAGGGACTTTGTTTTCTTTCTCACTCATCTTGGGAGAAATTTTGAAAGGAGTTTAGGGAAATACTTTTTGAGCTTTTCTGCTGTCAAGTATGGGTGTTGAGAAATTTCTATCTTGGGCAAGCCATTGTTTGTGTGAAAACTGAAAAGCCTTTGCTTTCAGTTGCAAGAATCACTTTTTTGGTGTCTGATTTTGTCGGTTTGTTAATAATTGCTTTCTTAAATACAGATGCTGCTGCTGTGACAGCTCTTTTGTGTGCCCAGGTTTACATCCCCTGTGTCCTACTGCTCCTGCAGTTTGGAGATGAAGCAGCAGGCTGGGGTGCAGAATGCAGTACTGGTTCAGATGGAAGTCTGCAGTGATCAGCTCTGGGAGAAGGAGCTCATGCTCATTTATCAGGGAGAGGGTGGGTTTTAGATGCCTGTTTCCAGACAGTGGTGTAAATACTGGTGTCACGATTGAGCGACAGCAGGAGGATAAATCCATGGACCATAATGTATCTGCTGCCTGTGCTCCATCCTTCCACACCTTGCATCTGGAAGTGCCAGAGGCAGTGTCATTTCTTGGGGCAGGTCACAACTCCAGCCCTGCTCAGGCTCTGCTCCCACTCAGAATCTGGAAGGGAATTCCTCTCTGGAGCGCTCCTGGCACCACAAAATGCTTCTGCTTCTCTCAGAACAACCTGTGGAACAAGGTAGCTGGTGAATGGACTGAAACCTTTCATTAATGAGGAATGCCAGAAAATGCCATGTAGTCTAAATTACCGAGCTGAGCACTGCAGCTGAGGAAAATGGAAGGGTTTGCATTGGTCGGTTTGTTCTCACATCAAGTATTCTGTAATTTTAGGTGTTACGTCCAAAGGAAGTGTAAAAAATACGAATACTATTCAAATCTGACTCTTAGATCCAAATTCAGATTTAAACTGTTGGTTTGAGGACAGGAGGATTGTCTTTTGTGTTTGGTTTTTTTTTTTGGTGATGTGTTTTTGGTTTTGCTGGGCTTAGGGTGTTGTTTGGTTCGTTGGTTTTTGTTTTTGAAACCAAGCACTCCCTTGCTTCTAGCCTGGGATTAGTTCAGATTTAGAGTTTTTACATTACGCAGTATTATAAATTGTCATGCTGAAATTATGCTTCATATTTTAAATATTTTTTCTAAGAGGCCTCACTACCTGAAAGAGGAGGGAGTGGGGAGCAAGAGCAGATTAAAATGTACACTTCTATTATCTGAAAGTGCTTAATAGATTTGCTTTTGAGTGCTGGATATAGCTGGAGCTAAACTGCATTTATTAGATGCTTATATTTTTTCTTCTTCAGCACAGGGACTATTCTTAGTGATTACTTCTGGTTTCAGGTAATATTTACGGTATGCATGTTGTTAATGATGGAATGCTGTTATTATTATGTGGTAATTTTTGGAATCAAAGAGCAAGTTGGACTGCAGCAGCATGTCTGTAAAATACACTTAGGTATTTCTGTATTTGTTCATAGTCCCTTGCAATCTGCACTTGGGGGTTTATTTTAATCATAAAGGACAAAGCCTTTCAAGTGATACATGAAGCAGGGTGGGCAGCACCTTCACAAAATGGCTCATAATAATTAATAGCTGACAAGTTGTTCAGTCGTGCTTTTGAATTCTGTGCTCTCATTTATATAAATTCAAATATGAGCACAACAAAAATTTGGGAACTAAACAGAAGTGAATTTGTGTAGTTTCACCATATTAGGCATTTCACAGAATGTAACTGGGAAGTGAAACATGGAGACATGAAAGTAGTGAAGAAAATAGGCTACACAGATCACAAGAAACAGAAAACACAAGTAGTGCTACTAATTACATTTCAAGTAACTCAGTAATTGTGGTGGGATCTTTACAGAAACAGGATGAGGACTCACTGCTTTATTTCTCTGTTTAAAGTGCAGGTAAATGTTTATTCATGTAGTGACCTTTGGGTGGAACCAGTTGGTGTTTTTCAGTGTTTTCATGTTTATGACACAGTAAGTAGAAAATGCATCAGCAATAAGGGCCATATTCAGGTGTTACTGAATTTAGAGGAAATGCTTCATCAGTCCTTATGTACCTTGGCCTTTGAGAGTTTAAGACATTCAGAGAGAAATCATGAAAAAGGTCATCATAAACTTTAGAATGGCTGAAAATACCTCATTAAATGAATATAAGATTTCTTTATTGAAAATGATGGTGCAGGGGTAATTTTGTTCTAGAGCAAGTCCTTGTGTTCTGCCCAGTAATAAACTCTAGATTCAGGAGCAGCTTAAAAACCAAAAGTCTGGGATGTGATTGTGTTGTGTTAGAAGAACAAAGAAATAGGAACAGGAATTGCTGTGCTGCTGGCAGTTAATGCCCCTACCCTTGCCCCTGAGTCTTCTGTTCTTAAATACTGCTTTAGATGTAATGAAAATCCATGCTGAATCAAATATTTTATTATTGCTTGCAGCCTGTTTTAGGATGTGGAAAGCTGAATTTGGGTGGCAGGGCTGCTGAGGGTTTGCAGGGACAGCAGACAGGCTGGTGTGGGGGACTCACTGATTCCTGCAAACATCTCTGTAGGTGTCACAAGGGCTTGTGCAGGATGCTGGGTTTGTCTGCACCTGCCTAAACTGCTGCTCAGTGGTTAGGCTGGCTCAGCCCAAGCCTTTGGGCCTCACACTTCAGGTGTAGGTGAGGATTTCTTGCACATGCATGTGTAGGTGAGGATTTCTGGGAAGAGGAGCGCTGCTCTGTGACCACGGCTTCCAGTTCTTCACTGCTGTCAGCCACATGGAGTGAACCAGAGCTAGAGAAGCTGTGGCACTGGCAGGGATGGGCCCTGGGAGGAGTTACATCTTCACATGGATGAGTCTGTTCGGTCTGAGCCGTTCAGGTCTTTGTCCCAGCTCTGGAGCTGCTGAGCCAGCTGGGTCATCACTGTGCCCTGTGCTGCATCGGAACTGGAAATGAGCTGGAAAGTGTTGCTCACTTGACTTCGTGTTTGTGAAGCAGTATAAAGCAGATCTAAGCACTTGTTTGTGAGTCATCTGAAATAACAAAAACACTGCTGTTTTCACAAAACCGTCACACGCAGCCTTGAACTTTGTGCTTTTTGAACCGTAGAGTACCAGACAGAGTACGCCCTCCAGCCCAGAGCCTCTGCTAGGAGGAGTTTTTCTTATTCTGCACTTGTCAGTAGAAGTGATCAGCAGCCAGCCCTCGGTGCTGAGGGCATCGCAGGGTCTCCCTCAGCAGAGACTTTGCCTGTCTCCATCTCAGCACACTGCCCTCAGGTCAGGGAACGTCTGGCTGCCTGGCAGAGTGTGAGAGGAAAATTTGCAGTCTAGGAGCCTCTTTTTGTTAAGCTTCCCTTGCAGTGATGTGTTCCCCTTCTGCTTTGCCCAGAGGTATTTCTTTTGAAGGTGACAGAGCAGGAAAAAAAACAATTGAAATGTTCTGGGAAAATAAAAACTAATTATTTTTGTTTAGTTTTCTGTTTGTTGATCCTAAGTAGTGCAGGTGATTCCTTCCCATCTGGAACTATCTGCTCCTTGCTGCTTTAATGGAAAGTCCTTTATTTTCCAGTGACAGTAAGTACCGACAGTCTTTTGCTCTTAAGCTTGACTTTATTGTAAGGAAAAAAAGATTATTTGCCTCCCAACTCCAATCGAATTGAGTTCTGAGACACAATTAGTAGGAGGGTTACTGGGTTATTGAACCTTGAGCACCATCAAGCAGGATACATCACTGTGAAGGAGCGACACAACCTCCTGCCCTCCCAGATAAATTCAAATGTCTGTAACTGACACCCTGTTAAAGAATCACTATGTTCAAAATGAAGACTCAGTGAAAGCTTGCAAGATCATTTTGTGTTGTCTTGCAGTTCTAACCGAAAGGGAACTCAGCAGCCTGTGCAACCAAGTAAAAACATGATTCATTGTGAAGTGTATTAGTCTGTGCTTGTGTGAGTATAAATTAGTTTTAACCAAGCCTGTTGGGCACTGGAGGGGATTTCACAGAGGTGAGCCAGGGCCCAGTGAGGCAGAGCTCTGGGAAGAGAGAACAAGGCTTCCTCAGACTGTGAGTCACTGTGGTGGGAGGCAGGGCTTCTGCCCTCAGTCACCCACTGCATAAATGTAGTTATGGTATCGAGTTCTTGATGAAGACATAACTGAATCTAGCTTCAAATCATGTTTTTATCTGTAATCTATTTAACTTAAAGAATAATACTGGAAAATGCTAAGTGGTCTCTGCTTTGCCCATCTTCAGGAATAAGAAAGGACATAAACTGACTTACAGTTCAGACTTAGATGTCTCTTTTGAACTCATTTGGTGTTCTGCAATTTCTGTCTCTGCCTTTTTTTCTTTTTCTGTGGCTGTTCTTGTGCAATGGGAACTTGTTGCCTGTTCAGTTTTGGTTAAAAGATTTTGTACAAGATAGGTGGGTTTCACATTTCAGAGAAGTCTGAGGCTTTTAAAAGGATATTACTGGTTTCTGACCAAGCACAAGTGCCTGGGAAAGTAGAACACAGAGAAGAATGCTGCTGTCCTGTGTGTAACAGTGTGCTGTCTATTTGCAGTATGGTATTTTGTCTCTTGATGTTACTGCAGAAATAAGTGCCACCTTTTAAAGGTCAGAAGTGGTCTTTGCTGCTGGAGAGACTATGGCACTGCATTGTTGGGACAGTGCTTGTGTAGAGCTCTGCTGTCTGGGTCAGCTGGCACGCAGCACTACGTAACAGATATGAAATACTCCTTTCAGACCTAGGATTTAACCTGCGTTTTCAGCCTGGGCACTCAGCTGTGCAGCGTGTAGAAGCTGGAAGTTGCTGTCATTTAGGCAGATGTGCACTGCTGGGAGCTTCTCTTTTGCTCGCTGTTTTAGTTCCTGGGCTTGAGTTGTGATGGCTTAATTAATGGCAGTGACAGCTCTTGAAGAATTTTATGTCTGTTATTGTTGGAACTTAACTGAGTTGCTTTATATGTTTCAGTAGTTTTTTAAGTTGAAGGTAGTTGGTGTATTTACTGATCCTTCATACTGTTTTGTCTCCATCTTGGTGAAATGGTGAGTTTCTTCATTGTTACAGCAGCTAATTCAGTTTGGTATTCACTTGTCCAGTCTTCAGCACTATTGACAGCATTAAATGCTCAAGGCAGCTTTGAGGTGACCAAAGCTGTGAACCAAAAACTCTAAAATGCCCCAGTTGTGTATCACTGTCCTAAACATCTGCTAGTGCTCTCCTGATGCCTGCCTCTGCTTTCTTCCAGAGTAAGAGGTTTAATCACAGAGAAGATACCCAAGAAACTGCTGTGTTATGTCATTCAACCCACTCAGAGTTCCTTATCCTGAAGTAAACCTGGAGTATCCTCTCCAACAAATGGATTTTTTTATGTATTCTGGAAGAATTGATGGAGCAGCAGCCTGTCTGATGGGCCTAGAAATTGTTATAGAGCAGAAGACAAGTGGGCCGCAATTAGCCCAGTAAATTTCTTACATTGCTTATGAATGATTTTTTTTTTCCTCTTCTATTTTTTCTTTTCTCTGTCTTTGTGAGTGGCCTATTCCCTTGGCTCGTAATTGTTTATCTTGAGCATTATGCCACAGAGGAGTTTTAGGCAAAAGTTTCTTATAGCTCTTCCCCCTTTCTTTCCTTGTGATAGAATTTTTTTTTTTGGTAATACATTCATAAGTGTTTCTTTGGACATAGGGAGTGTAGGTGGAGAACTCTAAAAAGTTTTACTGTATTGTCACAGGCAGTCTGATTACCACAACACAGTTTTATGTTTTCTGAATTGCCTCATAAGATTATTAATGTTTTAGAGAAAACAAGTTACGATTTACATAAAATCAGTATCTGTGTAATGGGGGTGTGATTAAAGGATTCATAAAAAGTATTATTTTGCCAAATGCAATTTTTCATGCAGAAGTTGCAAGCTGGAAGGGAAAAGGATTTCTGTTGGGTGCCATCAAAAGAAGTCATATGGGTGTGGGCCCAAGGTGGATTGGTGGTGTGTTTTTGGCTGAGTTCACACCCAACAGACCCAGAGGAGAGGCTCTCTGTAATGTGCAGCTGCCAGTTCTGTTTTTCCCATGTTCCCCAGAAAGGTGCAGTGGGGAAAAGAGATATCCTCAGAGAGTTCAGTTTGTGAGGCAGTTCCTCCAAGTCCTTCTGTCTTTATGCAGTTCCCAAAGATGGTGCTGGCATGTTTCTTCTGTAGCTGGAGTCCTCAGCAGCTGTTGACGGTCGGTAAAAGGCCAGCAGGATTTGTACCCTGTTGGGTATAACCAGCCTTTGGAAAATTCTCCATTCGTGGTGTGAAGGTGGAAAGTGTTCTAGCTGCCCATGGTGTGATCTGCAGCCCGTCCATACCACCTCTCTTAACCTCTGCTCTGCTGCTCTGAAAAACAGGAAAGGTTGGCTGGTGAGAAGAACAAGGCTGCACACCCTCATCCACTAATGAAGGGTTTGTTTCTCATGCTTGGATGTAGCAATGGCTGCTTCGTTTGTGTACTTTAGAAATGGTTTAAGGTCTCGAGGGCTGGCTGATCCCCCACAGCTGGTTGTAGTGGACCAGCCTGTTGTCAGCGTGATGTCTGAGCTGCAGAGATCCAAAGTGACGTGAGGAAAGAGGGGAAACAGGACAGGGAGCTGTGGGGAAGCGAGACTGGGGTGAACACAGGAGCTGTGACAGGAGCTATTCACAATGCAGTGGTTTGTTTAAGCTGTACCATTTATAGACCCTGGGTAATTTTCTGGGCACCCACCGTCAGATTGCTCATCATGTGTCTAGTTAGCCGTTGACCTCTACAAGTTTGGAATATCCAACTTGTAGTCAAAGAGTGTCCTGCTCCTGCCATGGGGTATGGCTCAGTCACACACTGTGCCCCTTGTTTGAGGGGCCAGAGGTCATGCAGGATTTCTTCCTTGGGTGGAAGTTCTGTTGTCATGCCTGTTAGCTGTAGCAGGATGCATTTCATACCCCCTCCTAAGATCCTGCCTGCTGGCCAGTAGCCTTTGATTAGGATTTTTCTGGTTCCACAAGAACAAATATTGACATGGCTGTAAAACATGAATTCCAGGCTGGTAGTTTAGCCTTGGTTCTGTGATATTCACACTGATGCTTTGTCCTTGCAATTTCCAAATCACATGATACTGTCTTCATTTTTCTCTAGTCTTTTTTTCTTTTTCTTGTGTTGTTCCCTGCTGCAGGCTCCTAGACGTATTAATTATGAGAAGTTTTTGGACTAGCTCATGCCTCTGTAAATAAATCAAATAACTCGATGTGTGTGGATTGGCTTCTTGCACACCAGGTGAAGACCCATTTTGTGACAACACCTTTATGCACCAAAAGGTTGTGCATGGAGCAGTAAACTTTACTCTTTTTAGATTTAAGTACGTGGGACAGTAAGAATTTATCCCTCAAAACCACTGAAGAGTCTGAGTTGCTTCAGAGGGCTCCACATGCCAATTCCCAGAGGAATTCTGCTCTGTGAGGCCGTGACAACCCTCCCTCCCTCCTGGTCACTGTGCTGTGTTGAGCTCTCACAAGCACAGTGGGACCTGCCTGGTGTGGTTTAGAAAAATAATTGTTTATGGGAAGTGCAGTGTAGTTATATGTCTTGTGCTTTGTGGCTTGGCCTACAAACCTGGAGATAGCATCAGTGCAAATTGACAGCACTGCTGGTGCTCAGGGGGGATTGAAGTCGTTTTTGTTCACTTCACTTTACTGAGAGCTTGATTTGCAGGGTAGAGCTAAGGAGGATGATGCCTTGCCTCTGGAGATGTTTTGCCCTGTACATCTGCAGAGTGTTGGTTGGTCAGAGACCTTCTGAACTTTCACACATTGAACTGTGAATAAGAATATGGGATCACTTGTGTCATCAACCTACTTCTCCATAGTAGGACTACAGATGATATTACACTCTTAAAGAAGACAAAAACACCAAAATCCCCCCAAACAAACAAAAAACCTCCACCAAAATCAGCTTACAGCCCAGAGGAAAAAGAGAAAATGTGCTTAAGATAATGAAGGCAACTCTGTCTCCCTTTTTTTGACTTTAACTGCAATGGACATCTGCTGGTCTGACTCAAATTGAGTGTACAAAAATTTGAAAATATTTTTAGCAGCTAAGAATGCTTTTGACTAATTCATGATCATAAGACTTATTCTAATAAATGGCAAATTCAAATTATTATTTCCTTTTTTCCTTTCTGGTAGCAGGGTGTTTGTGGATTTGACATTCATATAATTGTTAGATTAATCACATTGTGCAATGGGAATGCGGTGCTGTAGTATTTGAAGGCAGTAAAAAATAGTGTGATTATTTAGGTATTTCTGCACAGAAAGTTGGTGCAGCTTTTAAACCAAATGCACATCACTGATTTTCTCATTTGGTCAATTACATTATATTGTGTTTTGCTTTTTTTAGATCACATTGAGGTCATCTCGTGGAATCTTCTGAAAAAAACAAGAGTAATAGGAAGAAAATGTTTAATAAAAGTATCTTTGCTACACAGTCAAACTGAAATAGGAAAGATTCATTGGAGTAAGTATTACGGGGCTGGGGTTTTCTGGGGTTGTTTGCTGTTGTCTTTTGCTTGTAAAGACAGCACGGTTATTAGGCTTTTATTGTATTTAACTTTGGTATAGTTATGTTAAAAATATAAATGGGTGACTCTGGACTCATTTCAATTGATCAGCTGATAATGGTCTCATGGATTCTCACTGAACCATCTTCCCTCTCGAAAATCATTGTATCTTGTGAAATTGAGATGTGTTTCAGGTTTTTCTCTTGGCTGCTGTGTATGCTGGCTATGGCTTTGAGCAGGGGGTTGTCTGGTATAGATGTGATTACATATAAGCCCCTATTTGCTGGAAAAACTTAAAGCACTGCTTGCATTTTCCAGGGAATTTGAAAATACACTTGTTTTTTTGGTCTGTAACTCTCCAGTCATGGCTCTTATTGACTGACTTTATTTTTGTTGTCACTGTTATTTGTCCTGTATTGTAGTTCCATCATGCATCAAATTTGCCTGGGCTTTCAGTTTATGAATATCAGAGACTTCTTTCCTTCACTGTTTGTAGTTCCCTTCCAGCTTCTGTGAATTCTGGGCTGACACATGTGTGTCTCATTTCTGATAAAAGGAGCTTCTCTACCTAATGCAGGGACTGTAGATTGCACTTTTTGCTACTTGATAAATAAACATTTATATCTTGATATAGTGTAATTCTTAATTTCTGTATACTTCATGTGCTGGAGATGAGAAATGTAATAATTTTTCTGCCACTTTGCATCAGACTGTCAGATGTTTAAACATATTCTCCTTAGAAACTGGGGAAAAGCTGCCTATGTCTGATGCATTTTGCACGTGCTGTGAGGTTGTGTGAATGTAATTCTGCAGGAGTCACTGGACATAGTCCTGAATGCCTGCTTGGAAATGGAAAAGATCTGGCCATTAGACCTGAGAAGGGTGAGAAGTCTTTACAAGAAGTATATTTCAGCATATTGCTTTATTACCAAGAGGAAATGACTCCTCTTAGTTTCTTTAAACACGGATGTGTAGAGGGTGTCATAATTTGTGTAGAAAAAATGTCTGTGGAACCTAATCAGACAAGAAAAGCATTTCATACTTGGTGTTTTTAACAAAGTGTTTTTAACTAGCAGGATAACGTGTTTGGATTGACTGATTTCCTGCCTTAAAGAAAAAAATTCTATAAAATTTTCAGTTCAGTGTGGATTTAAAGAAGTTGATGTGCATTAGTTCCCTTTCTCTAAGTACTTGAAAGAAATGCTACAATTTTTAGTCAGCACATTTAAATTTTCATCAGTTCCTGATCTAGGCCAAATGTCAAGTGACTGGTAAATACTCATATGCAACATTCTTGTGGCACCTGATTCTGAATTCTGACCCCTGAAGTTTTCAGGAGCTGTGTTATGTGGAGTTATTTGTCTTTTACTGCCTTATTAAATAACACAGTGGAAATACAGGCACCTGTTCACAAGGTCCCAGTACAAACAAACAAACCAACCTATTTGCTGCCTGCACACTTAGTCTGACAAGTTAATTCTTGACTCTGGTAATCAAGTTACTAAAACACATAAACAAGAAAGTTGCAGCTGAGCTCCCCAAACAAATAAAATGAAGAATGTCGATTGGAGACAGCTTTTGTAATTTTAAATCACTGTTTTTAGGCTTATGCCAGACAAAAAACTTGCTCAGGTGTTCAGTAGTCAGTAAACTTGTGTTTCTTCCCCTCCCTCCCCCTGCTTTTTTTTTTAAGAGACTCAGAGAATTCCATTGTTACAACTTAAAATTAATTCAGGTTATTCCTTTTTGGAGAAATGTTTTGCAACCCGTTTGTTTGTTTTTAGTTGGAGGTTGTGTGCTTGTGTGTGTTTGGTTCATCACAAGGTATTTTGCAATTGGAATTTTTAAATTTCATTAGCATTAAAAATGAAGTCTGGGCAGCATCTCTATTCACAGTTAAAAAGCCTGGTGGTGTTCTTTTGAAGTCTTAGAAGCAGATGCTGACTCTCACAGCTGGGGAAAAGTGACCCCAGGAGCAGTCAGGCCCTGCTGAAGGGATGCTGAAGGCATTTCTGGGACACTCTAGAGCCTCCATCCATGGAGACTTGCAAAATTATGTGTTGCAGAAGCAATTTGCTTTAACTTCAGTGTTGGAGCTGAGCTTGGAACCAGCTGACTCCCAGAGGTACCTTTCAGGCTAAATAGTCTGTGATTCCTACGTAATCTTAAATATTTTTTGGTCCTCGTGATGAATGGCCAGGGCTACTTTTGGCTTTATTACCTTTATCTTCATGATGAAAGGGGTTTTTAGGATTGTGTTTTTCTATCAAATGGCATTGTATTTCAACTTGTCTTCATAAATAAGTTTCTTGAAAAATATATATAAAATAAATATTTGCATTAGAGTTGAATTGTTGGATTTCCTTCAGTGTTTGTTCAGTCCTTGACCAGTCCTGTCCATGTAACAAATGGCTGTGAGCAGCTACCTCTGAATCTCTGATGGGGGTGTTGAAACTGATGTTGGAAGAAAAATAACTGCAGAAATCCAGATTATGTAAGAAACAGACCCCATCAGGAAGAATGCCTGGCCAGATGAAGCGTGTAAAATGTATATTTTTTTCCCATTAAAGGGCATCTTTCTACTTTGTAGGATCCCTGGCATCTCTGTATGAGACTTAAGCACAAGTTGCTTGTGTGTTTTGGTCTGTGTGCCCTGCTTGTAGGTGAAAATTTCACTCCTCCTTGATATTTGGCTGGTTTTAATTATTTCACTGGTTCACCTTCCTCTGTAGATACATGCCATCTGTCTGCTGGAGAATAATCCCCTTTCCTAGAGGTTTTGATCAAAATACCAGAAATAATTAAAAGGTGAATCTTTTAGTCCTTGTGTGAAGAGGTATCCACTTATTGGAAAAGCTCAGTTTCTGTTTTTAACTTTTCTTTTATAGTAGAATGTTATCTAGATATAACATCCTAATAGTCAGCTGCTGGTGAGATTTGATGGTCTAGGTCCATTTGTACAATTCCAAAGGAGAGGAAATATTAACTATTTATATATTTAAATGTCTTATAATATTTCCTCTGTGTTTACAGTGGAATAAAAAATTATTTTGAGTGGTAAAACAGGCAAGGAAATCCCAGAGAGCAGAACTAATCCTGGTTGATTATTTCCTAGTTTTGTCAGACTGTTAAGAAGTCAGGTACAATTCTTGTTGAGCAATGGGAGGAGAGGGCCCCTACAGTTTACTTAACAATAAAGTTTTATTTACGGTTTACTTAGTACAGTAAAGTAAGAAAAGCAGATTATTAATGCATCTTTTCAGATTCATGACAGACACTACATAGTAGTTCTAATAACAGCTTGGGCTGTTAGAAAGCCAGGCCCTTAGGCTGTAGTTTTGCCTACATTTCTTGAAATGATCTAAAGAGCTGTCAAGTGGCCAGGCAGCCCTGAGGCTGCGAGGAGCTGTCATTGTGCCACTCCTCTTGCACTCTCACTGAGCTGGCACAAGCACTGGCACAGCTTTATAGAAACACCTGGCTCACCTGGGCTCAAATGACATCTTTATTCCGGTTCAGCTCCTGCTCCTCCTTTCCCATTCAGTCTGACTGTCCAGTCCTCCTCCTTCCCTTGTGCCCCCTCCATTCACCTGTTTTGTTAAGCTTAGCTTTGTGTGTTTGTTTAAAATATCCAAGTGAGTGTGGCATCATATCAATGTTTCGTCTATTCTTAGGACTCAACATACCCTAACAATTTCATGCCGCCCTCCTGATCTGATGCCATTTGGGTTTTTCCTTTTTTTTTTCCCTTTTTTTCCCCTTTTTTTCCCTTTTTTCCCCCCCTTTTTTTCCTTTTTTTCCCCCCTTTTTTTTTTTCCTTTTCTCTCCTTTTTTTCCCCCATGTTTTTTTTTTTTTTATGTGATCTTTACATGGCTTTTTCTGAAGGCCTTCAAATAAAGATCTGCTCTTATGTTACCTCCTTACTAAAATGATCTCGAGTTTCATTTCCAGATTGGGAAAAAGGCAATACTCCCTCTGGTTCAAGAAGCACCTACAGTGCTGTGCAGGGTCAAAAGGGCTGAGAATTCACCAGGTCTGATCTGTTCCCAAATCTTCAGTCTCACCTTTCTGCACTGGAACAGGATACATAAATGCATTGCCCCTCGTGTCAGGGCCCGCTCTGCCTGCTGCTATTGAAAATTTTTCAAAATATCTAAGAGAGTCGTTTAGAAATGCTTCTAAAGGTGATTCTACCAGATGTTTTCTCACAGCCCAATTGATACAGAATACTGAATAACTGGCCTGGCTTTTTTCCTTTGAGCTTTTCTCCTTTTTTTCTCTCTGACTCTGTTGGTGAAGGTGTCAAATGAACTGTTACTCATATGACAGTGTGACAGTGCTTTTCTGATCTGCTGTTTTCTTCCGTTCCTTTGTACTCCTTCCTTCTCAACCATGCAGAACTGCATTCCAGCCAGCTGAAAGGGAATGTTTTCCCATAGTGTTCCCAGCTTCAGTGTGATCCAATGATTGGATGCTTCTAAAGACAATGTCCACACAGCAATATTGAAATGTGAAAGGAGTTTTTCTTCTCCCTGCAACTCACTCTACTTACACAGTTCAAAAGGATAGCCTGAAACGATTTCTGTTTTAATGTGTCTATGCAGTGATTTCAAGGTAGAGCAGGGGATGGTTGTGAGAAGCTGCTGTTACTGGTCAGTGTTCCAGAATTACGTGCTGCCTGTGCATTGTCAGAAGTCTGTCAGAAGCCTGGGACTGAAGTTTTATTCACTTGTTCAGTTCATTATGGATATTCTCCAGAGGGAGCAGCAGATGTGTGTGTTTGCCTGAGTGTAAAGTAACAGGAAGTAAAGTTTTCCTTCTATCACTGCTCAAGCCAAGTCTAGAAGTTGTTCTGAGTCTGAAATACCATTTTAGTAGTGTTGTTCTCTACATGTAGACTTGTTTTCCAGGAAGAAAAATTCTGAAGGTAGTCGCATTCACAGCTACTTTCTAAACTATACTTTCATTGAACTGTAGAATAACTTTTGTAAAAAGGGATGACTAGAGGTAATCTAACCTAACCATCTGTTCAAATGAAGTCAGTTAAAATGAAATTAAATTTTAATTTGTAACCAGTTAACATGTCTGTATTTTTTTCATATCTCTGAGTCCTGTGTAAATTGATTGCAAATTTAGGTGCTCGGCATTTCTTGAAAACTGGGCCACTTTTATTTAGAGGCATTAATATTTGAGTAGAAACTGCATTCATTGTGGGTTTAAAATCCTGACTTCAGTTTTTAAAACTTGGTGCTTAGTGCTGTGGGTACACCAGAGGAATAAAGCTACAGGACATGAACAGGAAAAATAATCAGGGATCTGGGATAAAAAAAACCCAGTGAAATTATCTTTGTTTGTGGAAAATTAGCTGTGTTTCATGAGGAGAATGAGAGAATCTAGATTTGATGGCTGAGAGACCACTCTTGGTACCAGTGTGAACGCTGTGAGGGAAGGAGGCCTTTGAAAAAGGCCTTTCATGTTTTCTGTACTTAGATATTTTTAGAAAACTAAATGATGATATTTTTATTCTGATTTCTGGAAAAACCCTGACTAAATGGACATTTAATTTTCCATTCCATAGGGCCAGCTTATGTGGCAATTGAACTAAATTGCTGGGAAATATTTAAAGTACCACATGATCTTTAAAAATAACTTTCTAGTCTACTTTGTAGATGTCTTGGATTCTTAAAATCTTTACTATTGTAGGTGGATACCCATGACATTTGTGGAGTGGAAAGATCTCTGCTGTGCTGATTTAGGCATTTGTATTTATCATCAAGTTGATTGTATTTTATTTTTAGATTTGGACGCAGTTTGGATGGAAATTCAGCTGTGCAGCTGTAGAAGGCCAGAACCTTAAGTGGGTTCACTCTTCAGGGCTAAACGAGAACTCCCATGGCAGGCACACAGACCACCCTGGAGTTACCAGTGTTCTGGTTTTAAAAGGGTCATCATTGGTCCTGTGTGACCAGGGAGGGGTGAGCAGAAAACACAGCTCTTAGCTCACTCACTGTTGGAATAGGTGGTGCTTGCTCCTGTCACGTTAAACCTTTGAGCAATCCTTGCTGCAGTTGGCTCTCTGCAGCTCCCTGAAAGGAGGCTGTACTCAGCGGGGCTTGCTCTCTTTCTGCAGCTGACAGAAGGAGAGGACCCAGCCTTAAGCTGCGCCAAGGGAAATTTAGGTTGGCTGTTAGGGAAAAGTTTTTTACTGAGAGAGTGATAAAGTTCTGGAATGGCCTGCTTGGGGAGGTGGTGCAGTCACCATCCCTGGGTGTGTTTAACAAAGCCTGGATGTGGCACTGGGTGCCAGGGTTTAGTTGAGGTGTTGGGGCTGGGTTGGATTTGATGATCTTGAGGGTCTCTTCCAGCCTTGTGGTTGTGTGATTGCCGTCACCCCGCTGTCACCCTGTGCCTGCTCTGTGGGCTGAGGGCCGTGTTCTCACCGTGCCCTGCTCCTCAGAGGGCGAGGCCGCTCCAGGCCCCTGGCAAACGGGAGATGTTCGTATGTTCGCTCCCGGTGCTTGCCATTGTGGGCCTGCCGCGGGGTGGGAGGGGACGGCAGGAAGGGGAGAAGCTGAACAGAGCTGCTCTGGCTGTGGGCTGCCCTCACAGAGAGCTGCCCTCGGCGTGGGGGGAATGAAACGGCAGCGGAGAGGGGAGGGAACAGGAGCAGTGAGGGGATGGGACAGGGCTGGTGAGGGGAGGGATGGAACAGGGGTGACGAGGGGAGGGATGGAACAGGGATGATGAGGGGAGGGAATGGGAGTGATGAGGGGAGGGATTGAACAGGGGTGACGAGGGGAGGGATGGAACAGGGATGATGAGGGGAGGGAATGGGAGTGATGAGGGGAGGGATTGAACAGGGGTGACGAGGGGAGGGATGGAACAGGGATGATGAGGGGAGGGAATGGGAGTGATGAGGGGAATGGAACAGGAGCAGTGACATGAAACAGGAGCGATAAGGGCAGGGAATAGGAGCAATGAGATGGAAGGGACTGATGAAGGGAGAGAACAGGACTGATGAGGGGAGAGGGTCGAGCTGGTGCCCAAAGTGCCCCTGTCACAGCCTGTGGCAGTCCTGGGCGACTCGGACACTGCCCTGGGCTACAGAACAGCTCCTGGGAATTTGGTACAGATTGAGGAACAGAAGGAGATACAGTTCTAAAGAGCTGTGAACTGGCCCTGATCTAATGCATATATTTGTCTTTAGCGTCTTCAGAAGAAATCAGACTTTTTCAATCTTTTTTAAAAACTTTTTTCTAAATGCTGTCTAAGTTTCATAGGACATAAATCTTCCTGAATAGTCAGGCTCCTTTTCCATCATTTTACTAGGTTCTTTTCCCTTGTTTCTTCTCAAATATTTCATTTATAGCTTGCTCATCCTTTTATAGTACTAGATGTTTTACATGGTTAGAAAAATGATTATAGTGATTATGTTGTGTAAGTGCTTAGTGTTTTTCCTGCTTAGCCTATGTGATGTGCTGCTGCTGTTTCCTAGAAAATGACTGGTCAGATTGTCATCTCGTCTGTTCTGGACAGTGAGATAACTTCAAACACTGTTCTTGTGTGTCTGGATGTGGCGGCCCTTTTCACTACTGCAAGACTTCTGGTTTTTTTAGCCCCTTGACTGCCACATGACAGAGCAAGCAGTAGATAAAGAGCTGTATTGATGACAGTGATGATTGTCTTGGATGTGGTGCCCAACAGTTGTAACAACTTATTACATAAAGCAAAAATCTGAATAAGCAGAGTGCCCTTAGTTTTTGCATATTCAAAACTTTGTTTTTGCATATTCAAATTTTGCTTCTGATACTCGTCCTTTATGTAAATACCCATAGGTTTAGTGAAAAAGAAGAGTAAATCCAGCTTTATATTTAACTTGAAGAGCTGTAGATATTTATGTGCCCTTAAAATGCCACCTGTGTTTTGAAGAGGTGATGTAAAAGAAACTTCTTATGGGAAGTTACTTTTCAATATATAAATGATCTTCCCTTCCAACTTTTTGCCATCTGTTTGGGATGATAGCATACTGATTTCATCCTGAGAGAACTGACCACATTTCAGGGGTGGGTGACATCATTTCAGATGCAAGATAGCTCTTCTAAAGACTTTTTCAAAGACTTGTTGCTCAGGAGAATAAATGCTAGGAGAGATAACAAGTCATCAACATTTCCCTCTGACACTGCATTATATGTGCGTTTATAATTACCACCTTCTTTGCAGCTACTTCTGCTTGTGTTTGATTAGTGTTCTTCTGGATTATAGTTTGAGATACAACATTGAGCATTGCATTGGATTTTATGTTGGTGTTCTTTTAACAACAGAAGAACAGATCTCAGAGGATGAGTGATAGGGGATTTGTGGTGAGTTCAGAAGTAAAGGATTTAATGACACAATGTGAGTTTTCATAATTGCTGCATTCTTCAAAAGGTTGGTTTTAGAGGAACTTATCTGACACAGATAAATGTTGAGTGTTGATGACAATTAAAGTGGATTTGGTACTTTTTAATGTCTAAGTCTTTTGCTGATATGATAAATTATTTTCAAAGGACAGTTCATTGCATTGGTCCTCCAAGTCTCATTTTTTGCTCTAGACAGGCTCTCTGTGAGCATGTTCTTGGGCAGCTCTTAGTTTCAGGATAACCTTACAATCCCCCCACCATGCTTGCCCTTTATATTTCCTTGGCCAGCACAGTTTGACGTCAGATATTTGCACCTCCTGGATTTAATTCCTGTACACATGCAAGTTAACTGCCCAGCATGGGTAGAATTGATTTCACCAGCTCTGGCTGCAGTGGTGGGAGGCCTTTGCAGCTGCATGGTCCTGGGCTCTCAGCAATGTCCTGAAGGAGTCAGGATGGATTTGAGCTTGGCTCAAGGTAGTCTTGCCTGCCCTCAGGAAAATGGGTGAGTGGCTTAGAAAGAGAGCACAGCCCCAGCGTGTAACCACAGCCACTGAAATCCTACTGATCCTTTACTTCAGTCTGAATGTTCTGAATTGCCTGGGTTTTGTTAACTGGTACAGTGCAATGTTCCAGTGGTTCTGCTGGTCGCCAACACTTGCTGGAAGTGTTGCCTACATTTGTTTTTCCAAACTGGATTTGTACCTGCTCTGTATAACCTGATTTTAGTTCTGTTTCGGTTAGGGGGAAAACATGAGGGGGCTGCAATTCACATAAAAATATGTGCAGCTTACTTTTGACTGTGTCTGTCCTTAAACTATTTTAGAAATCAATGAAGAAGCAGCCTACTTCTGGTAGCTCTTTTTTATTGGTTTGTTTTTTCTTTTTTTCTTTTCCAAGTGGTCTTGTTAGTTAAATGATGAGACATACTTCTGTTGGGAGGTGAGGGGAATGCTGTAAGGTCTCCTGGCTTCTGGAATGAGGCTGTTAGCACCAGAGCAAAATCTTTTGTCTGCCTAGAGATGGGAAGTCCTTTAAAAACCACAACAGCAACACCCAACTGAGAAATCCTGTTTTAGGGCTTCTTTGTGTACATTAAATAAATAAATACCAAGATGAGTGAGAAATTTCCTTCTTCTGCAGATGCTCTACTCATCTGTGTTCCACTTCTTTCCATTAATATAAGCAGCTCTGGCAGAACTGCTGGTATATTAAAATACAATTTGGTTAGGGGGGGAGAGTGTGTGGGCACACACACATATATAGGAATCTGAAATTTGCACGTTAAAGCTTAGAGAAAATGTACACTTTACATGGGAAGGTTTGAACGCTGTCAGTACTACCTGTGCCTTAGAAAAGCATTTTGTATTGGGCTTTGTCCCTGTGAAATTCCAAGTCATTGATTAGACACTTGAGGAGCCAAGGTTAAGTTCTGGTTTAATTACTTCCTTCTTTTGTAAGTGAGGTTGTTGTTACTGTGACAGTGGGCAGGAATAGCTATGAGGTTAACAGCCTGAAATAGCTTTTTATTATTATTTGAATTGTTGGTTTTTTCCTTTAGCTGGAAGTTGTTTAAAATATCTCTGGTGCTGTTACTCCCAATCCAGATGGCTTTTTGCCTTTGTTTCAGTTCCTAGATGTGATATTGTGAGTCAGTCAGTCACCAGTGCCACCACACATGTCCCAGCTGGGGCCGTGACTCATCCCCTGAGCTGCTGTGGGTTGGCAATCTTGTGTTTTTCAGGATAGAACCTGGTTCTCTCTTGGCCCCTGTGGTGTCAGCTCTTGGGGCAGACACAGGGTGCTGGCTGCAAAACACACTGACCTGCTTCCTTGAGGAAGGAAATATTAAGTAAGTGCCTGAAGGCAAGAATAGCTCCTCAGCATGCTCAGATTGGTGAGATGGCTTCTCTTCCCTTTTTAACTGAAAATGCAAATGGAATTTTAAGACTCTGGTGTCTGTGCTGGAAATCTGTAATTATAAACAAGTATCTTACAAGAACTTTATAACTCTGTGTTGTGGTGTTTGGGCTCCAAGATATGGAGCATCATTTTAAAGTCTTGTTTCTTTGAACATTTTAAACTCTTGTTGATGAACTAAAGTGGTTTCAACAACTGCAACTGTGAAAAACATCTGAAAGAGGATGAAAATAGAAAAGATACACTGAATTAAAGCAGGAATTAACTATATACAAAATAACTACATAAAACAGATGTCCTTGCTGCTGTACCCATACAAGACATGCTTTGTAATGGAAAACCTGTTTATTTTACCCTCATGACCACAGAAAATAACTGCAAATTTGTACATCCAAATATGAAAAATGTACTGTATGAGTATTTTTCTGACTGACTGCTAATTTCAATTACAACAGAATTGCAGTCAGCATTTTATAGGTACAAATAACTGGATGGAGGAAAACAAATAGTATCCCATTAAAATAGCAGCTTGTGGAAAATATACTGCTTGGTAATGAGGACCATAACTATTTTGTCTGGGTGTATTTTTTGGGTAGATACTGTGTTATTCCAGTAACATAGTCTGTACATAGGGTGTAACGATGGGATAGCATTTTATTTCTTTCCTTTTGACAGCTTAGAGTTCACACACCATGCTAAACTTCGCACATCCAATGATGAATGGGTGGATTTGTAAACTGTGGTAATTCATATGAAATACCTTCATATCTGATTTGTTATTTTTACCAAATCACCACCTCCAATTACTTCTGCTTTAATTCAGTCTGCTCAATGCAGTGATTTTTTTTGGATGAAAATGTGGATTTAATGGTCGTAAAACTATTATTTGATAGTGATGACGGTAGAAGCTCCCTAATTATTGCTTCTATTGAGAAAAAAATGTTTCTTCTTATGTACTTATGCTTTCCAAAATTTAAAGGTGTTTTATTTGGCATGAATGATAACTCTGCTATATTTTTATCTAGTACAAATAAAATATGAAATGATCCATGCATTAGTGTGGTTACAAGATGTACTGGCAGCTTGTGCTGGTCCTAAGCTTTGCTAAGGCCAGGTGGAAAGCTCTTGGAATCATTTGGGTCTTGTTATTCAGTGTATTTACGTGGCAGTTAGAGGTGGGATGGAGTTTGTTGTCAAATACCTGAGGCAGCTTTGACCTGGCAAGTTGATTTTTGTGCTGCTGGCATAATCAGTTATCCATTGTGGGGAAGGACTAATTGAAATATTGGAAAGCTGCTAGTGGAGTTGAACATTATGACATTTTCTGTTACAAAGGGTGATTTCCCACATCTTGTGCTGTCCAACAAGAATTCAAAAGATGCAGGGGTAATTTGACTATTAAAGTGCTTTGTTACAGTGTTTTCCAATGCTCCCCATCCGTTTGGCAGCTGAGGAGCATTGTCTGGATGAGGAGGAGGTAAATGATTCAGTGAGCCATGGCTGAAGGGAAAACTCAGCTTCAGAGAGTGGTAATCAAAAAAGACTTGGAAAAACTGGTGGTAACATTTGGAGTGAATAAAAATGTGCTGAAATACAGAGGACAGGCAGCAGGAAGGCAGAGGAGGAGCCAGAGGAGATCATGGGCAGGGTTTCCTCCTACCCTGCAGTGGGTGCAGTTCCCACCGTGGATGGAGTTCAGTGATCGTTCTCTGAGGGTGGAAACAAATTGAGATAAGTGTCTTCAGAGGAAAATGGCACTTTCTAGTAGAGTCAAAGAAATTTTTCCTGCTATTAATACAGACTTTCAAGTTGAAATGCCACATTCATGAACAACTAAGAGGAAATTTACAGAAAATAAAATAATGAAACTGATTATGAGTTTTCATATTGCCACTCCTCATCCATGAAGTTTATTTTGGTTGTGTTTAACACAGATAAAGTTTTAGATAGGACTTGAAATTAATTTCTAACTTTGTTTTAGCCAACCTCTAATTAGTTTTTTCTCTTATTACTTAGTTTTAATGATATAAACTTCTCAACAATAGTGCTTTGCCAGGCAAATACTTATATTATATTAAATAACATTAATGAGTAAAACTATGCTTATGTGTTTGCAGTACTGGCATTTGAGACCTCAGAGTTGTAAGCTGAGCTGTACAAAGCAGGCTTATATAAACCTTCCAAAGACTTTTAAATGTGTGTCTAATTATAGAAGGTTAAGTATACTGAATTTTAGGGTTTTTTTTCCCCTAAGGCCATGTGGTTATGATATTATTGAGATTCCATAATGCCTCCTGCCGTGACAGACAGCCTTGACATCTGGGCAGTGGATTCACAGATTGGTGCTGATGGCTCAATATCTGTGGACTTCCTGTTGCCCACTGGAATCTACATCAACCTGGATGTCCCTCGAGATGCCACCATATCTCAGATTAAACAGGTAACACCAAACGGGCAGTTAACTGAGGTTTGGAATGAGGGCTGCTTCTGATTTTGACATGCCCTCTGGCAGATCAAGTAGTGAATTTTAGCAGGTATAGGAATGAGGCACGTGCCCAGCAGATTGACTGATAAAGAAGTGTGTCTGGGGGGAGTTAGCACTGGGTTTGGGCAGATGGCAAGGTTTGGAAAGTGGCTTCTTGCTGATAGTTACAGTTCAGCAGAGGTTATTCTAATAGCTCTATATTAATATTGTACTTCTACTCTGAACCTTTTTCTGACACATTGGTAATCCATTGTTTGCTGATCTGTCATTTCCCTGATTAGATGTTTAGTGCAAAAGTCACAGATTGGGCTTCTGCTGACTGGCACCAAAGATAATTGCTTTAAAAACTGTCTGCCTCTGAAAGATTTTGTGCAAATTGGAGCACCACTTAAAGCGTGAGGGAATATGCAAACAGAGGGAAGGGCAGAATGTAAGGAAGTGACCACAGACACTAAAAAACAATCTAATGACCTTTGATCAGATAATGGCCGTGTGAGGACATTGGGAAAAGTTACTGAGGAATTAGGCAGTGAATGAATTACAACACAGACTAACCTACTCCTAATATATCAAGTGATTTCAAGGCATAAAGATTTTGAAAACAAATGTGTAAGTAACAGCAATAAGGGATTTGAACTAAACTGTCTGGTTTCCTTGCTGCTTGTGGCACATGGAAACTTGACATGCCATCAATATGTACTATTGATATTTAGCTGTTTTCCAAAGAAAAGGAACGCTGTTGCTAACTACAGAGGTCTGTCCTGGAAATCACTCAGGATAGAGACTAGAAGTGAGACAAAGTAAACACGTAATGATTTATAGTGATAAAAATTTTTAAAGTTAGCAAACACGTTTCTTTTCTATTTTTTTGGGAACATAAATGGAAATGAATGTTAAGATATGTCCTTATTTTCTGGTTTTGTTTGTTTTTTGTTTTTTGGTTTTTTTTTTTGTTGTTTTTTTTTTTTTTTTTTTTTTTTTTTTTTTGTTTTTTTAATTTATTTCTTTGTTTTCATTGCAGCTGTTATGGAAGCAGGCACATTCCTACCCACTCTTTCATCTCCTCATGGAGATTGACTCTTACATGTTCTCATGTGTGAATCAGACTGCTGTACATGAAGAATTAGAGGATGAAACACGGAGACTTTGTGATGTTAGACCCTTTCTTCCTGTCCTTAAACTAGTGACAAGGAACTGTGATCCAGGAGAAAAGTTGGATTCCAAAATAGGTGTCCTTATAGGCAAAGGTAATTCCATTTAATTTTTTTGAAAAATTAGGTTAAACTTTGTTGCATATGAGGGTCTTAATTGGGCAGGTAGGAGTGAATTAAAAAAAACCCAAACCTGTTAAAACTTCAGTATTTCCCTTTGTCAAACAAATACTGATATAGTTGGAAAGAATTTAAATGCTCAGCATGAAATACATGCAAGTTATTTAAAGCTACTTTCTGTATGACACTTCAGCATTGTATTACTACATCAATCAGGAACAAATTTTATTTTGTAGATGAGGAGAAAATATATATAATATTTTTTAAAATTTTTATTACTAAGTGAAGAACAGCATAATCCTTGAGAATTGTTATCATAAATAACCTACCAGCAAACTGGATACTCAGAAGAAACTAGAAATTATTATGATTTTATTATACGTGGTGTCCAACTTGGTTAACAGTGACACTGATTTTCATCAAACAATGAAAAGCTATTTTTAAAGGTTTCACAGTAACTTATTCTTGATGTTATTTCAGAATTTTCAGCTTTTAAATGTACTCTGCTTGGTTATGCAATCAAGATTGACAGGGTCACATGAGGTCATACCTCTTGTTTTAAAACAATGAGCCATTGTTAGGTCCCTTATAAAGACTGCAGGTTTTGTTTAGATTTCAGTAGTACACTGTCTGCCTGTTTGTTAGAGCTGACAATGGGAACCGTTTAACCATTCAGACAGATTCGGAGAGATTCACATTCTGTGATTGAATATTTCGTGTATTAGAGCTGTGTGACACCCTGCCTTGAGCAGCCCCTATTCTGTACCTTAGCAGGGAAAAAAAACGTGTTCCTGTCTGAGCTTCTAAATTTAGTGCTTTGTTCTCAGAAGGTGCTGGGTGCTTTGTGTGATTTGGGCAATGTCCTTCAAAGTTCACGAGTAAAGATAAAGACACTTGCAGTCCTACACATCCTGAAGTACCAAAAAGTCACAGCTTTCCATTATATCATAGGAACATGGGATGGTTTGGGTTGAAAGGCATCTTTTCAAGGTCATCTCATTCCACCACCCTGCTTGGGCAGGGACACGTTCAACTGGACCAGGTTGCTCAGAGCCTGTCCAATCTTAACCGTGTCCAGGATGGGGCATCCACCACCTCTCTGGGCAGCTGGTGCCAGTGCCTCACCTCCCTCCTTGTAAAAAATTTCTTCTTTACATATGATCCAAACCTACCCTCTTTCAATTTAAAAACTCTCCAGAGCTTGCTTTTCTCCAGGCTCCCTCAGCCTCTCTCCATAGCAGAGGTGCTGCAGCCCTCTGAGCCTCTTTGTGGCCCCCTCTGGGGTCTCTCCAGAAGGTCCCTGTCCCCCTTATGCTGGGGGCCCAGAGCTGGGAGCAGTGCTGCAGGTGAGGTCTCACCAGAGCAGAAGAGAGGGACAGAATCCCCTCCCCTGCCCACCTGCCCTCAGTGCTTGTGATGCAGCCCAGGACACGTTTGGCTTTCTGGCCTCTGAGTGCTCATGGCCAGGTCTGTCCAGCTCATCCACCAGTACCCCCAGGTCCTTCTGGGCAGGGCTGCTCCCCATCTGCTCATCCCCAGCCTGTGTTGATACTGGGGGTTCCTGTGACCCAGGTGCAGGACCTTGCGTTTGGTCTGGTTGTATCTCAGTGGGATTCCCATGTGCCCACTTCTTGAGCTTGTCCAGGTTCCTGTGGCTGGCATCCCCTCCTTTGTGTGTGTCACCACGCCACTCAGCTTGGTGTCATCTGCAGCTCTGCTGAGGGTGCCCTCAGTCCCTCTGTCCATGGCTTTAATGAAGCTAGTTACTAACACTGGTGCCAGTACACCCCGAGGGACACTGCTTGTCACTCACTGGGACCCTGAGATGTTGACTGTGACCCTCTGGAGGTGCCCATCCGACCAATTTCACACCCTCTGATCAGTCCCCCATCAAATACGTCTCTTTCCAATTTAGAGACGAGGACATTATGGGGCCCATGTCTGAGGCCTTATGGAAGTCCACATAGGTGACATCCACAGCCATCCCTTGTCCACTGATGTCACTCAACCACAGAAGGTCATCAAGTTGGTCAGGCAGGACTTGCCCTGTGTATTCTTTCTTTACATGTTTTGGAAAAGGAGCTGTACTGGTCTTGGACTGGTAGAAATTTCAGTCATGTCATTTTGACTTGAGTAGAGGATTTTATTTTTTGACTTTTAAACAAAATTAAAAAGGATGATGTCATCTTTCTGGGCGATTAAAAAACCCTATAGCTTGAAAGCACTTCTGCTCTGTGGTCTTTATGATACATTTACTGTGCTTTTTAAAAATTGTTCTTGTGAGGAGAGACTTAAAATTTTCCAAACTACCTTGAATTCAGGGTAAGATTGGATTTTCCACTTCAGAGTACCTAGGAGGTGGTTCTTGTTTAAAATAAACACTCATGCCAGGTTGCATGGGAGTTGTGCAAGTAACTTTGGAAGAACACTGATGTGCAGGACAATGTAGACCCCAGCTCAGCTTTAAGCATCCATTTTGGATGGGATGTCTGAGGGAAACCACCTGTATCACCTTAACTTAAAGATAGTAACAATTTAAATGGGATGGGCAGTATTTGTACAGCTGTGTATCCTTCTGCTTCCTTGAATTCTTTCAGGTCTCCATGAGTTTGATGCCTTACAAGATCCTGAAGTGAATGACTTCCGAGCTAAAATGAGGAGGATCAGTGAGGAAAAGATTCAGTCACTTGTGGGTCTCTCCTGGATGGACTGGTTGAAGCACACTTACCCACCAGAGCAGGAGCCTGTTATCCCAGAGAGCTTCCAAGATAAGCTCTACAGCGGAAACCTTGTAGTGGCTGTTCATTTTGATAACTGCCAGGTAGGAATGGTTGTTCATGTTTCATGAGCTGTTCTTGATCCAGGTCTGAATTGGCATGGATTGCTCAAGGATATAAATGAAATAGAATACTTACATTATGGTGTTTGCTTTAGAATGCAAATCTTTCACCAGGATCCTTGAATATTGAAAGAAAGTGAGGATGTAAGCCCATGGTAGAGAATTGAACTTCTAAAGTCTAGTTACAGTTCAACTTCTAAAGGCAAAATGTACAACTTGTATCTTCTATATTACTTCATGTTTGTTTAAATGTAAAACATGGTTCAAAGTTGTCAGGACTTGTTTTGCCAACTGTTCCTGTGTTGCTTCACTTACATTCAGTTTTAAGCTCAGTTCATCAGAGTTTGCTGGTAATTGATTTGCACCGTATTCAATACATTTATCTCTGTGTATGACTCACTGAATATCTTTGGGGTTGATCTGCTAATTAGATGAAGAAAGTAATTTAAAAAAAAAAAAAAGAAGACTCAGTATTCCCTTTACTAGAAATGCACATGGAAAACCAAAACACTGATACTTAGAGTTGGCTTTTTGTTAAGGCTAGAAAAACTGTAGTTTATTTTTAAAATAAAACCCCCTTCAGTTTCTACCAGGAAAACCTGAAATGTTTTAGCATGAGTTTTTATGATGTTGAAGCTGCTCTGACTGTGCTTGAGTTACTGGCAGCTTCTATGGCATTCTAAGGTAATTCCCATTACCCTTTTTGTACTCTGTTCTTTTGGATAACCATGAATGATCAGCATTGGAAACCTTAAAAATCTTACAAGTGTGTAAGACATCAGGCTAGATTTGGTGTCCATTTTGACCCAGGTGCAAGAGGCTGATTTTCTAATCATTCAGATGAGTTTAGTTACAAAGCTGAATTATTTCTAGCACTGTCTTTTTAAACTTTAAAGGTTTAAAATGGTACACACATCTGCCTCTGGAGACACAAATGCAGAGGCAAAAGCTAAATTTGGTCATCAGTAACCCCAGCTGATGTTGGATGCATAGGTGTTTTATGACAAAACCTTTTCCAGTCCTCTTCAGCTTAGCAGAGAATTTGTGTTGTGCAGGAGTGAGATTATCTCCAGCCCTTGATTAAATACTGCATCTATATGCCTATGCTGACAGGACAAAAACAGTGCAAAAGTTCTTGCTGGTGCAGAATGTATTTGCCTGCCACTATAATAGATTAGGCTGCTGACATTTCAAATGTTTCAAATGCTTCTGCTGCCAGCTCTGACCTTCAGAGCTATTAACAGTTCAAATCTGAGCTGCTTTTTAGAGCAGTAAGCTCTGTTCCAGACTTTACTACTTGCACTGAGCACTGGAGTCATCCCAGGAGAGTTAGAGAGGAAGGTGTGGGGACTGTTCTGTCAATTCTTGCAGCTGCAAGATTGAGAGAAGGAAATATTGAAGTAGTTTGTGTCTGGAAGGTGTGGGTGAGCTGTAAGGGCTCTGTGGTTGTCTCTGGAGCAGGAGAGACTGCTCCCCATCTCTGTGACATGTCTGTTAAGATCATCTGGGGAGCAAGGCAGCTGTCAGAGACCACCAGCTTCCTGTGAAGAAAAAGTGTTATTCCACAACATAGTGGTATGTTATTCATACCACTAGCAGTTATGGCAGGAGGAGAAAGCCTTTGCACTGTGGCAGCTTTCTGAAAGAGGGAAGCTGTTGTGAACCAGGCAGAAACTGAGAAAACACAGAACTAATTTCGTGTGACTCTGCAAAGTTTGCTTGTTCCATTGGGGCAGCTTGGCTTCTTACCAGTTATTACATAAATGAAGTATTTATTTATATAATAAATATACAGAATTTATATAAATAAAGCACAAGTCAAAAGAATCTAAGCAGACAACACTGCACATTTGTCAGTAACTGGGTTTAGGTTGCTCACATCTTCAGAACTGGGCGTATAAATAAAAAATAAGAAAACTTGAAAAAAATAAAACAACAAAACCCCAGTGCCTCCTGAACCAACCTTTGCAAATTTACCTGTAAAAAGCATAATGTAGTAGATGAAGGGAGATGAAAGATTTCACAGACAATCTTGTACTTTAGGAACTTGAAATAAATTTAAGCTTCCTTTTTAATTTAAAAAAGAGAGCACCTTCTTACCTTTATCTTTTTAGAACACATTAAAATTAGAGATACTTTGGAAATAGGTTGATAGCCTCTAAGGGTTTTAATTAAAAGCTTTGTTTAAAAAATGCAGTCTTTCCATGTTATGTTCAGAATGCTACAAGTATTGGCCACTGCTCCTCTTTTCTGCTCTCCTCCCAATGTGGTGGTGGTTTTCTACATAAATTGCATTCACAATTTCTTCTACTTTCTTACTTGAAGCTTTTTTTTCTGAGTTCAGTGATACTTAGAAAGAGGATAACTTGCTAGTGGCCAGAAAGATGAAAAAATAACACATCTAGTACTGCTAAATACTTTGAAATGCATCATGATTTATTGTCATTACAAAATACAACCTTCTAGATCAATATGTTGCTCTAGAAGTCTTTAAATCACTGCTAAATCAAATAAAGGTCTATGTTTTTAAAAGTACTTCTGATAATATAAAAGTTTGGGAAATAACATCTTACAGCTTTTAGGGTGTCTATTATTTTGATTGCCCTAAAAATACAGACTTTAACTGTTAACATAGTCTGGATTTAACAGTTATTATTTCTACCTATTTTCTTATGTGTGTTACAATTTTAGTCTTGTGTGTCTGCCTAAGACAAGTTTGACCTTCATTATTCCTGCTTGTATTTTGTTAGGATGTATTTAGTTTCCAGGTGTCCCCTAACATGAATCCCGTCAAGCTGAATGAGCTGGCAATCCGAAAACGTTTGACTATCCATGGAAAAGAAGATGAGGAAGTTGATCCTGCTGATTATGTGCTGCAAGTTAGTGGAAGGCTGGAATATGTCTTTGGTGATCACCCATTAATTCAGTTCCAGGTACACAGAGTTTTTTGGAACTTGATGTAACAATTCCCTGCTGCCTTGGCCAAAGGTGCTTCCTCCCATCCCTCCTATCCCATTACTGAACAGCAGTACCTCCCTCCTCGTGTCTGCAGCCCCTTGCAGGTGTAAAACACTTGAGCACCATTCCCTTTGTATCTCTGTAATGAATTCTTTGTCTCTGTGGTTTGGAAGTTGCTGTAGGAATAGTCTGCTGACTGCTAACAACTGTTTTCCCTGGGCTTCCAGTACATCCGCAACTGTGTGATGAGCAGGACCCTTCCCCAGCTCACCCTGGTGGAGTGCTGCACCATAAAGAAGATGTGTGAGCAGGAGATGATTGCCATAGAAGCTGCCATAAACCGAAAATCCTCCAACCTTCCTCTTCCTCTGCCACCAAAAAAAACAAGAGCAACAACTGTGAGTTCGTGGGGAGAATGTCTGATAGCCGAAGGGAGCGGTGACTCGTGGGATATAAATCACAGTGCCTGGGGTTTGTTGCTGTGACTGCTGTGTTCCAGTGCAGGTCACCTGGGTCAACTCAGAGCCTCCTGTTGCTTGGGAGATTTACTTCAGAAACGTAAATGTGGGCAGATCTTTGCTCTATTACACATTCAGGAGTTATTCAGAATGAACAGTAAATTTTGAATTGTCAGGATCTAGTACATGATGTATGTTCTCACCCCCAGCTCTCTTCCAGCTGAGTTTTAACTTTGTCTCCTCTTGTAGCTATGATAACCAATTTATCTTTGAAGATTTCAAATTTATATTTTTAACTGCATTTTTTTTTGGTTTGTATTTGATTTTTTTGCTTAAAATGCTTGGCTTACAAAATAGGTCTCAATGTTACAGGGGTGAAGAATGAACTTGTATCTTTGTTTCTCTTCTCAGAGTGTGTGGGATATTTCCAACCCTTTCAAGATTATTCTGTTAAAGGGTAATAAACTAAACACAGAAGAAAATGCCAAAGTAAGTAACTGTTGTCTGGTATCAAAAGACATTCTGTTCATTGTTTTAATGATTTTCAATGCTAAGTGAACTCAAAATCACAGATTTCAGCGTTGGTAGCACTGGTCAAAATCTGGCTTTTTGGCTGAAATATTCCTTTATTACTTGAAGTTGGATATGTGCATTGGAACATTGCAATCATTGTGGCAGTATGACATAAGTGTTCATTGGTATTTGATTTTTTAAAAACATGGTTTCACTAAAGTGCTGATAGTGGTGTGAAATGAGCTCATTTTAAATAGATTGTCATAAACACCTTACACAAGTAAATTAAATATTAAATGTTTTAAAGTGCAACATGGTATTTTTGTAGTCCTGAATATATTCTGTATGTCTAAACTTGGACTGTGTGCTTTTATACAATCTGTCTTTTATTTTCTACACATGAGGAACACAAAGAAAGCTGGAGTATCATTTCCTGTAAAAATATACATGACTAGGCTACTGAGTGCTGTACAGACCACAAGTTGTTAACACATGGGAATTTATTGCACAGCTACTTTAATGCCTTACAAAACACTTGCCTGTGAGGTAGAACAACATTAGACTCCTTTATTTTGTTCAGAAATCAGTAAATTGTGTAGCCAAGCCTGTAGATCAGTTAACCATTGATATTTGCTGTTCTCATGCTTTATTCAGGATACTTGGTGCATTTTTTTCATTCAAAATTTGTTACAACCTCCTTGTAAATTAGCAATCCTACATTTTGGTCAACACCAAAAAGAAGTTTTACATTACAGATAAATGAGCCAAAGTTACATTTTAATACCCGAGACATTGTGATTGTGACTGCAAAACCAGATGTTTCCCTCTTCCTTGTCTAAACAATTATTTAGCTAGTTCCAATATCTTCTTAACTCTGTTCTGTAGTCTCTTTAGTTTTTAAAAGGAAAGATAAAAGAGCTGGTGGATTCTGGAAGCAACATAGCTATCAGGAGTTTCTAGGATGGATTTTTTTCATGCTTAGAAAGGTGACTTTTGGTTAATTTCAGTATGCTTTTAAAGGAAAACAATCAAAGTATTTTCTAAGCTTGAGAAGAAACAGGAAAAACGGGCAGATCTTTCATATTGGCACCTGTGGGCACCATCTAAATGTTATTTAGTATTTTGAATGCTTTTTAGTCTTGAAAAATTACAAGTCCTGTGGGTAACCTAGGACAAGCATGAATGCAGTGACCCTGCAAACCTGTGCCTGTTTCCCTGCCTTGTCTGTCTACAGTGTTACAAAATTGTCACTGTTGAGAATGTATTTGTTTTCCAGTCCTGATTCTAAGGCTGTTTAATTCGCTGCCATTGTTCCTTTAGCCCCACTCTGCTGTGGATAAGCCAATATTCATCCATTTCTGCTGAACCCACCACCAAGGTTCACAAATGCAATGTTTGTAGTGGAGAACAAAACATTTGTCAGCTGGGTTGCAGTGCCCTAGTGTGAGCTGGGTTGGGGACATTCACCTAGGGCACAAGTGACCTCACCCAGCAGTCCAACACCCCATTTTCCAAATACGTGGCATTGAAAATGGCTTTTCTTTTGTCTTGGTCTTTGGACACCCCATCAGTGCACACCATTTCATTCATAAAAAGGGCATGTCAGAATGAAAAGAAAAAAAATTGGGATCCAATCCTGTATATTAACAGGATCAGAAGTCATGGAATTAGCGAGGTGAATTTTTTTTTTAACCCAAAGCCACTATCAAATTTAATATTTGGACTCTTTCCCTTGCAGTGCTCAGCAATAATATGATAGCTTAAAGGGTATGTGGGGAAGGTTAATTCAGGAGCAGAGGGAACCTGAAACATCAGATCACTTTTACACATTTAACATTGAGGACTTCTTTTTGGTGTTGACCAAAAGATTACATTTATGAGTTTTTCTCTCTCTGTTTCTCTCTCTCACTGATATTTTGGAAGGCCACCTGAAAGAAGTTGGCACATTTCACTTTGCAGTTTTCTGTGTATATATGTTATTGAACAGAAAGGTAGAAATTAAACAGAAAAATGAAGAAAGAACAGAAAAACATCTTAGCATTGACCTGTAATGAGTTTAATTTCAGTGCCAGTAACTCCAGCTTCTTCATCTAGTTCTCCTTCTCCTTTTCTGATCCTTATTTACATTGTTCAAGCTACCTGGTTTTGTTGGTTTCTGGGTACTAAGAACAAAACAATCCCTGGAAATCATGAATGTTATTATTACAGGTGACTCCTGTTAGGGTCAGCGGTGTTCCCTCTATATGTTTTTAGAAGCAGTTTAAATAAAAAGTGACTTTTTTCTTAAGCTGATTAAAAAAATCCAAGCATTTCTCATTTAGAAGCACACATTGGTTCTACCTGGAGATTTTAATTTGTATTCAAAAAATTAGTCTTCTTCATTCTGCTTAGTTGTTTGATGAAATTCATATGTATGTATGTTCTATATATTATTCTATGCAGAATTCTGTAGGTTCTGTGACAAGCTTAAAATCTTTTATTTCTTTATGGCAGGTTCATGTTAGGGCTGGTCTTTTCCATGGCACAGAGCTCCTTTGTAAAACAATTGTAAGCACAGAAATATCTGGGAGAAGTGACCATGTTTGGAATGAAGTGCTGGAGTTTGAAATCAATGTCTGTGATCTGCCAAGGATGGCAAGGCTCTGCTTTGCTGTTTATGCGGTCATGGATAAGATGAAAACTAAGAAGTCCACCAAGGCAATGAATCCTTCCAAATACCAAACCATTAGGAAGGCAGGAAAAGTGGTAATTATTTCATTTGTTTTCCTTGAGTGACCTCCTAATTATATCAAAATGAGCATCCAGAAATCTTTCCTTGTCCTCACTTTATTGCTAAAGAATCCAAAATGAAAAGAAAATATATTAAAAGCAGTGTATGCATTAAGAATTGCACATCTTTGCATGAAAACTTTTGATACTTCTCAGTGATTAATTGCTTTCTGAAAGGTATCACCATTTGAAAAGAACCCCAAGCCACCCTCTCAATTTTATGTATTTTGCAGTGTTTTCTGTGTAGTAACATTTGCTGGCATCTCCATGTAACAATTCTTTCCTTTGGCAGCATTATCCTGTAGCCTGGGTAAATACCATGGTGTTTGATTATAAAGGACACTTGAGGAATGGAGAGCTGGTACTGCACAGCTGGTCATCATTTCCTGGTAAACCTCAGCTTTTCAGATGTGGACTTAGGGTGTCGGAGAGAGTGGGATTCAATAGCAGAATATTTACTATATGTATGCTCAGTTCTCTTGAAATAATCTCTTTATACTTGTAATTTTTATGTGGATAAATACACATTTTAATCTCTTTCCTGAAAGTATTGTTTAGCAGGAAAGAGGAAGAGCAAGAAGTAGTGTTCTAAAAGTTTCATCTGTTATGGAAGGAAAACCACATGAAATAGATGCATGATTATATCTGGTCTTACTTGCTTTTAAGGTACAGTTAAATTTTATTTGGTACCTGTGCCATGCACCCCAAATTGAATAGATCAGTTATAACGCAAGTGATAATATTTGCACCAGCAAAAATTGTGAATTAGAATTTTGTCTTGTTCCCTGATATTGAGATCAGTTAGTGGGAGTGTCTGAAGCCTTGTGTCACTCTGATCCCATCTTGAGGAACCCTATCCCAGCCTGACTGGCCTGAAGCTCTGCTCTCCATTTGATCCAGAGGATGTGTCCTGCTTTGCAGAAGCTGCAAATCTCACTGGGATTTGTTTCATTGTAGGGATAGCTCAGCTTCCCTGGACTATTATGTTTCCTTAAGGAAATCAGTTTCTCATGGGGTGATAATCCAACATTTGGGAATGCAGGAGGCAGTTTATGCTGGAAATACAGAGCATTGCACTAAAAGTGCTGTGCAGCAAAACATGCTCTGTCCATTTTAAAAGGAATGATTTCTTACTGCATGCTGGCCTGTAATATTAACTGTTCTATCTGTGTTTCAGACGAACTTGAAGAAATGTTGAATCCCATGGGAACCGTCCAGACCAACCCTTACACTGAAAATGCAACAGCTTTGCACATTAGATTTCAGGAATATTCAAAACAGCCTATTAATTACCCTCCCTTTGATAAGGTAAGGGATGTCCTTAAGAGCAGTCATGAATGCTTATGTGCAGATAGTTGTGTTTTCTTTCCTTTCAACTCTGCCTTTTCCAGTGAATTCCCCTTTTCCTGCCTTTTAGTCACCGTACTGCAGTTTGTTAAACTTGTGCTGCATGAGTGGCAGTGCTTGACTTCAGGGTCTATTTTGAAGATGTACACTTTTAAAAGTGGTCTGTACATGGTCTTTTGAAGGTCAAAAGCAAATCAGTTTCCCCTATGAATGGTCTTACAAAAAGCTAAATTTATCTGCTATTCTGGAAACCTTCAAACTGTTCTTGCCTGTGATCTATAAAGATCTGTTCTCTCTTGGTACAAATGTGTGTTAGCCACTCTTTGGGACACTGCCCTGTGAGCTCAAGTCCTTTAAAGGATAAATTGACTCTTAACACTGTGTGCAAAGGGATTTCTGAAAGTCTGCTCTTGGACTAAATCCACTGAAGTGGCCCTGGCAAAAGATGAAGATAAGAATCTGTCTAGAAAGGGAGTGTATATTTGGAATACATATGGTTATTTCTGTAGTGTGAAGGATAGATGGAAAGTTGTTCAGAAACTAGCAAAAAAAGTTAAGACCTGAAAACAAGTGATGAAATAAATCTTAAAACAGACTGCTAATGATACATTATAAAAGTCAGGCTTAACTCACATACACATTCGTCAGAATTTTGGTTTGGGGGAAGTAATAACAACCTAGAAAAATTGCTTCTTTCTTTTGGAGGATTTTGCACCTTTGAGGGGCATGAACAAAAAGACAATTGCCAAGTTTTATCATCTCATTCAAAGGCAGATTTGGGATTTAAGGTTCATAAAAATGAGATCAAGTAACAAGATAGGGTTTATTTTGTTTCAGTTTAGGTTAATAGTGTTTCCCCCTCCTTGTCAGCACAGTACTTTTTCTTTTACTCAAACAACAGCGTTGGAAATGCAGTAAGAGCTAAACCACTACTGACCAACTGCTGCTTGACCAGTTAATGCTTCATAGTGGACATATTTTATCCAGTTTTGGTATTGCTTTATTTGTAATGCTTTAAGGTTTTTGCTCATTACACTTATAGGTATTTAATTTTGAAAGAAAAAATTGATGTACATATTAGACAGGCTAAGTAAAAGTGTGTCTCTTTAGTAATCACATATTTGTTCTGGCTCTGGTATTTTCTTTGTCCCTGCAATACCAAAAGTTCTCAGGAAGTTAAAACCCTGGGCTGAATGCAGCCAGTGACAGAGAGTGTAGTGACATTAAGGTAGGGTCTAATGGTCTTCATCCCTTGTGACTTTCAGCTTCATTCAACTCAATCTCCTGAAGATTCTCTTGGTGAAGGTTCTGTTGAATGAGGAGTGATGTTGCAGCAGCTGGAATTATATCAGCTGAGGATCTGTCTCTCAATGCTCCAGCTGAGACTTGCTTGCTCTATGGCTGCTTCTCATTTTCCCAGTGTTGTTGCTGTTTTGTGCCAAGAAAACAAAGAATCATATGCTAGATTTTTGTTTTGAGAAACACAATGTGCAAAAATAGATTAATATTTTCAATCATATCATTAACCTACTTGCACAGTGAGGAGCTGTTTGGGGCTGAGAGAACAAAAGTGCCTGGACCAGGGATAAGAAACTTGTCTGAGAGAAGAGCCATGTGTGGGGCTGGTCCATGGCCAGTGCTGCAGGCACATCATGGGGCTCAGGGTTCACTTGAACAAAGCTGGACTTGCAAAGACTTTGAAAATTTATTTGCAAACAGAGTAACTCTGCAAAGCACAGGGAGGCAAGAATCAAGCGTAGAATTAGGACAATGTGGTTTTGTTTATGCATGTTTTCACACACAGTATGTAAATAAGCTTTGAAGCCAAGTAGCAGATGTAATACATTATATTAATGAGAGTTTCATACAGAGAAAAGAAATAAAACAAGTTAGGATGCCTTTCTAAGGATTTTAGCTGCTGGGTATTTATGCTCTGATTATTGCAGACTTTTGTTGTTTCTCTTGTTGTCTGAGTAAAGACAACACAAGTCTTGATGGATCTGTGACTCCCAGACCAGCTGGGGTGCTGTCGTATTCCTGGGTGATGAGAGAGGCAGAGCTCTTAGGGAAATGAGATGCTGGATTTCCTTAGACTTTTTCTTTTTTGAGATTTTATTTCATGATTTGTTCCTCGAAGCAGCAGCATCTGACAGCTGTAGACAGACATACCTGGCCAGTTCAGCATTGTAACACCTGGCTTGGTTGCAGTAATGTGCAGAATGCACTTTGAAGAACTGCATTTACTTCTATACTTAATTCTCCATTATGGATTATTGTGTGAACCTCAGAAACCAAGTAAAATGTTCAAAAGGAAAAAAAAAAATGGAGAGGCGATCCAAGATCTAGAGAAGTATCTGGACACACTGATTGAGATAATATGGGCAGTCTGAGAGCATGGTGAAAGGACTGGGGTGGTGGATTCTTTCTGGGATTGAGGGCTAGAAGCATGGATCCATGGGCATGGAAACAGTGCCCCTGGAAACTGCACAAGTAGAGGTGAGAATGCAAAGGATAACTTAAGAGTTGAGGAATTGGTTTGCTGCAGTGAAAAATAAGAAGGAAATGCAGAAACAGAAAGCAAGATGTCATTGGGAAGGCTGTTTAATTTAGGAGTGATGAAAAAGGAAATAATGGAGGTCGTCATAAGCACTGCTGCTCCTGATCTCCCTAGACCTGCAGGTGAGAAAAGGGACACTGCACACAAGTCCATGTTATACCACTAGATATACAAAACTGCCTAAAAGATACCAACATTTCCTTATCTGCTTCGTTTCTGTAATGCTTATTCTAGCAATGTAGTCATATTTGGGGTTAAATCTAATGTATTTAAAACCAACTTCTTGCAGATACTTGAAAAGGCAGCTGAGATTGCAAGAAACAGTGACAATGTTGCAATGGCGGTGAGCATCACCTAAAGATTATTTTTAAATCAATTTTCTGGGTTTTTTTTGGTTCCTATCTTCTGCATCAGTCTAGAAATAAATAAGTCAGCTTCTCAAATAGCAATTCTACTGGATCTGTTTTCTTATTCACTTTGATGAACTGCTTTAAAATTCATATATATATCTGCTTTTTCCAATATATTTTGGACTTGTCTATATTTTGTCAAAAAGCTTTACATACTCTGGATTTGGAAGACAGCTAAGATTTACATTAGAGCTGAAAAAAAATTTAGGACTAGAAGACCAAAATAAGTGTCTGCCTACTTGGCAAATGTGTTTTCTTTTGATTGTTGCAAAAGTACTTTTTTATTGCTAATGAGAAGAAATGTTTATATATGTATCTAAATTTGCTCATTTGAAAAATAGAAGAAGAAAGTATATGCATCCTAAACGAGAATGCTCCGTGTTGGAGTTAAAACAGAAATATTGCCATCTAGCGTCCTTAACTCTAAAGCTGAGTTATTTTTTTCAGAAAGTTCTGCACACTGGATTTGGAATCTGTTACTTACTGTGCCTACAGTAAGGAATCTGAAAGAAAGGCACAGTGGTCATTTCCTTGTGTTTCATGAGTTTTTATCTGCTATAGACTTGCTGGTATTTGAGCTACCATACCAGAATCTTACTGAATTTATCAAAGTATACATTTCTCATTTCTTAGGGTCGAGGTGGTAAGAAGTTTTATGTTGTGCTAAAAGATATAATGGAAAGAGATCCTTTATCTCAGCTTTGTGAAAATGAAATGGATCTCATTTGGACTTTGCGGTATGACTGTCGTGAAAATTTCCCACAATCGTTGCCAAAACTGCTGCTCTCTTTAAAGTGGAACAAACTTGAAGATGTTGCTCAGGTAAGGGAAAAGACAATGACGGTGGGGAAAAAAAGCTTCAGTTAAATCATCAGTAAACAGGATTTCTTTCCCAAGTGTAGCCAGTTTGAAATGGTGCTGTTGTGCAGGCTGGAGTTCAGTGTCTAACTTCTGCAGCCTGGACACGTAAAGAAGAACTTACTATCTCAAAAAAAACCCCCATAAGCTAAAACCAAAATGCATTTCAGGGGTCCTCTGAATGATGAGAAAAACACAGTGGATATTTATACAGGCTAATGTTAAAACCTTGTGCTCAAATTTGGTCTTAAAAGCAAAAATTTCCCAGACTCATCCAGTGCAGCCCCATGCTCCAGCACGGTCAGCCTGAGCTAGGCTGTGTCCAGCTGAGTTGGGAGTATCTCTACCAGTGGAGAGTCCACAGACTCTGGGCAACAAACTCCAGTGCTTGGCCACCCTCACAGCAAGAATGTTTTTTATAAGGCTATTCAAAAAAAAAAAAAAAAAACAAAACCTTTGTAAATCAAAATCTGAAATAAAACTTCTTGTTAAAATGGTTAAGCTGCTCAAATACTATAAAATCCACATCTCAGAGTGGGTAATTAAAACTCACCGAGGCAGACAGATGATTTTTCAAAGATATGTGAGACCCACCAGTGCTACAAAACACGTAATTCTTATCCTGTCTCTTTTACCAAATAGTCTCTTTAAAATAACTTCTAAGGATGTGAGGCTAGTGCTGTGATACAAGGTGCATTTTCAGTAAAATTGTTTAATTTGTTTGCTGCACAGATGTGCAAGGTTATTTCACTACACTGTAACAAAGTTGGTGTTGCTGCCTTTTGCTGTATTTGCCCAAAGAGAATCCAATTCCTGGGGCACTTTTTTGGGAATAGATTGAACTTTAATACAGGAGAAATTATATGAGCTGATAGTAAGACCATCCCTGCTTGATAGACCGGTTTTAAAAGTAATAAAACAACAGGTTTCTGGATTGGTATTGAAATGTTTTAGTCAGATTGTGTACAGTGAAGTTTGGGCCAAACTAAAAAGTCTGGCCCAAGTTACCAAGCACAGGTGTTGTTCTGGTCTTCCTGAAAGAATTCAGATATAAATGATGCTCACCTTCTCACAGACCACTACACTGAGATAATGTTTGTGTCTTTCCCTGAGCCTCATTTAAAAAATTTTCAACTACCTTTTTTGACTTTTATAAACTTAAAGCTAAAAAGCATTTGCTGTGAAGGGTTATGACTGATGGTATAAAACTCTATTGCCCCTTAATATTCTGACCTTCACCTGTTACAAGCTACGTGTTCTGGGAAGAAAAGGCAGTCACTCCATGAAAATTCATCTTCTGTCTATCCATGATATGATTATTGTGATTATCCAGTCAGTCAGACTCTTAGTTTGCTCTAGCAGGGGTTCATTTTCTGCTACATCCTTCCTCCTAGCTAGGTGTATATGTTCTGTGAACTTCTGAAAATAAGTGGCATTTCATCCCGGCTCCTTGTCAGTGCCATGAACACTACACTAACAAAATCGAACACTCACACATTGCTTGCTCACTTGTGTTCTTTCGTGTGCAAGAATCCTTTTTCTTAGTAGTTCCATTACTTCTGAATTTATTGTTCATTATTAAAAGTTATCTGCAAATCAGAACTGTAGAAATACAAGCAGGCACTTGTTTGCTCCTTAAAATATGTGAAGGAAAAGGCATTCTGAGTGCTGGGGCTTGTAAAATATGGCCCTTGGTGGCAGTTTTGAAAAGTTACTTGGAATATGGATATTAGCTGACAGCTCAAAGTCCTTCACACTTGGAACCATTAAATATTATACATGCATAAACCTTTTTATTTAAATAGATGGCTGTTGTCTTGTTACTGTGTACTTTCTGGAAAGAATATATATATGTTTGCTTATCTATAGACAGTAGTGCAATTTATATCATAATATTGGTTTTGGCAGTGTGGAGAGTGCCTCTCAAAAATGAGATCTTACCTTAAACGTGCTGAATATTTCTGTAGTACACAGATATGTCAGTACTCCTAATGATTTACCTTTTCAGGTAAGGCAAGACACCCTCATTAATTTTAGGAATTCCAAAATTATCAGGATTTATAATTTACTTCCCATTAAAATTAAATACTCGCTGTACCAGCTGTAGTTGTCTGCTACAAGGTGCACGCTGTTGTACCAAATGTTGTTTTAATGCCCATTTTTAGATGTATTGTAGTAAGTCTTGACACTTCAAGAAAGAAGTTCAAAAAACCCCAAACACCATACAATAAAACAACACAACCCAAAGAAGCAACCAAATATCAGCTGTTTATAAGAAAAAGCAATCATACACCAGCTGTTTGTAAGCAAATGGACTTAATAACTATATTCCTGTTTTTATTAATACCGCTTAAAAATAGCGAGGCTCTTTTAGAAATGTACTCTCTCATATTTGAATGTAGACTATCTTTCATCTGTTAGTTCAGTGGTCCATGAAGTTATGTCCAGTGGATTCAAGCAGCTTTCCTGAATTATTTACCATTGTTTACCAAGCCCTGGTTGGATTTGCAGGATTTTAGCAGAATGGTTGCACTGAAGGAATTGCCCTTCCTGCTGCCATAACCTCCCTGCTCAGCAGAATAGTGTGGTGGCAGAACTTGTTATGAGAATTCTCAGGCAATATTTATTCTCAAAGCAGAATTAAAACAAAAAAAAATAAAAGAATTTTTTTTTAAATCCACTTGCTTTCAGTGAAGTGACATCATCATTAATGAGAAGTAGAGAAAGGACAATAATTTGAAATAATTTGAATAAAAATACTGGCCTGTGCTTAATTTTATTGTGTCATATAGTCTTCTTAGGGAAGAAATTGTGGTTATTTCTTTATAGGAGAAAATATTGATACACCAAGGCCAAATTCAAGTTTTCTCTGAAACATGCATTGTTCATTCTCATTGTAGCCACCTGTACAATGATTTCAGCAAAGGGAGGAGCTCTGTATTTTCAAATCTTCTTCCCAGTAAATGTACATTTACTGGAAAAAAGTCATGTGGACCATGACTTTCACTGCCTGATGTATGAGGCATGTGGGGCCACGTGAGCTCATTTTCCAGACTATTTCAGGTTCTCCATTTCAATCATTCAGTATTAACTAAAATGTCTCTATATTCTTGCTGTTTCTGCACCTGATTTACAGTAGATTGTGTAGAAATTCTGATCGTTTTGGCAGAGCTGCTGTTTGCATGTTCAGTGTCTGCCTTGTGTATTAAATATTCACTCAGGGTTAGTATTGCCTGCAGAGTTTCAGTGCCGGTGTTCCTGCTATGGAAATGTTGCTGGCTGCAGTCCTTGACAGAGGACTGGCATCATTGATCCTTGCTGGGTCAGTAGATTTTGGAGTGTACATCTGAGTGTATTTTTCTGTGGGAATGTCACATCTATGTTTGAAACACCTTTAGTTTTACTTTACATCATTATGGATTGTACCTGTGTCCATACCTGTATTTGCCCATGGAAAGAGTTTAGCTGATCCTTCCCCTCCACTTGTGGAGTTGCAGCACAGCCCTGTCTTTGTGCTGTGATTCATGCCCATTTCTTGCTTTCTGGATTTCACAAAAATGATCACTCAGTTCAGAATCTGCTCCCAAGGTGTATAAATGGTGTTATAAACATGCCTGTTAAATGTGGGCTGAGAATGTGAGTTCATGTTAGTCCTACTGGAACTGGAAGTAGGAGCTGATGGGTGACAGAGTAGAAATAAAGGCTTTTCACTGCTGTAAAGTAATTATGAAATCAGGAGAAAAACAAGATCTTAATTATTCAGATTTTATAAGTTGCTATTGAAATATAAAATAACCTGTGTTACCTAATTTGTAGGGAAGGGTATTATTATCATGACTTGTTCCTACAGAAAGAAACATCTTGTGCTGTTGATACACTGAATTTATACTAATATGCATTTATATTAATGTGCATTAAAGTGTTTATTTGTATCTATAGTGCACTGTTTCAGTGATACAACTCTATACATATTGCTCTCAGCAGGTAGCTGTGAGCTTCATAACAGTGCAATAAACTCAATTTATTTTGTGAGGCCTCTAAATGTTCTTCTTTTTGGTAGTTCAAAGTTATGCATCACTGTATTCTGTCATTTTTTCCCAGCACATTATTGCATCAGTCTAGGGATTCTTCATTTATTTTAATATCTAACCTGACTCTTTTTTTTTTTTTTTCCCAATTTAAGCTCATTGCTATTCACAGTGAAAGTTCAAAAAGGCTCCATCAGTTGAGGTGGACAAATATTTTTGGTAAAGAAAGCTCTCTCTCAACAAAAAACTTTTTTTTTATCCTGTAGAAAACTTTCACTGTTACCAAAATGGTAATATATCTATGAGAGCACTTACAAAACATCTTATTTTTATTGAATGTCTGTTTTTAAAGCATACATATCTGGTGTTACCTGATTTCTGTTTACTGTGCATTGTGTCTGCATGTGAAGGTTTTTCAGATTAAAAATAATTTGCGTCATTTTAAAGAATAACAAACTTAGAGGTGGGCCCAGCTACCCCAAATTATTTCTCTCCTCTTTACAGCCCCCCAGCCCATTTCAGCTGGTCACCATCTTCTGTTCATTTGAGTGCCTTTATGAGCAGTGAGACCCACCTGTGTCCTTATCTGTCACCTTTTTTTTGGAACAGCTTCAGGCCCTCCTGCAGATCTGGCCCAAGCTGCTGCCCAGGGAGGCTTTGGAGCTGCTGGATTTCAACTACCCTGACCAGTATGTCAGGGAATATGCAGTGGGGTGTTTGAGGCAGATGAGGTAGGTGAGGGTTTCTGGGATGCCAAACTTCATTCTTTCTGCTCACAGGATAAAAGAACACCAAGAGGAAAGAGCTGAACACACTGCCTGCCATGAATAGGTGGCCAAATAAAGCAGTCTGATTTCTGGAGAGGCTCACTGGCAGCTAAATAAAACCACCTTATTCTGACACCTTGTAGGAAATGATGATTATTTTCCATGTTGCAAGGAGAACACCAGTTCACCTTTGTCCCAGAGAGGACTGGGTGTCCATCCCTTTCTTGGGCAAAGGAGAGAGAGAAACTCTGAGAGAAACGTTTTAGTAACAAAGGGAGAAATACCCCTGGAGTCAAGTACTGTAATGCCTGGCACCCAGCCACCTCCACTCTGCTGTACCATTTAATAGGAATGTGAGCTGCAGCATGTAATAAATAATGAGAGAATTACCAAGAGATTTGGTTTTGATTCACAGATTTCTTCATTCTCTGCAGTTCTTCCCTTATTGCATTTCATTTGCTGCCCTCTGTAACCTAGGGCAGGACTTGTGTAACATTATCATTACTGCACTTTTCCTGTCCTTGAATTCTGAATTCTCTGTGGTGAATACTTCAGTGATTAATTTTTAATGGTCAAGGATAGACTTTTGGGGTAAAAAAAAAAAAAATATTTTGACTTCTTTCCAATCCAAACAAGGAATTTGGGTGCTTAGAATTCCATCATAAGAATGCATCTGGAATTATTTCCATCTGGAAATTGCACTAAGTTGTGTGTTGTCCTTCTCTGTGTGATAGGGAGACACTCTTGGTATTGAACCAAATTCTGTCACTGTTGGGTTTGTCATATACACTTGAATTTCCAAAGTAGCACTAATCATTTATGTACCTCATTCTAGTGATGAAGAGCTCTCTCAGTATCTTCTCCAACTTGTACAAGTCCTGAAGTATGAGCCTTTTCTGGATTGTGCACTCTCCAGGTTTCTCCTGGAAAGAGCGCTCGGCAATCGGAGAATAGGACAGATGTTGTTCTGGCACCTGAGGTAGGAGATTTTCCTTTCATCTTTCTGGAACTATTGAGCCTGATTGGGCTTTCAAATAAGATTTCTTGAGTTTTTTTCTAAATGAGCCATTATCATAGTGCCCCACAACTCCTCTTCATTTATTTGTCTTTGGCATCTATAGATCAGACCTCTCATTAAAAATAAATTAGAGTGGTCTGTAAGCTACCCTTGGATGAAAGTATTCTAAACTGCATTCAGCTCTGACTGCCTGATGAGTTAGGTTTGTAAATACCCATAGTGTTTATTTTGGCTGTGGGTACAGTAAAAGCACAATATTTATACCTCACAGTTAGGAAAAAATTATTGTTGCAAGTCTAACAGAAAATAAAAGCTGTTCTGTGTATTCTTGCTGCTTTTGATAAGCAATTTCGTGAATGGCAGAAGCCTTGCAGAATGGACTGGAATAGGTTGGATAGGTTGATTCTGTCTTTAGAACACAATTAATTTTAATATTTCTAGCTAAAAAGAGCAAGTGTTACGTGAAAATGTTTTGGAGGATAATTGGCTCTGATACAAAATTCAGTGGTTTGTTTCAAAGTGTTCTCCTTCAGGCAAATTGGGCTTTTCCCTTACAAAGAATGGAGAATGTGTGGCTTAAAGTCAGCCCTTCAGTGACTTCTCAGTGCTGCTCTGAATAAAAGGGGGTCCTGAAGCAGGTGTTCAGTCACCAGCTCTTGGCATGAGCCCTGCTGCCCCTCGAGCAGCAAGGATCCTGCATCCAAATTGGCCTGTCCTCTTCATCTCCAGCACAGAGGGGTTCTAGCATCTCCTAGGAAATCTGGCTTGTTTCAGCTACGTGACCGTGAGGTGTTCTAATGTTCGGCGTGACCGTGAGGTGATCTAATATTTGTTTGGGGGTTTTTGTGTTTGTTTTGGGTTTCTGAGTGACTGGAACGATGCAGTTGTGTGAATGCTGTGGTCTGATGAGCAGCTTTTCCCCTGGCAGGTCGGAGGTTCACATCCCCGCCGTGTCGGTGCAGTTCGGTTTGATACTGGAGGCTTATTGCAGGGGGAGCGTGGCTCACATGAAGGTGCTGGCTAAACAGGTAGGGACTTCCCTTCCCTTTCCTGTTACCCTGACCTCTCCAAGCCTGGAAGCCCCATCCTTACTCCGTTGCTCCTGGGCTGCCTTGACAAAGCTGGGCAGTGCAGAAGAGAAGGAGGCATGAGTGACACAGGGCATTAAAAGGGCTGAGTGATGGAGCAGCGTCCGTGGCACAGAAGGCAGCCAGGGCTGTGGGGCCTCAGGGAGCTGGTTTTACAGTGCTCTAAGACCTGTGAGACACCTTCAGCACTGTCTGTGTATTCTGGACACAACAGAGGCTCTCTGGATTAACTGAAGAAGGGCTTCTGTGCATTTCAAGTTTTTCTCCTTGTAAGGGTAGCTTGTCCTAAATTTTACTTAGATTACTCCAGGACTACTTCCTGCAGCTTTGACTTTTGTTAAAAGGTGTTGCAAATTACCCAAATACTCATTTTAGTGTTAATATAGGCCTGTCATTTACACACACACAAAAAGAGAGAACAAAGGAGGGATATGTTTGCTTTTAAATACCCTGGTAAGCACAAGAGGTTTGCTTTTGAAAGCACTAATAATTGTACCACCAGATCATTAAGAGACACTCACAAATCATGTTTCAAGTCTCTAATGTGGTTTTAGTGAGTTAGTTTAGATTGTGATCTTAAAAATATTTGAAAACTGGTCTCTCTTTGGAGTTAAAGTATTTACTGTATCAGGCCACAGAGATTCACTCAGTGAATGAGTAACTGATCATGGTGTTTGTCTGCATTGAAACTGCTTTGGGAGCGTGTGGAACAGGGATGTTCTGTTGTGCTCTTTATTGCTGCAGCTCACAGGACGTGGAAAAGACCATCTCTTCCATGTGTGCTCCCTAGCATTGTCAAAATCATGAAAAGAGTAGGTGGTGAAATGCTGTAAGCAATAGATGTAAGGTCAGTAAAGTTTTTGTGCACTTTACAGGAAGCAAATGTCAGTACAATCAAAGAAGGGGCAAAAAAATTCCCAACTGTGCAAACACGGAAGAAATTCAAAGTAGAAATACTTCAAAAAGTTCCTGTTTGTACAACACAGGTTCCATTTTGTTCCCTTGTCACTGATGTTTGTACAGCTCCTAGAATAGTGGAAAAGCAGAGCCCTTTTGGTTTTGACAGATGGCTGACCTGGCAGCTCTCCACTGCCCAGTTTTATAATCAAACTCCATACAATTTCCACAGCATCCTGCCTGGCAGGGTTCAGGCTGTGGGAGGGGTGACTTTTGACTCAGCACCTTGTAAGTCAGGCTGAAGCTTCCTTGTATAGAAAAGAGCTTTCATAATTGTTGCATTTCTGCTGTTTGCTAGAGAATCTGTGTATCGCTCAGCACCTTACTGGTGCAAGCACAGCTGATTGTTAGAAGAACTGTTTGGTCCAAAAGTTGCTTAGATGTAGTTGTATTTGCTGTATGTGCTGGCTAGTTTTGTCAAAGGGCTTTGCTCTGTCAGTGTTGCACATTTACATCACCAGTTTCCTTAGAGATGTTGGAACAGTAAAAAGCTTTGCAAAGCAGAAGGGGGAAAAGGAGTTAAACCCATCTGTATTATTGCAAATAATTGCCTTGACTTTTTACACACTTCTAAGGTAAAAATTTTGCTTAATTGCGATGCTATGATTTTAAACACTGTAGCCAATTAAAGCTTTTGTGTTCTGCCTGACTTCAGCAGGATTTTAATGACACACATTTAAGACTTTGTTCTGTGAAAATTGTCTGCAAATGGTCACGTGGTCATTCCTCCTTGGATGCAACTTAATGTGAACAATGAAGTGTCTGCATCCACAGCTCATCTCCAGTAATGTCTCAGTTTGTTAGAGTATGAAATAATCAGTGTTCCTGTTACTTCAGGATGCCTAGGGGGCACCTAGTTATGTGCTTTGTTGAAATAGGGAACTAAAAATTGTACTTTGAAGAAGGAATTTGTGTTAATGTGTCATACATTAAAATGCCTCGTTCATTTTTTTGGAAATGTTAGGTCATGCTTTTAAAAGTGACTCAAGGCTTAGGAGCTTTCATCTCATCAGTGTCTCTGTTAATTATGAAAATGGTATTTCTGAAACATGAGTGACTTAATTTCCATCCATTATTTCAATTTTTAAGAAGTTGTAGAATTATGTAATAAGTGGTTTTGTTGTGAAATGGAATTTCACATTGTTACATCTCAAATCAGAGCAATAACTCTTAATGATAAAATATCTCTTTCAGGTGGAAGCCCTCAATAAAATGAAGACTTTAAATAGTCTAATTAAGCTGAATGCCATGAAGCAAAGCAAAGCAAAAGGCAAAGATGCAATGCATACGTGTTTGAAACAAAATGCTTACAGAGAAGCACTTTCTGACCTCCAGTCTCCTCTGAACCCTTCTGTTATACTCTCAGAGCTGCAGTAAGTGAAGAGTGAGCGCAATTTCACCATAGCTTTGCATGGCAGCAGTAGAGCAGGAACACATTTGTGTCTGAACTTCCTCTGGCTGCATTGTTCAGCACGTGCTGCCACAGGGAATTTCTCCTGTAGTGACAGAAGCTCTGCTGGGCATCTTCTGAGGTATCATTTAAATTAGAAGATTTTAGTGATCCACCATGAAACTTGATACTGTCTTAGTCAATGCATTACCATGGCTAAACATATTTAAATGTAAGCCTGAAAGTGTATTTGACTGCATTCCTGACTTTTGTTTTTAACAATAAGCACAAAGGCCACGAAAACTTTCCACAACACTTAAATATGGAGTCTAAAAATTGATGGGAAAGGATATAAAGAAAACAATTTTCTGTGAAAATGAGGGTGCTTGATTTAAGCAGTAGAGATATATTCACCAGTCAGTAGCAAATACATTCCACATGTAACAAATGTGTTCTTAGCTTGGTGACTGCTCGTGACATAGCAGCAGAATGAAAGCAGACAGAGCATTTAAGTATTTCCAGACTGGAAGTCTACCTGTTCTCTTATGTTCTGAACCATGTTTAGATCTTGTCAGGTGAATTATTCCTATTTGACTAAGACTTGTGTCACGTTTTCTTCTAGCGTTGAGAAGTGTAGATATATGGATTCTAAAATGAAGCCTCTCTGGATAGTGTACAACAACAAAATGTTTGGAGGAGATCTTGTAGGGATCATCTTTAAAAATGGTGACGGTAAGAAATGCTAGAAACTTTCAGTTTTTCCTTTTCCTTCTTCACTGGCATGTTTGCACTTGAGCTGTGTTCTTCCCTATTGCCATAATGTAAACATGGATTACTCTGACATCAGTAAACCAGTTAAGCATCTTCTGACTGAGTTTCAAAGCATGGACACTGCCAGTCAGGGTGATATATTTATTATTAATACCACTTTAACCCTTAGGCTGAGTGAGTATTTTTAGATACCTTTTTCTGAAGGCCTTGGGAGCTTGAGGAAGTTTGAGGAGTTGAAGCAGCGGTGTCACCTCTCATTGCAGATCTCCGTCAGGACATGCTGACGCTGCAGATTCTGCGCTTGATGGACATTCTGTGGAAAGAGGCTGGCCTGGATCTCCGGTAAGGAGCTCCCAAGGGCTGTTTTCCTTGGATGGAGGGTCTGGTTGAGAAATAAAGCTTTCCTGCTTTTAGCACCTTCCCCACCATCCTTTTTCTATACATCTGGGGTGCCCAGAGGTTCCAGCTGTCATGGCCAAGGTGAGCAGGCTGTGGGAAGCATTACCTCTGCTCCTTCCTGATGTGAGCAGAGCTCTCATTGCTGCTCACACCAGCACTTAGAGCCACTGGGAACATCTGCAACCCTGAAGTCACTTTCTCTTGTTGGCAAAACACAGTTTGGATGCCAGAATGCATTTTTCCCATCAGAAATATCTTTGTATCTTCCGAAGTCCCTTGCATAGCAGCTTTCTTACTTTTGTATCCTTGATCAGGTAAACATGACTTCTTTGAGGAATACTGGAGTATTCCTAAGAGCAACAGTATGAGTCATTGCTCAGTGTTATCACACAACCCACTAGTACATGGGAAACCTTTCCACCCAAATTTATGAACCAGTTTTAGGTAATATAATTCACAAATTCTAATTGGACTTTAGGAAAATAGTCCTAAAGAAGGTACTGGGTGTCACACAATTAGAAACCATTTTTAGCCATAAATTAAATTTTGTATGCCTGTTCAAGAGCTGTAATCCTCTGTGTGTAAGTTTTGTATACAAGTCTAGAAGTTCTTATATTAAAATATTGCCTGAAATACTTAATATAGATTCTTGGAGGTCTTTTCAAATTTTTTATGGTTCAAGTATAGTAGTGGGAAGTACATAGGGCACATCAGCACAGGTTAGTAAAATTATCAATTTATTACTGAGGATGCTTAAGGAAAGGTGGGAATGTGAATTACAAATTGTTTCTGGACAGGTACAGTTGTGATGAGATGGTTGAGTGTGTGTGAAGTTGAACACTGACTTGAGGAAGCCCTAGGTCATTTATGTCATTATAAATGGATTGTGAGGAGGCTGATCCAGCATTTGAGGGCAAGGACAGCCTCTGGCAGCTATGGAATCCCAGATGAGGCATTCCTCAGTGGCTGCCTTCTCAGAAACTGTTGTGGTTCCAGCCTGGGCCACACACCATGCCTAGCAAACAGGAATAGTGATTAGAGTCATCAAATATGCTTTTCCTGACTAAGTTTTTTTTGTTTTTTTTTTAATGCAACAAAGGAAAGCCAAAAAGAAGCTCTGATATCCAAGATTTTTCTTAAAGCTCTGCAAAGAAAAAAAAATAGAAGGGGAAGTTCCTAGTGAGAATTGAAGTTCTATATTTGGCCTCTTCAATTTGTTTGTTTAACTGGGAGCATCTTCCTTCCATTCATCCTGTCATAGTTACCATTATGAAATAAAATCCTGGGTTACAGGATTTTAGGAGACAGGGTTACAGTTCAGTGTCTGTCAAAGAGATTAATCGGGCAGTTGCCAAGAGAAGGCTCTGAAATGACCTTTCTTGAGAACAGAGTTGGCCAAAACAGCACTCAGAACACCCAGAGCATGAGGGCACAGCCAGTAGGGTGAGGCTTTGGCATCTCTGTGTTTATAGCCTACATCTCTCTCAAAAAGAGACAACTCCAGAATCTATGAGCCAGCAGTGGTGGAGTGAGTTCTTTGCCATGTTCATGAGTCAGGACTCAGTGGTTACTTTTTTTGGATAAGAAGCATGGTCTCAGCTGAAAAAGTAGTATCAGAGCTGCTTTCCTGCAAAATACAGTGCCACATGCCCATACCAAAGAGTGCAGTCCTTGCTTGTTGCTCTGTATCATCCTTAGTTTCCCTGAAGTTATTTCGATTTGTGGATGCACAATGGATTTTGCACTTTTCAACTTTTTTCCCCTGCAGAGAGTCTGGTAACTCCATCCAGGTAAAAGCAGGGCTTCTCACTTGTGCCAGCAGTGTCAGAGCAGCTCTGGCTGCTGCTGCTCCCATCAGCTGTGTTTTGCCACAAGCAGATTGTCCAGCTTCCGTGAGGCATGGATCAAATGGCAGCCAGTGCACCACTGAGCTGGGGACAGGATCAGTTCCCTTCTAATTGCACTGAAGTCCACACTCAGTTCTCTAGCAGTGATTGAAAATGAAACCTAAGCTCAGTCTGTGTCTAAAGCAAGCATGATATTCCCGGTGGGATTTCTCAGCTCTAGAGAGGAACGCCAAATATATATCGATTTTGAGAGCTGAAGGAGGAGAAATGTTTGCTTGTTTGTTTAACGGACAACTAATTTGTCTTATGGGTGACAAACAGGGCAGGGGGTGTATCAGAGGGGACACTTGTGTGCAGGAAGATGGTACCATGTGCTCCTGTAAGTCCTTCATCCTGGGCTCCCTGCATGGGCACAGCTGAGGAAAGCCTGGGGCATAGGCTGGATCTGCTTCCCAGAACAGGACCAGCACCAAGACAAACACTGACACTTGGAGGACTCTGCCTTTGGTCAGTCTACCTCAAACATCATCCAAGTAGCAGAGAGAAATGAACGAAGCAAAAAGTATATTTTTTTAGTTAATCTCCACACCTTAATTTCTAAGACAAACTTGTACCTGAACACTGAGCAGGAAGTAGATGGCCTAGTACAAATACATGTCACAGCAGAGGAGCACAACATCTGTCTTCCCAAGGATGCTGTGGGGTCTGTGGTGCTGCACCTCTCAGGAAATTCCTTGTCTCAGAAAGTGTTTGGGCTGCTTTAGCTCTGTTATAGCATCAAAGTTAGTGGAGAAATGAGTAAAGTAGCAGCAACAAAAATTTGAAGAGTTTGATCTATGCCAAGTCACCTTTGCTGTGGTAAATTGTCATAAAAGTGTTTGATACTTGGTTACTTTTTGACCAGATGCAGGACATTCTCCGAAACACTTTTTTTATTTCAGTGCCTGTCTATAGTGGCTTTCATTTTTGTCTCCCTTACATGTGTGAGATCTGAGGTAACATGGCTGTGTATGAGTGAAATCAGAGTTTACACACATACTGAAAAATGTATTTGTTACAACTCTTTAACATGTCATCATTTTTAAACTGTTGGACCTGAAGTTACAGAGAATGTGTTGATAAATTACCAGTATTTTGTATGTGTTTGGAAGGGCACTGGTTTGGTGAATCAAACACTTGAAATAAAGAACAGTTTTAAATGAGTGAAGAGAATTTTCTGTCCTACCCAGGATTTCAGTATTGATGTGTCCATGGCTTTTGCTGGCTTTAAAAAGCAGGGAGCATATCCTGCTGACAGATGCTGAAGTCAGAAAGACCAGGATGAGATTGAAAGGGCCCAGAGGATTTGTCCCTAACTTGACTCCTGTCAAACTGTCTCTCTGACAAGGATGTTTTTTCCTGCAGTTGTAAGCACACAGCTCTCCAGGGGCTGGAGGCTTTCATCATTGCCTGCTTTTGAAGGGGAAGTTGTTGGCCGTGTGCCCGGCTCAGCCGTGAGCGGGGTGGGTTGCGGTGCCATGGAAGGAGGCCAGTGTGCACTTTAACCTGGCCAGCTTTGGCTCTCATTTGGGCTGTGGTGATAAGGATGGGCAGAGCTTCCCCATGCCCAGTGGCAATCCCAGCCACCCTCCTGCTCCACTGCTCTGGGGACAGGGCTGAGACTGGGCAGGGCTCAGAACAGAAACGGGAAGAATGTTCCAAGCCTGCATTTCTGCTGTTGTTTTGAAGTTGAGTGCTCTTGAAATAGCCTGTTGAATCTGGTTTTCAGTGCACTTTGTTGCCAGTAGGGAAGAATCCCAGTCCATATTGTTACTGCTTCTGATGCCTTAGGATTTTAGCTTTCATGTTTTTCAGATCCTGTACTGCATTAGTGTATAACTCCAAACTCCATACAGAGTGTTAGTTAACTGTCTTTCACATTTTGGTCAGACAAAACAATCCCTCTGGGCCTGAGATCCAAGGACACTTTACTGTCTCAGGCCCAAAAGTATAAAAAAAGTGATTTAGGGGGGAGCAAACTGGGGGTAAGTGACTTCATTAGCTGAAGCTGTAATTGGAGGATTAACCCCTGATATGTGAATGGACCAAACTCACAATTGTCTGAAAAACTGGTGCCCATTGTCCCCCTTGGGTGCAGCCTCTGGGAGGCTTCTGACTGCCCAGGGTGTAGCTATTGAAGGCCTTCAATAAATACTCACTTTATTCTCTGAATCTTGTCCAGCCTCTGTTCTAGGTAGCCACTCCAAGGCACCGCTACTTGCATCACTTCAGTTGTGTTATCCCCTTGGCGGAGGAACTGCTCAATTCCCTGATAGCTGTAAGGCAAAAAAATTGTGTTTAATTTTGTAGGGAATTTTATTTATTTTTCTTCCATGGCTTGGGATAATAGGCTGTGTTAGTTTAGAGATGTGGTTCTGCTTTGTAGCTATTAAACTTAGTATCTTATATTAAACTTTATATATATACACTAATGACAGCTTCACCAGCAGTGAAGCTTTATATATATTTATATATGTATGTATGTCTGAAGGTAGTACACACATCGGTTTTAATGTCCTGCAATTGTTTTATACAGCTCTGTAAGTCAGTGAGTGCTAGTCTATATCTTGTTGCTGCAGTGTAGATTTTTGTTGGTATTCATTCTCTTACCCATGGACCATGACCATAATTGAGATCCTATTCTTGGCCTGAGCTACCTGGCACAAGAGCAGGCACCTCAATTTGTGGTGCATTGCCTTTGATAAGTTTGCTGTAAGTTTCCCTTGCAAATGCTGAGCTCCCATCTCATGGGGTGTTGCCATTCTGTTTAGCTTTTTAAGCATCTGGAGGGAGGAAATGTATTGGAAAGAGATACACTTACCTATTTGTGCACATCTCTCCTTGATTTTCATCTTTAACTGTGTCTCACTGTAATGCAATGATATGGTAAGAGCTATTTTCACTGATCACAGTGTGTGAATGCACAGGTGTGTTCTGAGATACCAAGCCAGTTAAGAGATGTATTCCTGTTTTCCATTGGGTTTCTATGCTTCAGTTTAGTAAGAGCTGGAAAACATTCTTTATGTTAATATTTAGAAGGATTTCTAGCATTTACTCTTGAAGTAGGAAGACGGTGGAAAAGGATAGGATCCTCTTTTGCATTTCCAGCAATAATATATGGGGAATGAACTGGAGCAGGTCAGGGTCTGTCCGGGCAGGAATTCACAAATGCAGGCACAGGGCTCCCTCTGTGGCTTGTCTTGGGAAGTTACAAGAAACTGGGTTCCAGCAAAAAGGAAAAATTAGGCTTTTTAAAATGTCTCTCTTCTTTGCATCTATATACATAATAGGAAAATGAAAGTTTTAAATGTATTGCTGGTCTTTAACCTTTACAAGCAATTTCTGTATATTACCCCTTGAGAGTTTACTGTCCACATGAGTATTCAGCCAAAAATCGTGAGTATTCATCTCCAAACATGGAATACACTATAAAGAAGCATTTTGCAGTTTTAGGTTCTGATGTGATTCTGTGTTTCCTTGCAGGATATTGCCCTATGGCTGTTTAGCAACTGGAGATCACTCTGGCCTCATTGAGGCTGTTTCTAGCTCAGAAACCATTGCTGACATTCAGTTAAACAGCAGCAACGTTGCTGCAGCTGCTGCCTTCAACAAGGATGCACTCTTGAACTGGCTGAAGGAATACAATTTAGGGTAATTTCTACACTTACTCTCTCAGCTATAGTATAAGCTACAAAATTCCTCTGAAGTTTCTCTTTTGGTCTGGAGGAAGGTGTGGTTTCTTGCTAATTGCTTTTCTAGCATATCAAATTCTGCCTGAGATCCATGGTACCCTTGGGTCTGGCATTTGCAGCATTTTGGCTGTGTGCTGTTGAGTAAGTTACATGAAATTTGGCAGCACAAGCGCAAACCTAAGAAAACTACATGGGTCTCAAGCCTTGGTGTTGCCTTCCATACTGCTTGTTCCCCAAACCTACCTTTACAGTATTTTTTTCTCAAGTAATTCTGGTTTTACAGCATCCTAATGGACTTCTTATTTAAACAAGCAAAAATCCTTTTTGAGGCCAAGGCATAACATGAATTCCAACAGTGTGCACTAATACAATTTTCTGTGTGGTTACAGAGAGGACTTGGATCGAGCCATTGAAGAATTTACCCTGTCTTGTGCTGGCTACTGTGTAGCTACATATGTGCTGGGAATTGGTGACAGACACAGTGACAATATCATGGTCAGGAAAAATGGGCAGGTAAAAATCCTTTCTGTAGGCAGAATGCCTTTTGTGTCCTTGGTGTGCAAGAGTTCTCTTGAGAACTTGGAATTTCTTTGGTGCCTTGGTGAAAGGAAAGGCACACATGGTTAGAACTGTGTGTGGTTCACTGAGGGTTGGAGAGAGCTTCAAGGAAAGGAAATGTAATGCTGGGGGAAGGACAGAGAACAGCCTGATCCATCAGCAGTTCTGTGTGGAGAGAGGCTGTTCTGCAGAGCTTTTACAGAACATCCAAGGGGCCTTATAATGGTTCGGATTCATTGAATGAAAGTGGTCTTAGGGTATCTTGCAAAGGACTGCCCTTAAAAATCCATGAACTGCGTTTTGGAGCAGTGTGGTTTCCCTGAAGTGAGTCTGTGCAGCTCAGCCCTGCAGAAATGCTCAGTGTGGAACCCAGCACCAGCACAATGCTGTGCACTCAGAACCTAGACATGTGCTTTCTTAATTGCTACCCTGTAATATAACTTGCCTGATTTAATTGAAATTATTCTTCATAGAAAATCAGCAAGGGTTATAAAATTGAGAGTTTTACAGACATTTGCAGTATTCTTTTTAAGTTTGTACTTCCTCAAAGAAAGCTGAAATTCCCTTAACCTCAATTCTAACATGGGGAACTGCCACAGGGTCCTTCAGATTAACTCAGCTCTGCTACCTTTGTCTCTGTCCTTGTGTGGGAAGGCCTTGGATGTGATGATGTTGAGCCTCATGGGCTCATCCTTGGGCTCATTTTTGTCTGATACTGCCACCAAGACGTCTCTCTGTGGCAACAGTAGCTTAAACCTGAGAGAAACTTTTGCTGCAGTGGTCACTTAGAAGTGTATGGATGTTATTACTGACTTTAAATCTTGAAGTGGTTTAGAACCAAATACTCCCAAAGGGTTGAAACCACAGGTTTTGGAGAGTCACATTAGGAGTTAGCTGTTCTTGATACCTGCATCCTGTAGAGATATTTAAAAAGTGACACATTTCACTGGAGAGATTATTTTTCACTTGTTTTTTGTTTTGTTTTTTGGTTTTTTTTTTAGCTCTTTCACATAGATTTTGGGCATATTCTTGGAAACTTTAAGTCCAAGTTTGGAATTAAAAGGGAACGGGTACCTTTCATACTCACCTATGATTTCATTCATGTTATTCAACAAGGAAAAACAGGGAACACAGAAAAATTTGGTCGGTGAGTATACTTTGATCTATTTGTAATCGAGATGATAATTTCCAGCATACCAGAACCCACCTGGGGTTAGTTTGCTCATTTGCACTTGTGTGGAAGTGTGCCAACACGCATTTACAGGACTATCTACTGCTCTCCCTGAGCTGGAATGTCCAAAGGTGACTTCAGAACCAGAAGCTGCAGCTCTGCAGTTGATCTCCCACAGCAGGAGGTGGCATGTTCTGCTGGGCTCAGCTCTGCCTGCAGCAGCTCTGGGCTCCAGGCAGGGCTGCCAGACTGTTGTCCAAGCACTGCCCTTAGGAAGAGGCTCCCTCTTGCCCGTCCTGTCCATCAGGGCATGTTCATTGTGCTGCCCCATGCTGGCCTTGCTTGGATGCTTGGCCACAAGGAGCCACGTGCTTGTGATCCACCAGCCCTGGAAACTGGCTCCGTTTTGACCATGGAAGGAATTAGAAATGACAGAGATCAGAGGGACTGTAATAGAGCTTTGGCTTTTCCACTGTAGCCCACCCCATAGGATCATCAGGGCATTTCACCTAACAGATTCTCAGGGAGGTGGGAGCATGACCTCTGGCACTTCTGTTCTTTCGTGGTGTATCGTACTGAGGGCTCAGCGGGGAGACGTGGGATGTGTCTGTGGGAATGCACAAACACAGGTTCTGCAGGCATCTCTGTCCTCTCCGTGCTGCATTCCACAGTCTGTGTTTGTCAGGTAACAGATTGCAGATAACAGTTAAGCAGATACACAGATAACAGTTGCAGACATTTGCAGTGTGTGACTGTCCCTGTGTGCTCCCTGCCCGCTGGCACAGGTTCCGGCAGTACTGTGAGGAAGCCTACCTGATCCTGCGCAAGCACGGCAACCTATTTATTACCCTCTTTGCACTGATGCTGACTGCAGGGCTGCCAGAGCTCACCTCTGTCAAGGACATCCAGTATCTCAAGGTAAAGTAAGAGCTACAGCTCAGCAGGACTCAGCATTTTTCCAGGATGTGATTTTTTTGATTCCAAGATTAATACATTTTAATTGTTTTCCATTTCTGTGAAGATTTCCACACAGTCCTTGGAAGTTTTCTTTTTCAGCTCTATAGAACAAGGTCTATAGTCAGGCTGAGTGCTCAGAGGGTAAGGATCTGTGCATCTTAAATGGAGTCATCTCAGGGATATTTTACATCTTGGCTCATGCACAAGCATAGACCTGGAAAGGTGAAAATTATTTGCTTCATTCTCTTTCAGTTTTATCTTTAAACCCAGGAAGATATATTGTTTAAACCAACTGATGTATTGCTCAATGAATAATAAGCAAAAAAGTGTCAAAGGAGAACAAAACACACTGTAGCTTGTGTTTAAAGCTGAAGGAGGCTTTAACTGTGCTTTTTAAAATTCCTAACTGTCCTTGTTTCCCTGTTGCCTTAGGACTCCCTGGCCTTAGGGAAGAGTGAGGAAGAAGCACTAAAACAGTTCAAGCAAAAGTTTGATGAAGCTCTGCGGGAAAGTTGGACTACTAAAGTGAACTGGATGGCTCACACTGTCAGAAAAGATTACAGGTCCTAGGAGATTCTGGCATTTGCACTAAGTTGAAGGTTACCTTGATAAGTGTTTGTAAAGGGTTTCTGTGATATGGACCAACAAAACTTCAGGAAGCGCTGGGACAACGCTCTCAGGCACAGGGTGGTTCGTGGGGAGCCCCACTCAGGGCCAGCAGTTGGACTCTGATCCTGATGTGTCCCTTCCAGCTCAGCACGTTCTGTGATTCTATGACCTGATCCAAAACAAGAAAGGAAATGACAGCGAAAACAAATGGACTGAAATAATTCCTGAGTCTTTTGCACTCTGCTTCTGAATGCTTGATTCCAAGACTGTCTCTACAGTTAGTGAACATCCTAGATAATCAGTTCCTGCTGATTTTGCACGCTGAGAGCTACTAGGCATTTTTAAAAATTCTTTGGTACTTTATGGAGGTGTAAATATTTGTTTTTATACGTTAGAGTAATGTGCTCTAACATATCCTCAGGAGGTTTGAAGACCTCTGACAGAACTTTTCTTAGTTTAAAGTTAGGACTTGAAGAGTACATTTTTTTTTAATATCCTAATCTGGCTAAAAATGAGTGTATTGTGTATATTTTTCATATGACCTCTGCCCTACTGCACAGATGCATTAATTCTACTGTAAATAGCAATGGTATCACTGTACTGCAGGGAGCTGCTTCATGTCTGTGCTGCTGCCGAAGGAAGGGTGGGTGTGTGGAGGGTGGGGGACGCCTGACACATGTGATGCAGCATCCAGATGTTCAGGGCTGTACAGCTTTCTTCCTCTGACTTGAGACACAAAAGAAGCCCTTCAGAATGAGGAAGGTTAGGCCAATTCCATGCCTGAGAATTCCTCGTTGGTTAGTCTCTCACTCAGCCTCTGGGGCTTTGCCTTCAGCTCCCAAAGGGGCACAATTTGGCTTGGCTCCAGCAAGAAGCTCCTTCCAGCCTTACACTGAAATTCCTGTCTCAGATCAGTCCTTCCCTGTGAAATGTACTGACCTATGTAAGGGATGTTTTCATTAAATATACTACACAAAGTGATTTTTAAAGCATACATACCAAAAACCCCAACTGGTCGGTGAAGCAAGAGTTTATGGGGAAAGATCATTCCACAGAACACCAATGCAGTCACTGATTTTCTGACTATTTATTAAAAGCTCGCAGGATTGTTGCTTTACTGAGATATATATGTTGAAGATGGTTGCTGAAGAAACTGGATTTGTTTTAATTTATTTCGTGAGGTACCAGGCTTTTAGGTGCTTAAATGGAGAGCGAATTTGTTACGTGCAATAGGGAACTGCTGGTTAAAAGATGTAACAAATTGTTCCTGAACATCAGCAAGAGAGGTTTAACTACTGCCTGTTCTCCAAGGAACACTGGTAGCTCTTGATTCTTGTGGACATTTGAAAGAGAATTAAACATATATATATTTACTTTTTGACTAAACAGTTGTTCTGCATAGAGATGTTGGATGATGTATGAATTTAATTAAAGTAGGTTTTACTTTGTTGAGAGTGCTTTGTTTTTGTTGTTTAGGGGTTTCTGTGTTTATTTTAGAGGTTAAGAACTTACCTGGAGTCAGTTCTGTGTAGGGCATTGATTCTCTTCTCCTCACCCTATGGGCTTATCTGTCTCAAAAGACTTCTACTTCTAGAATATTCTAAAAGTAACAAGTGGTATGTGGCTTGGTTTTGTTGGGTTTAGGGCTGATTTTTTAATATACAATATAGTAGCATTTAAACTGTGCCATGTCCTTTTTAAAATTATTATTTCTATAGCAGATGGCAGGAAAGTTAAAAAGAAACTACGTGGCAGGTGACAGCTCTGAAAAAAGTAATGACATCCTCAGGTAATTCACAGCATGTGAATTTGCATAAGGAACCCTTCCTGGACACATTCTGCTTTCCTGTGAGACAGAGCACTTGGACATGCCTGGTCTTGCTGAGGGAGACATCAGCTTTTCCAGGACTTTGAGATGAAGTTGGCGAGTGCCCCTTGGCTGCCTGGGGCTGGTGTGCATGGGCTCTGGCAGGAGAAGCAACGTGGCGTCTCCATTTCCTTCATTTCCATAGCTCCGAGGGCAGCTGGGTTCCCTGTCCCACCCCAAGCATCCCGTGGGACTCGGGCAGGTGGCTCAAGGCTGTTCCTCAGGCTCCCCTCTGCACCACTGCAGGTGACAGCTGTGACCTGCAGGTGCAGGAACACCTTCCCTACCTCCAGCACCACCGGGGTACTGCACTGAGTAGAGAGGTTTTGTGGTGGTTGAGGGGATTTTGGATGCGAGTTTAATGCAGGTTATAAAAGTACTTGAGATGGTGAGAAAATCCCATTGCCTCTGTTCCTTGAGGAATATTTAAAGGTGATTAAGAAATACTGCTTTTGCTCAGTGTTTGTGTTGGTTAATAGCCCTTCAATGGCTGTGTTGTGTTCGGTTGTCTTTACCTTCTCTATGTTTACTCTTGGCAATTAATTAACAAGAATGGGAAAAGAAAGTTAGAGCCGAGTTAAATGGTCTATTTTTGTGTTTGGCAGCAAAGACAATGACGTGTTTTCCTCCTGTGAATTGATCTTCAAATAGCTGAGAAGAGATCCCATCTCACAGCAATGCTTCCCAGGCTGACCTCTCAGAGCTGAACCTGGCAGGAAGCAGCATTTACCAGGTCACCAAAGCTGATTCTGTGATACCTTCATGTTAAGTTTTGAGTCCTGGTTTGCTGAATTATATTAGTGAAAAGATCACCACTTTTCCCTGGTTTTCATCATACTTGCTACAGCCTGTGGCATACAGACTTTCATTCAGAAAAGAAACAAATTAACTGCTTTGTGAAAAGTCAAAGGAGACTTTGACACTGTTTGTCATCCAAAAGAAGACTGGATTTTGGCACATCAGTCCATTGATTATTTCTGTACTTTCCTCACAATATCCAGCTCTAATACTAAATTGGTACATTAATTTGGGCTAATTTGGAACATATTATTTTAGACCAGTTTCTGAATTCAGAAGTCATCAAATGGTTAGATTATAATAAGAGAATTTAAAGATTTTGTGTTGGACTTCAGTTCATATGGTCTCATGTTAATTACCTTTCTTTGTATATGTCCACTGGTAAAATGACTTTTCCTTCTCAAGGCCTTCATTGCATCTGGCAGAGGGGAAAGCTGCTTGGGCTGCTTTAAAAACCACAGCTGAAATTGAAATGCAGTGTGTAAATGATCTTTATTTGTTCTCATTTATTACTGATTGCATGGTTACTTGATGGGTTTACTTTCTACCTTGAATAATTTATTTTGTAACAAACGGTGACAGCTGCTGCTTTTACACTCCTGCTTGTCCTGTGTTGGATTTCCAGGGAAAGAGCTCCCATGGCTTTGCCCCTCAGCTGTGGAGCTGCCTCCTTTCCCTCTCGTGCTTGTATTGCTTGTTTTGGCAGTGGGGTGTTGGTTCTTGTCAAGTCACTCACATTCCAGCAAATGCCTTGGACAGAGCCCATTCCTGTATTTAATATAAAAGAGTCCAATATTCCTTTTTAATCTCCCAGAGCTATTGAAATCAGATAATTAAATAGTAGAGGCTCTTAATAATTGATATGTCAGGCTATATTGTAGCTTTATTCTGTAGGATGGTTTCAAGCCTAAATCTTTTAAATGTGTAATCAGTATTTCTGTTATTATTCTTTCACAATATAGTGTATTAGTGTAATTATGTGTCTGAGCCAGCTTTAAAATCTAAGCCTGAAATCCTCTGCTAAGATATAATAATTTGAAAAACTACTTGTCTGGCATGACACTCCAAGAGCTGAGGGAGCAGAGCTGTTCTGATGCACACGTGTCAGTAGGTGCTGCCAGTGTCCTGCTGCTGTTGGGCCTCACTGTTTGCAGGGGGCTTTGGGCATTTTGGAGACTAAAGGGGTTCACTGTGCTGTGGCTGACGAGATTAAAGCCAAGCTAAGGTCAAGGTGTGGTTCTATTGCCTGACCTCAATGGACACGCATTAACCTGGGTGTGGTAGGAACAAACACAGCACCAAGCAGATCTCTGCAGCAGATTTTGGTAGCCAGTGCAGGCAAGGTGCAGTAATTCACCAGCTGCTGAGAAATCGAGTACAAAACTGTTGGTGCTGCCTCAGTGCATAACAAAAATGTTGTAATTACTCTCCCCAAACATGATTCCATGCCCAATGGAGGAGACGGGAGGTGCTCCTGCCAGGAGCATTGGTTCACCCTGGTTGGCTTTTTAAAATGAACTGAAGTGACAATCAAGCACCACGGAAATGTGGTTTTGGAGGGATTAAGGCCCTTGTAGCACAAGGGTGTTCGTAAAATCTCACTTCTTGGCTTTAGAAGTCTGCATTTGGGCAGGAGGTCTGGGCACTTGCTGGCAATGTGCAGAACCAGTGAAGTCTGGGCAGAAGGGAGGAACCTGGCAGCAGTTCATTTCAGTTTTTGAATCCTGCCTAAGGCTTTCTCCTACATGAAATTCCTAATTCCTGAAATGGTCTCTGTACCTCCTGCATGAGGAGCATTGAGTGTCTGACATTCCACAAAGGGAGCTGGGCACTGTTGTTCAAGATACTCTGGAGCACAGAATATTGTATATGTGGCTCTGAACTCCTCCTGCTGAAACTTTTCCTGGGGGGCTGGAAACAAAACACGAGAATAGATGTCATAGCTCAGTCTAAGTATTCCCTAGGGATAGGAAAAACTGGATTCCAGTCACCTTACCAGACATTCATTCGAACAAAAATGGAACAGCTCCAAAAGAGGAGTGGGAACAACAGAGTCCTTTTCCCTATTGACTTGTTACTTTCAAATTTAGGAAAAGGAGAGATGAAATGAAGGTCCAAACATCCCAGCCTGTGTTCTTCTGCTTGGCTAAATAAAAGAACCCACAGTCATTAATATTTATAAAATAAACATTAATAGCTGTGGGAAACAAAGTCTGCTTAGCCTGTTCTCTACCAAAGAGCAAGGAATTAATCCTGCACATAGATGTGTGCCCCTTGGCATGTGAGGAAAAGGTGCATGCTGCTAGACTTGGGACCATCTGTTCCCGAGGCTACTTCCACCCTTCACCTCTCCTTGGGAATTCTACAGTGGTAAAGTCTTTTGTACACCTGGACCTTAATGCCACCTGCCCTGCTCCAGAGCCTTGGCCTGGTGTCTGGAGTTGTACTACACTGTTTGAAAAACTACTTAAAAATACTGGTTAGGCTTTTAAGAGTTCAAAGAAGGCTTAAATACTTCATGAGTTGTGATTGTCGTTGCTCCTTTGAAGGCGAGGTGCAGGATCACAAGTGAGATGTTGAAAGCCTGTGAACGTTTGGAAATTCTAGGAGGGAATTTGGATGTGAGCTGCAATCCTTGTGGCCAGGACAATTTCTAGAAGCCCCTTTCCCCCATAAAGTTGCATCTCAGAGGTAGTTTATTTAAAAATAAAACGTTTAATATTCTAGACCACGAACAACACTAACAACAAGCAAAGAAAGGCATTGCAAATGGCTGTGCGTGTAATCGTCACACCCGCGTTTGCAGCTCAATGGGATAATCTTTGTTTCCTTGAGAGGAAAAGGAAAGCTCCAGATAATATTTCTGAAACAATTCCCTGTCCTTAACAGCTGAGAGATGTTTAGGTTACAGCTTTGTTTACCGGGTTGTGCTGGTTAAATGAGTGGTGCGTACAGACTGAACTGCGGGGCGGCTGCGGCGGCGCGGAGCTGCTGCCTGGCCGGGATCCGTCATCGCGATGGATCCAGTTTTGGGCTTGGGATGCACTCAGAGCCCCCAGAGCTTCCACCCCCGGCAGAGCGGTCAGCAGGGCAGGGCTGCCGTGTCGTAGTGGTCGAGCAGGCTGTGGGCGATGAAGCCGCGCTGCGAGTGCAGGGTGCCGCAGGGCCGGCAGAGCAGGATCTCGCAGCTCGGACACATCGTCCCGGAGCGCCGCGGGGCTCCGGGCTGCGCCAGCGAGCACGGCTCCTCCTGCGGCCGCCGGGAGCCTCTCCTGTGCCAGCACCTCCGCTTGTCCTCGGCCAGCGGGCTCCTTCCCTGGGGGCTGCAACCGGCACAGACAGAGATGACAAGCTCAGCCCGTGCACTCCTGGATGGATTCAGGCAGCAGAAGAATTAGTGAGTTCCTAAATCGTTAGATTTATGAACCCTTCCAGAGGCTGGACCTGTGACACCCTTTCCAGGTGTGTGGCCACCTGGAAAAAACAGGGATGGACAGAAAAAATGGAGAGTCTGGCTCTGGTGCTGTGGTGGCAGTGACAAGCCATTAGTTTTAGAGCACAGAATTATTAAAGGATTTTCATCATTTAAACAAAACCATAAAAGAGCGGCATCAGCTAACTGAGTAGGAGCTTCAATGCGCAGCTCTTCTGTGCATGGCTGTGGCATGAGCCTTGTGTGTTTGCAGGAGGACAACCTCCACAGAGCTCTGGGTCTGACCCCATGCTCCCCTACATCATCACAAAGGTTCTTGTCCCACTTGTGTGCACCAGCAATGCACAACAATGCTGGCCAGGATTGCACTGAGGTGGAAGAGCTGAAAGGAAGGTTCTCCTGATCGAATTATATACCCTTCTGTTCTACCTACACAATCCCTTACAGAGCTCATGAATCAGTGCTGACTGTAGGGATGATCTGGTTTGGCTGTACTGCTGTGAAAGGTCTGTAAGCTCTGATGGCTCGAATGCATTTAAAAACCACTGCCATGCACTGTGTCTCTAGGAGTAGGTCCAGTAAAGTCTGAAGGCTGACTCTCTCTCCATTAAAATGGGAGTACCATGGGAGGTTACTAGATCACTGCTCAATTTTAATTTTTTTTTTTATCTCTAACTGGGGAAAATTAATATTTATCACTTACAAAAAAGGATCAATGCTCAGAAAACATGATTTTATTGTTTCAATTGTATTTGTCTGCCTCCTGAATGCACTCTTCAGTGAAATTATGAACAACACAGAACATTTCACAGCAGTAATTCACTTCTTGGATGTTTGACTATGTTTCTAGTCCAGTTCCTCAGCAGTGCAGCAAAAAAAATCCCAAAACCAAGCCCTTGGTATTAATTGTGCTGCAATTAGATCAGTCTGGGGGAAAAATCTGGCTCTCAGGTTCATTTCTTGCTAGTGTATTTTAATCTTCTGTGGAGCCTGCAACCAGCTGCTGTGGCTATCAAGCCTAATGCAGTTAGCTGAGTAATTGTGGAGACTTGCGTGCACTTCCTGCTAAGACGGTAATTTCATGATAATTACCAAAGACAGACTCCTTTTAGGAGATCTGTAGGGAAAACAGCTCTTGGATGAGAAAAGACACTTTTTGGAAACCCCTCCTTGATCTTAGCATATACTCAGTTTACTTCATGTTAAGGAAGAATAATACCAGGGAGAAAGACACAAGAAGAGAATTTCAAATCCCGTAAGAATGATTATGATAACTCAAAACGAACACATTCACAGAGCAGTAAGTTCAAAATAATTTTTGCCTCTGCTTACTTAGGTTAAAAAGCCAAATAGTTATTATTTGTTTGTCTTTTTGTTTCATTTCCTTCTTTCTCCTTCTAACTGAAAACAGTAAGTATAAAGGCACTATTGTAGGAACACAAGCATTAATTATGAATTTTCAGAAATTTCAAGTATCATTAACTTTGTTGAACAGTGATTTTTGCTGCTGCCCATGCATTGACATTTTCCATTGCACCCTGGAGTTACAGCTCTGGTGCAACAAAAACTGGAGCAAAGTGGGGTTGTCCCAGTGGCAGTGCTGGTGTGTACCTGGAGAAACAGAGATGCTGTCCCTGCTAGTCTCTTGCTCAAGGCATAGGGAAATGGATGTAAGATAAACACACAGACGCACAAGACCTGGAGAAGTTAATTTCATCTCTAGTGCTGCCAGTGACTTAATAGTTTTAGCTCATGTTGTTTAATTAGCCTCTGTTTCCTCGTTTGTGAAACATTAATCCAACAGAGGTAACAAGGTGTCTGTGGCTCTTCCAAAGCTGCTCTGGAAATGCTCACAATTTTTTTGTTTGAAAATGTATGCAAAATATAATCTTGGATGTACTTACAATTTCTTTTTGGGAGACCCAGAGAAGAGGCTCAGTCGAGAAAATCTCTTCTTGAGGAGCCGCTCTCGCTTTTTTCGGCCGTGCTTCCCCTCTCCTGTGCTTTCTTCTGTCAGTTCTTTCTTTCCTTTGTGCCAGCTCATTTTATCTGTCATACCAGCAGCACCTGCTTAGCTGGAAGCAGAAGTCTGAGTCTGAAGACCTCTGCTTTGCTGGGTTGTACCTGGTGAAGTCTGGATCTGCTGCTTTACAGACCTGAGAGGGTCCCAGGCACGCAGGAGTTCAGTGGAGATCACTGAGCAGCCACTTTCCATCAGATGAAGCAAATACTTGCTCTGAAAAATCCTGCAGGCACAAAGTGACTCTGGATAGTCTTGTTCTATTCCAGATAATTATGGAAAGTAGGCTTGGACATTAAATAGAATGAATATTTCCCTCTGCACGCTCTCTTTCATGATTGAGGAGTTCCTTAAACCAAGAGCAGAGGCAGCTTGTTTGACACCAGCAAAGAGCCAGGAGCCAGGGAAACAGCTTTGTGCAGGGACCAGAAGCAGTGAAATAAATGTGAGATGGAACAAACACTGCTAGGCAAAAACAGACCCCTGAAAAGATGAAGAAACAGCTGGGGATTTTAGTTAAGGCTTGGAAATGGTTTCCTTCTTCTTTTGATAAAGCAGTTGATTAGCCTGCATTTCCGCATTGCAGTGCTTTGTCTCCAAGAATTATCCCTTTGGCCCCTCTGATCGAATTAGCCCCTCTGCTCCACATTTCATATTTGGTAATTGCGTTAACTTTTGGTCGCTTGACTTGGAGGGTCACGCTCCCCCCCTCCTCTGTCTGTTGTCTTGTTCCTGCCTGCTACAAATATTTCCCACAAATCTTCTAAATCAAACCACACAAAGGCTTAAAAACAAAATTGGCAACCATTTTTAACTTTTCCTCTTTTACTCTTCTTCTCCCTCCTCAGCCCCTCACAGACTTGTAAGCAGAGTTCCCTGTACCCAGTTTTTACCATAGGGACACACACAGGCAGGAGGGAGTGGGCCCCACTGTGCAAATGCTTGGCAGGATCACACCTGCAAAGTTTTCAAAATTATCAATTAATACACATTAACAAGGAATTGTCAATCCCTTGAAGGAACACAGAGCATCACACCTTGCTACTCAGGCTTGGTAATGAGCTACTCAGGGTTTTAACAGAACCCAGGTAAGCTGGACCTGGATCCCTCAGAGAAATGGCAGAAAAGACAATTTTTGAGAGGAATTACAAATGCTTCACTGACCTGTAAAGGAAATTATCACTAAAGCACTAATATGCTGTGAAGGAATGAATAGAAATTGTGAGTGAAAGAAAATTACACACCCCACAAATACAGACTTGAGGTTTTAATTTGTGACAAAATAATCTGCAAATGCAAGACCCATTTTAGGCAAGCAGTGGCTGAAGTGAAGCTCTGCAGAACAGATCACCTGTGGCTAATAGAGGCAGCAACTGGGCAGGCAGGCATCTGCCTTGCTTCTGAGAAGTGAGCTGCAAAGGCTGGGTCATTCAGTACCAATTCCACTTTTCTAAAAAGTCAAGAGAAGAAAACAAGCCATTTAAAATAAACATGTAGAACTTGGTGACAAAGGATTGAAGATACTTGGAACAGATCTTTTCTTTATCCTTTCAGACAACAGTTTCTGGGAAAAAAAAATGTACTTTGCACATGTATAGTGTTTAATTTCTCTTTTAAAGATTACTTTGTCTGGCTATACTGAGTTTCCAGTGGCATAAATTCTGAAGATTTAGGGGGAATTCCTCCTATACCTTGTTTAAATGCATTGCCAGGTCAGAAGATTTGAAAATGTGGCATTTGAATAATTGATTTATTTCTCTTGCTTTTCTTTTCTCCTTAAATCTTGTGAAACTTAATTACCATTGCTTTCTATAAACCAATTAATTGCTCTCCCCTTTCTTATTTGGCACTAATGGTGTTTTGTTTTGTGAGCCGAAATAACCAGTACCAGTGTTACTGCGGCTGGCCCTGAGATTTACTCTATTGTATGGGTACTCCATAAAGCTATGGACTACATGAGGACTCTTCTGAGTGGGGATCCTACTTGCAGATCCACGAGAAAATACATTTCTCTCGGATGAAGATCATGTAACAACAGTTCATAACATTTTCAGGAGCCTCAGTGTTCTATCTCCAGGTTGCCCCTAGATAATTATAAACAAGCTCTAGCACCTGCAGGACTCCAGATGCAAGAATTGATTTCCACTGATGATGGTGCTTGGTTGGCTTTCATTCTGGAACATCCTCAGCAGTGTATTGGTGGCTCTGAAACTGCCCTCATAAACAAAATTTTGCTTCAGGGCAAAATACAAATTATGGATGGGGTAAAACCCCAAGAGTTCACAAAGCAGACTGATTGTTTTCCATACCCAAGAGGGGCAGGATGAAGATGTAGGAAGTTATTTTCCAAAAGTGGAGCATTTCCATAGCCATCCCTCCAACTGCACCAGCCCTGATCCTGCTGTTGTTGCTACACCAAACAGAATAAGAGGGAAAATCTCTGTGGCAGTGCAAACAGAGCAAAAGATGCCAGACAGGAAAGGAGTTCCAGAGAAAGTTCCTGAATAGCAACCGGGGGACAATTTCTCTGTGTCACCAGGATGCAGATTTTCTGATTCAGTTTTGTGACTTAAATGAAATTTAAGCTGTTTGAACTCATTCTGGTCGTATTAGTTTTGCCACCACAGGGTGTCTCTGCATCTCTTCTAACACCAAAGGCTTTGGTGGCCTTTAATGGCAGTCTGCAAGATCCAGGGAATGTAGGGCTAAAGGAAATGTCCCCCAGATCAGTTGTGGATTTTCCTCAGGATTGTGAGCCTTCTTGGATTGGAATGGTGATGCCTTCATTAGCTGGTAGGAAATTCTATTTTTAGAATCACAGCTACAGTGCAGTGATGTTGTTTAATTTGGTTTAGAGAACTCTCTGGTACCACTCTGGAGGAAGCCACGGCCAGATGATCTGGGGCACTGGTGTAGATTCAGCTGATTCTGCACTGTGCTTCACAAGGTCTGAGGTGTTTTCCCTGTAGTGGAACGCTTCTGCTAATTTCTGATTTCTAATCTTCCTGACTGCCATTTCACCTTTATGCTTGTGTGGATATTTTCTGTTCCCCTTCAATCAGGATAAAGGTGGCATGGGGTCAGCACAAACACTGTATCATTTGCTCTGGATAGTTTGTATAATAAAAAATTTCAAATATTTCAATGTGTTGGATTTGGAGTCTTCCAGGTTTTTTGTTTGGGGTTGTTTTTTTTTTTTTTAGACCAAAGACTTGTGAGCTTTGGTCTAGCACCAGCACTTGTTCCACCCTGCATGTAATGATGACTGGAAGTGAGACCACAGAAAGGGCAGAAAGGTCTGGTGGAAGGTCTCTCTGTCCCAGAAGCTGCTGGCCTCACAAGCCAGGCATGACTTGTTACTTTCTCAATATTCAGGTGTGGCTTGGGTTTAAAGATGAAGGTGAGAATGTCCCTGGTGGCAGGTGGTGCCTGTGTTTGGTGCCAGCCTGAGTGTGGGTGCTGCTGTGGCATCACACAGATAATCACATAAATGTATCATATAAACAATCAGATATATAATATATGACATAAATGTATCTTTGTCTAGGATATCTGAAAAGTAAGCTCTCCTCGGAAGGGAAGAGTTCCAGAGGAAGTCCAGATGAGAAATGCTGAGCTAAGTAATCTGTGGGTGGATAAAGCCTGAAGGTAATCAGGGAATCTCCTGATTGTCATCAGGGTGTACCAATAGGTTGAAACTCCATCTTTACATAAAGAAAATATAGTTTGAAGTGTTTTCTACTTCCATCAGGAAAAGTTTCTATGGCCAGGCTCTCATCAGTGTGATAAATGAGCAAAAAGCCTAAGGTTCAAAGTGGTGCCCAAAATGTCAAAGTGGCATTTATTCATTCATGCAGATAATTGGCTCCAGCACAAGAGACAGAATCCAGTGGCAGGAGGTATGAGGAGTCTTTAATGCAGTGAGCAAGCTCTCAGACAGCAGAGGAGAGGGAGAGGCTCCTGTGACTGTCACTCTGAGGAGTTCCATTCTTCCCCAGGGAGCTGGATCCCTTCAGAGCTGACAGCCCATGGCTTACATCTGAGTCAGGCTGTGATAACACCTGAGCCCAGATTTGGGCAATAGCTGGGCGTCCTGATGTCTGGGCTGTGGGTGCTGTCACATTCCCTGGCTACATTCTGCATGAAAATACTCAGCTGGTTGATAACAAGCTGAGAAATTGGGATTGATGCCTTGCTCACTCCCAGTAACTGGGGTGCCTTTGCCTATTGCTTTGAGGAACAATTCACCTTTTCTTAGATTTCCACATCAGAAAACACAGATTTGATCTGATGACACTGTTGCACTTTATTCCCAACAGGCATCCCAAGATTTGAGGTCTAGGTACCTAGCAAAGCTACTTAGCAAAGCTACTTGCCTTATCCAAATACCTGTTTTGAATGGCCGGTGCTGGCTGCCACTGACACCCATGGAAAATTAGTGAAGGCAGTGACAGGTGAGGCATCTCTTCACAAGTGAACAAGGTATCGTTGGGGCAGCAGTGTTAAATGCCACTTCTTAAAAAACCATGCAGACTTTCTTATTCCTTCACCTCTGTTCAGAGTATGTGAAGGCCTTGGTTTGCATGCAGAACATGTGCTCTTTCAGAGTTTCAGTTCTGCACAGGGGAATGGGGCATGCCAGGGAGGTGCTGATGTTCATGGAGGGTGAGGCTGGATGCCTGCATTGAGGGTGAGTGTGAGGTGACGTCTAAGCCAGAAGCAAGGGCTGTACTTCCTCTGAGACATAACCTTTCCAGAATCAGTGCTTGATCTGGTATCTTATCTGTCTCTGGATTTGCTCTGTGGGTTTTCATCCACAGGTGGATGAAACGACACGCGCGACAGCGTGGGATCGAACGGCAGCACCTTCCGTCATTCTCTTCCTTTTAAAAATGTTTTTTTCTAGCGAGGAGAGGCAGAAAGAAGGCGGTTAGAGAAACAGTCCGCGGTTTCCACCTGACCCCCGCAGGCTGCCGGCCGCAGCGAGCCCACTCCGGTGACCACACCCAGCGCTGTCCCCGGCGCTGCGGGCAGGGGCCGGGGCTGGGGCTGCCCCCGCTCCGGACTCCGGGAGCGCTCCCGCGGGCAGAGGGTGTGGAGGGGGCACTCCGAGCCTCGCCTCTGCTCCCAGCCTGTGATGCGAGGCGCAGGCATGCTCAGTAGCCGGTGCCTACCCCTCCTCTCCCAACAACAGTGCCTACAACAGTAGGAGCCGGCTGGCAGCAGGCGCGGAGCCGAAAGCCATCTTTGCTGGAGAGGGAGCCAGCGCAGCCCGCTCGCCCCCCGCTCGCCATGTGAGTACCGGCCGGAGGGCTGCGGGGACCTGGGCACCCTGCTGGCCCTCCCGCAGAGCACCGGGGTCACTCGTGCCGCCGGGGGGGGCATGGGCCGGGGGTGGACACGGACACGGGCCGGGGATGGACGCGGGCCGGGGATGGACACGGACACGGGCCGGGGATGGACGCGGACACGGACACGGGCCGGGGATGGAGGCGGCTGCCAGGGCGGGGGCTCGGCAGGTGCCGCGCTCGGAGCTGCGGCAGCACCGCCCGTCGGACCCGCTGCTGCCGCTGCACCTGAGCGCACGGATGGGCTCTCTGCGTGTTTATCCAGCAGCCCGGGGGTTACTGACACGTTTCTAGTAGGATTCATGCTGAAAAGGGAAGGCTGGGCCAAGATCTTCAACAGGTTCGAGTCAGGGTGGTTCAATTGCATGAGTCACCCGGCGCTGCTGCTCCCCGGCAAACGGGTCCTGTTTGTTTTCCGTGTTTAATGAAATGTTCTCTCGCAGACGGTTGCTGTCTGATCAGTCCAGCCTCACCTTCTCCAGTGCCAATGGCTTCCTGTCAGCAGTGCTTGACAGTAATCTGTTCCTTCTTGTTCCCATCTCTCCAAATACCTGTTCCAAGTTTTTACATGGAGCATTAATGGAAGCATTAACGTTCCCTGCTAGGCAGCGATGAAACCCCCAAAGTCCATTCTGAAACCAGGAGTGTGCTGAGGTAAATAGGAATTGATCAGGCCCTTCTTCATTCACAAAAGGATTCAGGCAGCTGAAGGCATCATTTTACTATTGCCTCAATTCATTGCTCATTCCCAGTGACCCTTAAGGGAGAGCCCGGGGAGATGCTCAAACAAACAGGCATTTGTGCTGGTACTGGGTGATCCTGTAAGAACTGGAGCTTGGTTGATTCAGAGAACATGAGGAGTGCAGACTCTCTTGGAAATCTGCGATTAAATTGCTTTAAAAATATTTCCAATAATCAAGTGTTCTTCAGGAGGCATTTTCAAAATAGAGTCTGCAATCACATGTTCTGAAATGTCAGCTTTTGTCTTTAATGCTGTTTCCTATATAATATCTCAGATAAGAAGCTTTTGTTCGTGTTGTCCAAAATATTTCTAAAGCAAGGAACTCCTTGGAATTCAAAAAAATAACTTTCTAATAGAAGATTCCTTATGCAAACACCGAAGCCTGTCAGTTAAAAAAGGCAGTTCATTGTAGGCTCCTGTTGCCTAGCTGTGTTTCTGTTGAGCCAGATGATGACATCAAACACTTTTATTTGTACGTGAGCTGTTCTTCAATGATTAATATATGAGTTTGCTGCTGCAGTTCTAAGCAATCTGAGCTGTTCTGACACTAAGCAATAATCAGATGATGTTTAACATAACCTGTGTGTGTTTCAGTCTTGGTGTATGTAGGTTTTCATGAAGTAGAAAGGGTGATACCGATATAACTTGGTCATACTTCTTCTGTAGGGGCTTTACATCAGACTGCTGACAAAAATTAGAGGAAAATGGGAAAGCAGTTTTTGTCTAATTTAGCCAAATGGACTTTCAGTTTGATAATCGAAAGAAAATCAAAACAAACAAGCACCTTGTCATTGGCAGTGTCAGTTGGCTTCTGTTTCACTGCCAGATGCTGTAAGGAAACCTTTCCTTGAACAACTCCATGGATGTCTTGTCCCAGTAGCTGCTGAGCTACTGATGAACCACAGAGGTGAGTGTGGGTTAGCTCCTGCCTGGCAGCAGCAGCTGGACTTGCCTGGCTATCAGAGCCAGCTGCTGGTGAGCACCAAATGCTCTCTGGAGGTGCCTTCTCCTGCTGTGCCACGTGTGGGAGTGCTGGGCTCCTCCTGTGCCTGTCCAGACCTGCACTGACACTCACGGTGCTGTGACTTCACTGCTGGGATAAAGATCTGCCCTGGGCCAGGTGCCAGCCCCACCCACCCCCGTGTGCTGTCCCCTGCAGCAGCTTGCAGGGTTTGCTCAGGGAAGGGTACAGGGGTGTGCCAAGGTATTCCCAGAATGCTTTCCCAATTTCCAGCTTAGGAAAAGGTCTCCAGCCTGGGGAGTGTCTGAAGCTCAGGAGAGTTCTTAGTATTTCATGACTCCTGGTGGGCTTTGTTCTCTCAGTAAGGTGTCCAGTTGCTCAGTTTGTAGTGTCCTGGGGTGAGGAGCTCTGCAGTTGGACCATACAGCGTGTGGAAGCAGCTCCCTGTTGGTTTGGAGCTGACATGGAGCAGGTTCTCACTCTTGTACTGGAAACCAGAGAACAGTGTTCCTTATTCACCATGTTTTCTGTGACCCATGGCTGTGTATCACCCCAGAAGACCTGCATGATCCACATCAGGTGGGAATCTGTCCCCGTGGCCTCTCACAGTGAGCACAACCCAGGGCAGGTGAGATCCATCCAGGTAACAGGACTTTTGCCTTAACGAAGGCAGAGGAGGGGAAGCTGTAACATCAAAAGGCTGAATGAAAGGAGAAGGACATAAAAAGTATTTAAAGCAAGAACAGAGAAAGGTTAGACCTGCCAGTAGAGCTGGGAAAGATTTTCCAGGTGTGAGGAAGAGCACACAAACTCATTTGGAGGAGATGTGAGAAGCAGTGAAGGACAAAATGGTGCTCAGAGTTGAGGTGCTCTGAGCTTTGCTCCTTGCTGGAAAACAGACCAAGAGCAGCAGGTGAAGTGGTGGTTTTGTCTCGTTTACAATGGTCACAGCTCAATGGGTAATTCCATACAATAGGAGCTCAAGGCATCGTGTCATCTGCTGTTAAGGCAGGTCAGTGACCAGGCTGCAGGGTGCCTCTGATTGCATCAATCCAGTACCAAGGGGCTCCACCGCAGGGGACACCTTCTGTGAGACGAGCAGCAAAGCACCTGGCTCCCCCCAGGGCAAAATCCTATCTCATTCCCCAGGTAGCAGTTAGAGCTTCCTAAAAAAATTATTCTTGTGCCTGTTTTAGAGCAGCAAGGAGGGGCTGGGTGGGATTAAAATGGTTTCAGCAGTAGCAGTGAGTCTGTTCTGGTTGAATGTCTGTTTAGTTTCTCTGAGAAGAGTGTCGTGACTATTGTCTCCTGTTGTTTGTAGAGCAGTACTTAGCCCTGCTTTTGTGGGCATAATTTTATAAAACTTGTCAAAATCTCCCTGCCCTTTTCTTGTACTAATCAGCAGAGACAAACTATTCAGTCCTGATCCACTGCTTGCAGGGAGTTCAGTGCCTTACAGAAGTGCATACAGCCAGGGCATGTCCTAGGGAAGTCCAACAAGCATGAAATGGAGGGATACACGTTCAGAGTGGTGCAGCTGTTCCACGCTGTGCCTCTGTTCCCTCAGAAATGTGTTCCACAAGAGCTCCCTAAATCCATTGTGCAGGAAGATGGGAGTCCCTCGAGCTCTCGGGGTTTCATACCTGGTGGCCAGCTGCCTCAGACCCAGCCAGCCAAGGTCAGGAGTGACATTTGCTGCCATTCTGCCTCCTCCTGCAGCCAGCCAGAGGGATGATGGCTTGAGACTGGTTCACACAACCATGGCTGTGGAGCTGCTCTTCTCATCTAAGGGATGTAATAGAGCTTGCAGAGAAAATAACCAGGCTGTTCTCAGAGCAGCAGGGCCGTGGACATTGGAAAAAGGATGTTGAGAAGTGGAAAGCTCCCCGTTTTCAGCACAGTTCTGCCCTGACCTGCTTGCTGGTTCTGAAGCTCACAGCTCTTAGTAAAAGCCTTGAAGTCAGGGCGTTAGGAGTAGGAGCTGCTGCTTAATCTGCTGGCTGGAGACATGACCAGGGGGATTAATGTGTTTTATTCATTGTTGGCTTCCCCTGACCTGCTCTCATGTGGCATCGTGCAGACACAGATCAGCTTCATGTACTGCAATAGAAATAAATGTTTCCAGCTCACATGAAGTGTTATTCCTTATACACTCAACTTGCCATTTGAAGTAAGGGTGGCCCAAGTAGGTCATAAATCTTTTGGATATTTGGGTGATTAATGTTTGAAAGTGTAGAGATCAAACTGTGTGGTGTCTTGAGGGCCTCAGCCAAGGAAGTAATCTCAGGAAGGGAGCTAATGGGAAGGATATGTGACAAGTACAGGCAAAGATTATGTGTCCTAACAAACATTCTTCCTAACAGGCTGATATGAAGTAGATGAAACCCAAATACAAGTAGTTTGGAGGTCCCTTTCCTTGTGACTTAGCTCTCCTTCATTCTGCTGTGCATCACTGCAGCTTGTTCCCCTTGACTGCCAGCATTTTTCATTGGTAGTTCCAGCTGTGGGGTGACTCACAGGACACTGAGAGTGGCTGCAGCAGCAGATGAATTGGTCTGGCAAAGGAACACTTCTCCTTCTTCAGGAACTACTTCCATAATTAATGCCTTCCTGAAGAATCAGTGATCAGGCTGTTAGAGCACCAGGCAAAGCCATGTTTGTGTGTAAGTGTGTAGAGAATTTTCCTGGGTGGGGGATGGACAGGCAGGGCTGAGGGGAGGAGAGAAATGGATCCAATGTTCCCTCTCTCCTCGACTGCCACTGGGCTTTCTACCAAGTAGCCACGTCCAGGGAGAAAGGCTGGAAGGTGGGAAAAGAGAGAGCGACCAGTCCAACGAGCTCAGTTCTGTGCGTTGGGGTCATTAACCACCAGACAAAGAAATCAGAACTACTGAACACCAGCGTGCTCCTCTTCCACCATTTGTGGGATGCAGAACCCCTGGAAGCTCCCTGACAGCCTTAGCCAAATGTTTACAGCTCCAGCAGGAGCAGCACGGGCAGTCACCAGTAAGTTCAGATTGACCAAACTGTTTTAAGCAATTACAACTGAGAGAGAGAATGTTCTCTCTCCTACGTCATTCAGCACTCTCTGCTGTCATTATTCGTAGCCATTACCTGCAATTAACCAGCCTGGGTTTCTGTAATGATGCAATTCCCTTTTTCCCCATGTCTGTGGTTGAGCACTCTAAACCCTTTCGCATTATTCACTGCAGAAGTATCAAGTGATTGCAAGGTGGTGTTTTTCTAACTGCTCAGTTATGACAACCTCATGTTTTTTCAGTGTAAATTAGTGAGTAACTCATTGAAATAGAGCTGTCTGTACCTTTGCAAGTGTTTTGTTGGTTGCAGTTATATTGCTGCTTCTGTACTGGGTGATATAATTAGAATGGGAGTTTCTGACCAAATAATCTGAATTAGGTGATCCAGTTCCTTGATCTTTTTGGATGAAAAATTTAATAAGTAAAATAAAAGTATTTATATTTCAGAATAAATGAGAGAAAAATTTAATATATCATGTATTTTAACTAACACTTGGACTCAGTATCACAGCATCAAAATAGAACTCTTCTGGAAAGTAGAGACTCTCCTATGATCACCTTTTAGAAGATAAACCCCATAAGGAGTTGTGTTTTGTTTAGTTTGGTTTTTTGATTTTTTTTTTAAGTACATTCTCATCTTTTTCATCTCTCACTGCATTGTAGTGCACTTGCAGCATAAGCCAGTAGATGCATGGTAATGGTTTCCAGTATGTGGCCACTGCAGGTTTGGAAGCACCAGAGAGATGAAAGTTTGTGTTTGTGAGGGGTCTGTGCTGTGACCTTCACTGAAGGTTTCATTGTTCTGAAACCACACAGAACTGCAACAACCTTTGCAAGCAGCTGGAGACAGAACCAGACCTGCTGGGTGGTGGGAACATCCCTGAGGCTCTGATGGGTCCTGTCCCATCCAATGGTCTCCATGTGCTGGAGTCTGAGCAGGCAAAAAAAGTGTCCACAGAGTTCCCAAAACTCCTTACGTGATCTGGAAAGGAGTTGAAGAGAAGAAACACACAGTGGTAAGTGTTGAAGTGAACTCTTCTTAGTGCTTGGTACTAGATAGGTGCTGGTTTTCTTTTAAGATGCTTACACAAGATCCAGGTATGAATTTATATATTGAAATTTTAAATTTCTGATTGGTAATTGAAATTTGAAAAGTGACCAGCATTGAAATGCAGTCATTGTAGCAAAAGTCTTTTTTCTTATTTCCTATTCTGAAAAATGCGTTGTTACAAAATTATTAAAACACTTCTTTGCATTCTAGGAAATGAAGTTGGAAAATTTGGTTTGAACTAACTTCTTGGAAGGACTTCTTGCAGTGTCTGTGTTGAGGAGAGATGTTTTGAAAATTGTTTTGGGAGCTAATAAAAGATCTGACTGGATGGTGTCCTCAGCAAGTCCATCTAATGGGCTCTGCTTTGAACAGATGGTTGCACTAGATAATCTCCAGAGGTTGCTTCCAACCTCATTGCTTCTCTGGTTCTGTTTGAAAAGGTCAGTCATAATTGAGTATGTTGGAGTTAATTAAACTAACATTTGGCTGTTTCCCAAACATTCAAGATCTTGACGTTTCATCCATGATAACTTTAATTTTCAACCCGTTGGCAGTGGATGCCGCAGAAATACCTCTGCTAGAATGGGAAAACATATGGTATTCAGGAAGGGAGGGAATGTAGGAGCTTGGAAAAATGCAGATCACTGGAATGCATTATTAAATTTGTCTTGAATGCAAAAGTTTGTGTTCTTCCCACAGAGAACAAAACCCAGATTCTCTGCAAGTGAGCTTTCTCATCTTTCATCTCCAATGCAGGCTTCTCCGGCTCGGTGTCAGCTCCCAGCTCTCTACAAGTGTCTCACAAGACCTTGGGAGTCTGGGAAAAGCCATCGTGCTGTTCCCCTGTAAGTGCTGCCTCAGCAGAGCAGAGTGATCTGTTTAATAAAACCAAATGTGTTCGTACCAAGTGAGAGTGTTCAGATCCATACCAGAGGGGAAGGAGATCTCCCTGCCACCTGCAGCAAGGAGAGGAGTCGCTCACAGCAGGCAGGGAGTGGTGCTGGCCAAGGCAGGAGGCGATGCCTTGGGCTGGCTCCCTAGAGCAGAGGCTGGGCAGAGTTAGAGAATAAAGTGGGTATTTATTGAAGGCCTTCAATTGCTACACCCTGGGCAGTCAGAAGCCTCCCAGAGGCTGCGCCCAAGGTGGACAATGGGCACCAGTTTTTCAGACAATTGTGAGTTTGGTCCATTCACATATCAGGGGTTAATGCTCCAATTACAGCTTCAGCTAATGAAGTCATTTACCCCCAGTTTGCTCCCCCCAATTAACTTTTGTTTGTACTTTTTGGGGCCTTTTTGAGGCTGTGGGGTGTCCTTGGATCTCAGGCCCAGAGGGGTTGTTTTGTCTGACCAAAATGTGAAGACAGTAGTTAACACTCTGTATGGAGTTTGGAGTTATGCACTAATGCAGCACAGGATCTGAGAAATACGAAAGACGAAAACTTAAGTCATCATCAGAAGTTGGATGGATCCCTAGCCCAGCACCTTCCCTGCCTCTCCAGGTCTCCTTCCTCATACTAGATTTTGTGTTCCTCTAGAGGAGGTGAGCAGTGAGTTTCCCATGCAAATTGCATTTCTTGGTGGAATCAATCTCTGAACCTTCACAGTGAGTGATCCACCCCAAGTACTCAGCTCTGCTGTAGCATGGAGCCTGTGTAAGGGCATCCATGAAGGAAAAGTCTTGGGAACTGGCTGCCTGGGCTTCTCAGCATCCCCCCTGCACACACAGAAGGTCAGGGCTGCTGGCTCTGCACCCAGGGGTGGTGTGATGTGCTCAGTGCTTTTTTAGACACTGAGGTCCTGGATCATGTGATGTGTCAGCATTTTAGAAATGTATGGATACTGATAAAGCTTTCCTAGAAATGATGAAAATCATTAATTATCCCTAAACCCACTTGTTATCTACTTCAGGAGGTCAGTGGTTAGAAATTGCATTTGTTCATTTGAATTCACATACAAAAATAGCTCCTCTCTATCTGCGAGTGACTGGCCCTGTTCAGGGCCTTAATTACAGCGTGCTGCAGCAAGGCAAAGGGCACTGCTGCTGGAAAGCACAAACCTGCTCTGCTGGCACAGACTAATGCATGGGTTCATGTTTTGTACATTATTTTGGAGTTTAGCCTGTACATTCCTTATTGCTGTCAGTGATCCTGAGCAACACTAAAAGAAGAGACAAAACTTTCTCATCCCCTCTCCCCCTCACTCTTTTTAGGCTGACTTGTGGGAAGCTTTCTGAACTGCAGCTGGGTTTGCTGATAGCTCTGACAGATTTCCTTCACGTGTCTCCAGCAGTATCCACTTCCATTGTGTGCAAGAGACCTGCAGCCAGCACCTGTCACCCGTGGTGACAATTCAGGTGGGGAGAGGGGAAGGGAAGCAAAGGAACAAAGAGCTTTAACAAAGGAAGCAAAGGAACAAAGAGCTTTAATCAATAGCAGCAAAAACATCCCAAGGGCACTGAGTGACAGACCAGCCCTTCCAGAAGGCTCTGGGTACTGGGTTGTTTCTGCACCTCAGAGGGTGACTGGGGTTTGGTGATGACCTCTGTCCCACTGGCTCACCCGAGGGCTTGAAGGCAGAATTTGCTGAGCTGGTGTCAGAGCTGTGGCTGGGAGCCTTTCTGCTGATTGGCATCTGGGACAGCTCACTTGGGAGTGGGTACTGCCAGGATGAATCAGCAGATATCCTCCTGGAAGCCACTGACAGCCTGGCTATCCCAAGCGTTTAGCAGAGATCCCACCAGGCTATAAAAGTCTGCTTGTGAAATGTTTGACTTCTTCTTTCCAGCAGGGAGCTGTACAGTCATTCCCTGACAGCTGAGCTGGTCTCCCACACACATGTGAAGATCACACAATGACATTTTTCAGCAACTTTGTTTACTAGATGATACAAATACAAAAATATTTCAAGTCACTTAACTTGATGCTATTTTCTTTGCATTGAACATTTTAGGGAGTCAGGGGGAGGGAATGGGAAGGCAGAATATGCCCCACACGTCTTGGCATGCTGACAGGAATCACATTTTTCACGTCAGTCTCTGTTGCTTCATGTGCATGAAGCGATGTGTTCCCTTGTATTTCATCTCTGTGACTGATCTGTGGCTTCAGCAGCAGGAATGTTAAAGCACAGACCTTTCCATCAGCATGTTCATTGCCCTTGCAGTGACAATCACTTTTATGCACTTGACTCTAGGGGAGAATGAGCAGATTTGATTAAGTTCTGTGCAGACTGAGATGTCTTAGCAGTTGAACAATCTCCTAACAGAAATCACAGCTGACAGGTGCTTTTCTAGTTTAACCCCCAACTGACAAAGCCAGTTATGCACTCTGCAAGCTGGTGTTTTTCTTGTTGCTGACTCCCAGAGAGCTGTTTGCTCAAGAGCTCCTTCACCAGCACAGCCTTGGAAATAAAGCCTGTTGAGTCCCGATCTGCCTCTGCCAGCCCTTCCTGCTCCAGCAGCAGCCTGGATGGTGAAACCTGTCATGCAGAAAGGAGGACTTGGAGGAAAACATGACTAGAGTCAAACACGAAATATTTGGGCAGAAGGAAGAACAACTCTGAGTGTTTGTGTGTGTGAATCCAGAGAGGGCCTGCACCTTGGAGAGGGAAACAGGGACTCCACAGAGCAGAGCTCCTCTCCAGAGCCCCCCTGTTCCTGTGTGCTGGCAGTGACCGAGGATTTCTCACTGTGGTCTTGTACCAAGTGAAAGGACTCCAGCAATCATACATTTGGTAGCACTGAGTGGTTGCAAGCACTGAAGCCCCTTAGGAGATGAAGTGCTATGCAGCAAAGGGAAAAGGGGTCCAGAAGGTTGTACCTGTGTGGGAAGGTAAATCCAAAATCCTCAGAGGCAGCATGGCTACTGACTGGATCAGGCTCAGCTCAGAGCCAAGTCATTCTGTGCAAGATGCTTTCCCTCTGAGGTGCTGCAGTAGCATTGCACAATGTGAAGGGAAACATTAAAAAAAGTAGCAAAGGGTAGTTTAGAAGGTAACTCCCAATGAATTAAGCATGATTTACTTTGCTGAGTGAATGTAAAAAATTCCCAAATATTGCAAAATATGAAACATTTAACAAAACCTAAACAGCAATTGGCCAAATGTTAATTTAATTTAAAACTTCACTCTTTTTTTTTCTTTTCTTTTTTGTCCTTTGGTGCTGGTGCTTGTCTCGGGGTCTGTTCTAGTACTTCTTGTGTGTTTACAGCAAAGGCAGCTGTTTCCTGAAAGTGGAGCATAGTATTTGTGCTTCACTGTTTGGGTACATGTAACCATTTGTGAAACTCCTGTAGTGGAAAGGACTTCTTGCAGTGGCTTACATTTATTTCTGTTGTCTTTGTTTTGCTTTGAAATGGATTGTGCAGGTTGCTGATGGGATTTTGCAGGTAAATGACGAAGGACTAGCAACAGAAACACATCCAACAGCCTGTCAGCGGTGACAGGAGACAGGATTGCAGTAATTCCTTTGTGTTGTCAGATGAACAATGGGAATCCCTCTGCTCTGAGCTACAATTTCCTTTAATTTGGTCAAAGTAGAATAATTTGCATTTATTCTTTTTGGCTGTCTCTTCGAGAGAATAAACCAGGCAAACTCTGCTCATTCTTTCATAACAGAACAGACTGGATGTGGGCTGGGGTCAGAATAAAATTAATTTAGAATATGTGAGGAGTTGGGGTGAGGGCCTCGACTCTTTCTTACAGAATTTTGAATTTCTGAAAAGCCTTTGCATTTTCTGCTCTGACAAGCTCCAACCTGGTAAAGCCTTTTTTGGGAGCAGCACAGAAAACTGAGAATTCTCATGATGGACAAGGCTTCTTTTACTTTGACCTCACATCCCAAATGAGAGCACCATATGTGCCTCAGCATTTGAATGAGGCACGTGAGAGGTGCTGTGACCTCTCAGCAGGCCTAGCAGCACAATTCTCTCTCAGAATGGAGACCTGACATTCTGAGCAAAGCTTTATCTCTGTCCAAACGTCCTTAAGGAGCATCTAGGACTCTGGATGTTCCTGCTGTGTACATGCAGAGGCAGTGGGGGGGGGTCATGTGGAGCCATCCTTTCCAGTCAGAGAGCTTTTGTGTCTGCACTGAACACGAGCAGTGAGGAGAAACAGGATTTCTGCCCTGCTGAAATCAATACCAGGATAAATCTCTGTATTCAGGAGCTTTACCTGGGCCATACCTTTGCTGCCCATGCGTGTCCATCAGGCCTGCAGCAGGGCTGGGTCAGGATCACAGGCTTTGGGGATAGAAGAGATTACTGCTCTTTTCTTTTGGCTGCAGCCACAGAGAGGCTGAGTGAGGAGTTCACAAGGACAGAGTGGCTGGGATGTCCAGAAATCACTCTGCCTCTCTGTTGTACAGAGAATGAAATTACTGCTGTCTCTGCCTTCTGTCTGCAAAGCCGAACAAAGGGAAGAAGGGGGAAAAAAAAGACTCAAGGACTTTGTTTGGTTATCTTCAATTATTAAACCATTGCCCAAGTAGTGGGGGCTTGTTTGGAACTGGGAACTCCTTATAGGTACTGCCATAACCAAGGCAGGGTTCTTCTTGAGAAGCCTTTACTTTTCCTTAAAGCCTTTGCTTTTCTTTACTTGTGGTGTATTTTGTATTTCTAAATATCTGTGTCATTTTTTTCTTTACATAGATTTTACATAGAACTTGCTCTTGGGCGTGTCCAGATAAATGCTCAGGGTGCATAGCTCACAGGTCACAAAGACAAGTTGACCTTACAAGGATTAGGAGAAGATATTAACACTCCACAAGAAGCGTGAGACTTTAGGTGAGAAGATATTCAGCACAGGAACAAACACCTCTGCCCAGGAGAATGCAGATTTTTTTTTTCCAAATTGCTGCTATTTATAATGACAGTTGCTTTGTGCAAATGTGTATAAAGAAAGCTCAATTCAGAATTTTCCATGATGCTGTGCAAGAGCTATTTTACATATGAGCATTATGATTGCAAGCATGTTCTGTTTGACAATTCAGTGTTTTGTTCTTTCTTTAGAAATAAAGCCCTGAGAGGCTGATATTTTTTCTATGTGTATGCATTAGATGGCTTGTTTTGGGACAGGCAATTTGTTTCGTTTGTTGTTCAGAATATCTACAATGGAGAAGTTACTTGACAAATTTAAATGCTGGAATTTAACATTTTGGTTTGGGGCCTCACCTCCAGTCCACTGGGGTGGCTCTGGTCCCAGTCTGGGCATCTGGCTTTGCAGAGTTCTTGGTTCTGTCAGGAGTACTTGGCTTTGCCCAGGATGTGCTGCTGCTGCTCACCCTCTCCATGGGGAGGTATCATCAGTAGCAGTCTAATGGCAACAAACCAAGAGCAATCATTTTAACTTTGTGCCTGCAGCATCAGAGAAATGGGGAGTTTATTTCACAGAGGGACAATGGGTGGCCCCTGACTGCACAGGAACTGGCCCTGTTCATAGAAGAAGAAAATCCTGGGCTGTACAACAGGTGGAAGAGGATGCATCCAGCATCTTTCTCTTTCCTTCTTGTTCCCAGTCTGTCATGTACATGGAAGTAAAGCAAATTGATTCTTGCAACACTGGCAACCTCAGCACTGCACAGATTTACACAATACAAACATTGACAAATGAACCAAAGAAGAATTACAATCTCCTTGGAAAACTAAGGCAAATGTAGCTGCATAGAATACATTTTCCTGGATTATTTTCCTTCAGAATAACAACTGTTGATCTATGACTGACCTTTGAGTATCTTTGCTCTCCTGTAACTATTTTGCCTCACAAAATGGAGTGAATTTGCTCCAGCAGTGTGTACACAATGTGTGTCTTTTAGATTTTTCATCAGAGGCCACATCTTGTGTCATGAGGAATAAACTTGCCTGGCTTGGTTCTAATTTTAAATTTGATTTCTTAAATGTTCATAAATTAAAAAAAAAATATTAAAAAGGCAGGTAAAAATAAGCATCATGCTGTGACATCTGAATGGAGCAAAGCCTGTGGACTGGGGAAAATATCTTCTGACTAGAAAAGATCTTTGAAGAGAGAAAATAAATTCCCTATGGAAAGATCAAAGCATATGAAGGTAATGGATTATGACAAGGTAAAAAAACACCTGGAGAAAATAGTTAGTTCAAACATAAAATAGGGGAATAGGAAGGAGTAGTTTTTTTTGTTGGAGATAAAGGGTAGTTAGATGGATGGCTAAGTACTTGAGATTATATGTTGTAGCTAAAGGGTTATTAGTGGGAATTGGGACTTTTTCCTGTCTGGTGCAGCCTCCACTTCTGTGGTGTCAAAATAACCTTGGAGCTGCAGTCCTGAATTCCTGCTCTATTGCAGTGCTCTGTGTGGTGACTGCAGCCTGATGCACCCTGCACTGCAAGCAGATCCTGTCATACTGACAAGAGACTGACAGAACTGTAATAACTCTTAAAAAGTCACTTTAATAGTCTGAGCAGGTCCTGCTGGGGTCACAAACATTATGGAGCTTATCCCAGAAAGAAAGGCAGAAATCCATCTGGTGAGCTAGGAAATACTCATGGGTGAAGAGCTCTGAGAAAAAACTTTTGTTCAGGTTATGTCAGCAAAGATCACCGGCACTGCTGGAGGTGTCCACGAGCCTCGCTCGCTCCTGCAGCGTTCCTGTGTCACAGCCACTCAGAAACAGGAGCTAGAGCAAAGATAGGTCTCAAGGATCTCCCTCTCAGTGGCATGTCAGTGGGAATCAGGCTTTGAAATGCCTCCAGAAGCTGAGATCAGTGACTTTGTCCAAGGCTGGGGTGGGCTTCTGGGGCCGAGCGGAGCTGCACCTCATTGTCCTGTTTATATCCCATCCTTTCCTGAGCCTTGGCACAAAGCACCAGTGCCAGGGTTTGTGCCAGGCTTCACCTGCCCTAAATGAAAGTCCTGGATTTCCTGAGAGACACTCTGCCACTCAGAGCCATCTGCAGGTGTTGCTGCTCGCCCCTCTGACTTATTGCTGCAAACGTTTGAGCATCCCCACAAACCTGCTGGTTTTTCCTTTATTGACAGTCCTGAATAAACAACACTCAGTGCCTCTTAGCAGCCCCTGCTTGCCCTCTGTCTGGGGTCAGTGTCTCGTTTGCCTTTTCAGTTTTTAAGAAACAACCTGCCTCTCTTGTCTTTCTGTCTCCAGAAGTTTATTTTGATAAAGGATTGGTATAGTGACCGTAAGGAAGGAGAGTTTTTTTATGTGTGTCACCTCTGTGTTGATGAGCTGAACAATACTGGGGTGCACTTCAGCAGCACATCCCATTTAGTGCCGTGCCTGTGGCCATATGCTGTGGGAGGGGTGATGTTACCAGATGGGGAGAGAGGGAGATGAAGGCCCTGGAAATTCCTGCTCTCCCAGCCCTTGCTCCTCATGAGTGTTGCCTGTGCTCTGTGGGTGCTCCTCTGCTCTTCTAAGTGCCTAAACTGATTTGTTGTTTCCAGCTCACAGGCAACTTGGAATGAAAAAAAAAATTAACTAAATTAAAAATCAAATTCTAAGCCTTTCCTTTGGTTAGACAGTTTTACTTTAAACTAGCAATTTTCCCTTGTTTTAAAGCAAGAGCAACTGCAAGAGCAATCTCTCCTCTATCCCTGTGACCAGAAGGAATTACATAAAGGAATAGATCTCAGTGGGTGCATGGTCCAGAAGGAATGGAGCAACATGAGTGCAAAAGTCAGCTGTTAATAGCAAAGCACTGCTATCTTCTATTCTCTTAATATCTTGTTTAGTTTGGCCAAGTATAAACAAACCCCAAGAAATTATGGGAAGTAGATGCAGCAAGACTGGGTTGGATAGAACGAATGGTTTTGATGAGAGATGTTATTACTCTGGAAATGAGAAGATAAGAGACCTTGAGCTGAATATTTGATATTCAGAATTCCTGGTAGTAGGATGCCAACAGAATTTCAGAGGGACTGAGGCAGTACATCAAGGACTGTTACAGGCCTTTGCCAGCTCCCAGTGTGAGGCCACGCTGTTCACACCTTTTCTAGGATGGTCTGTTATAGTCCTTCCTGTGTCATGAGAAAATTGTGCACTTTGTTATGTCTGGCACCTCTTTTTGGTTGTGTTTTTGGGTTGTTTTATTTTTTCTTCTTCTTTTTTTTTTTTTTTTCTTTTCTTTTTGTACAACCATTTTATCTTAGTTCACAGGTAAGCTTAGCTACCGGTCCTAAAATTTCAGTTTTCAAACCTTAAGAGTTTTCAACCCTTGTTTTACCTTGGTGCTCTTGTACAGAGCAGCGATCACAGTGGCAGCCTTTGGCACACTCTGTTCCTGCCAGGCCCAGAGCAGCTGGAACAAGGGAGTGCTGCTCCCAAAGACGCAGTGACTCCTCCTTCTGCAGCTCTTCCCGTTTCACAGCTCTGAGTGGCTTTTCTTTTGGGTCACTTTTTGTCACTTTTACCATCAGTCATGTCTGGGGAAGTGTGAGGCGTGGGAGGTGACAGCACACACAGTGCTGCTGTGGGAGGTATCATAAAATAAAAGGTGGGATAAAAGCAAGAATTAGCTGTGGACATATTGAAAAATCATCATTACCATCTCACATTGTTGTTCCACCGTGAACAATGCATTTGGCCACCTCGACTTCTTCTCTTCTCACAGCTGGGATGAAAACACATGGGATTAGAAAGCAACAGAAACTCAGTTTTCTTTTGAGGAAGGAAATAGAGTGATTCATTCTGAAGCCATCGGCTCCAAGGGAGGAAGATTTGAATTATTAACAGCATATTTAAACATGACGGGTGCTGACACTTTTATCTCTTATTTTTACTGCCATGGATTTTCTTCACATGCAGTGAGAGAATTTACACTACAGGAACTGTTAATGGTTTCATGCTTCCTACCCATTTTTAGCTGTCTAATTTATGAAAAGCCATTACTAGGTGAGTCACTACTTTCACAGGATTAGTGTGGCTGAGATAGAGCTTTGGGTGTTCCTTTAATTTCCATATTTGCTTGAAAGGAACATCAGACCCACATTAAAACTGTTATTGTTTGGTATAAGATGAGAGTTCAGTGTCTCTGCTCTCCTTGATCATGTACAAATACTGAGGAGATGCTCCCTGTCCCTACAACGAGCTAAATAAACAAGAGATTTTTATCTGCATTCTAGATACTCTGAGTCAGGTGGCTCATTGCTCAGAATTTGTGCCTAATTGGATGGGAATCAAGTAATTCCAAAGATTACAAATGAATCAATACTGGGATCTCACTCTAAATCTTGCTTTAAAGAGGGAGTTGCAAAATTACATTTACTCTCTGGTTGAGCTGGTTGAGAAGTAGACATTCACAAGTTTAAAAATGTAACGGGCAAGCCTGAGGGCGAGGGATTTCCCCTCATAATAAATGAACTGTGGGGTGAAATGCATTTGGGCTGTCTAGATCACAGATGTAACAGGAGAAAATGCAGTGTGTGAAATACGCAAGCACTGAATAAGGGGCAGATTTCATAGCCAATACTCTTTGTAATAATTAACTCTGAAATATTTGTTCAATTTAGTCAACAAACTCCAGCAGGCAGTAATAGATAAAATTTAAAGGAAATCCTGAACTGATTTTTTAAGCTAATTCACTCATCTGTAAACCTCTAAACTTGTTGCAAAAGGCACGTGTTACTTATCTTTCACCCAATTACAAGCTCTTAAAAAAATCGCAAAGCTCTTCATAACAGTGCTTGAAGATTGGTATTTTTGCTGGATAAATTCTGATTAGTGGCTAAATTACAGAAACTAAACATCCATCATGTTAATCAATTGGTCTCTGTACATGTTTTCATGTGTACCCCCAAGTGTACGATTTTGAAAGGGTTGTTAGAAAATGAATTCAAAATGAAACTCTTAGAACCTGACATCAAACTGATCCCAAGAGCGTGTACTTGCCTACGTCTTAACCAATAAACATTCCTTGGCTGCTGTTGTGCTGTGGGAGTCTGTGGTGGAAACGGAGCTCTCTTGGCACGGGCTTCTGCAGGAACTTCAAAGTACTTGGAGTATTTAGAATTGAATTGTTCCATTGTGCTTTGCCAGTAGGACCTTTCTTAATGGAGATGTGCTTGGACCACACATCCAGTGCCCATACATCTGGATTTTCAGGCAAGCATTTTTAATTTTCTTCTGAACCAAGATCAATACGAACATTTGTGGTGGCGTCTTTTATTTGTACTTTCAAAACACCCCACATTTTTCCTGTTGTTTCATTCAGGGCAGCTGAGTGACTGAGTGCAGAAGAAAAGCAGAGGAACAGCATTCTTTGGAAGCGGAATGATTGCTGCTCATGTCTTACACCGCTTCCACATAACGTGAACAGTGTCCTCACCTGGGAGCCACTGGTGTGGCTGAGGTGTAAAACTGAGGAACAAAAGCAACAGCAGAGGCTAAAAAGAGACACATGCAAGGGCTTTAAATGGTGCTTGCTTTGGCCAGCCTTTCCCAGGAATTGCAGTTTGTGTGATTGCCCTTTCTGTATCCTGCTAAACTTGATGGCGTGGTGAAAACCTCAGAGATGCAGATTCCTGAAAGCTGTGGAGAATCAGTAGCCAGGTGGAAAATCAGTAGCCAGGTGGAGGTGAGGCCCTGGGGAGTGCTGGCTGCTGAGGAGGAGTGAGCAGGAGCAGCTCAGGAGCCTCTCCCTGCTGTGTGCAGCTGCAGGGAACTCCCACCACAGCAGCGGTGCTGGTGCTCCCTGGAGGGGAGAGGCTGGAGCAGAGCTGGGGATGGGGCAGGAACTGCAGGAACTGCAGGAATTGCAGGTTAGCAAGTCTTGCAAGATGGTAACAGAGGTCAGCTAAAGGTGTTTGGTGACTGGGGAGGGATGTAGCAATTTCGGATATGAAGCCAGGCTTTATTGGTTTAGTTCCTTGTGGAGCAGTTCATAATACAGCAACAAAGGTTGCTTTTTGCTGACAATTATAACATCATAAAGCAGGGGATAAATGGAGTAATTGTCATTTTAGATCAGGAGAAGGCATAAGGCTCAGTTTTAATAACAGCTCCAAGGGGACCCTAACCATGAAAAAAGGCAGAAATGGATGCAAAGTGAAGAAGTATGATAATACACCATAAGAGTTTGTTCTATAAATAAATAAGCCTGTGGATTGAGTATTTGTCCTGCTTTGATGCATTTCATTTCCAAACAAACTAACACAGAAATGATAAACAAATGAAAATATTCTTTCCCTTTGGACTTTGACTATTGTCTCCAGTTGCACCAGAGGAAGCTGAAGGGTGAGATGGAGCTGTACCCCACTGTTAAAAGCCCCTTGGACATTGCCTGATACACTTTGGAGGTGTAATATTTTACTATAATTGCTTTCTTAAGGAGATGACAGGGTGCTGAAATTGCTGTCACTTTTTCTGTATGAGTTAAACCAAAGATGTGTGATTCAGGCCTACTCACTGACAGAATGCTCTGAATTTACATGATTGGAATGTTCTTCGGATTAAAAGCAATTCATCAGGGCATTTCTCACCAGGAAAATACCTGTGTCAGATTAGCCCCTTTCCCTCTATGATGGGAGGACAGTGATCCTACTGAATTCAAGCAAAATCTCTGAACTACTTGCACAAACCATCAGGTGGGGAGTTACATAATGTCTGTAATTAATCCCTGATATAAAACTCTGCATGTCCAAGATTGAAGGCTGAGCTAAAGTTCCTTTAAAACAAAACAAACACAAAAAAACAAACCTAAAACAAACAAATGCCCCCCAAAAAACCAACCAACCGACCAACCAAACAAAGCACCAAAACAGCAACAAAAAAACCCAGTACAAAGTGGTACTACAAACTTCTGAAAAAGAATCTTTTTCAGAAAACCAGGCCATTCAAATCTATTGAATCCCACGAAATGTTAGTAAAAACATTAATAAAAAACGTTTGGCAAAGGGTGTCAGAAGGTTCTTTCTCATTCTGGTGCTGTTCAGGAAGGCTGGATATGGAAGCAAGCTGCAGGTTCTCTGGAGAGTTGCCATAAAAGGTTGTTATGGGGTGTCCAAATATCAATAACCACTTCCAAACTGTTCTTTTGTGCTGGTTTGAAGCTCCTGGAAGTATTGCTATTAATCCACGTAGGCACAGGGTGCATTGCATCTGATGCTGCAGGGATGCATGTGAGTACCACAATATCATTGCAACTCATAAGAACTTGCATTTGCTGTTAAAAAGCTGTGATGCTGTGCAATCACTTCTAATATTTCTAATGTTTGTTCTAATATTTGTGAGGTCCAAATACTTCTAATATTTGTTGTAATATTTTGGATTCCTCGGGAGACTGACTGGGGGAAAACAGGGAATTTGGTACACCTTTATGCAGATGAGGTCATGGCAGAATGCAAGAGAAGAGTGAGAAACTGGACAGTTGCTCCACTGACAAAACAAGTTGGATCCAATTTTTCTCCTTGTGTTGGCTCCCCTGTGTGAGCACAGAGTAAAACATAATTTGCTTTACCCCTGCTTGGTTGGATGGCGTTAGTGAGACCGTGGGGATTATTACTGGAAAGGGAATGCTGCTCTTTTCACTCCTAAAGGATTCTGTTAGTGTTTAGTGACTAAATAAACAGTGTATGAGCAAAACAAAACCTTTTAAATCAGCAGTAATCCAGAAAGTGAGGTTGTTAACAAAATTGGGGGTTTTTTTGCAGGTTACAGATTACATTTCATTTACTTGAATAACCCAGATTTAGCAGTGTGGAGAGATTAGCATAATCACCAAATATATTAATCTGAATGTAATTTAACAGCTATTGATAAAAATCAAATTATTTCAGCTAGAAATTGATTTTTTTTTTCAAAGGAACTACAGCTTGGAACTGAGACTAAGGCCAAAATGCCACTAAATCCTGATTTATTGTGTTGTGTAGATAGATTATTTCACAGTTTAGTATTTTAAGCCACTACAAGTTTTTTGAATTACAGCAGGGACTAGTGTGTTGATGTTCAGTTTTTTAAAATTGAAATTTAGCCTTCATTTAGCTGTTTCAATTGATAACCCACTAATCGTGGATCATTATGGTTTTGTTTGCTAGACTGGAGAATAATCTAATGTCTGACACCTCCCTGAGCTCTGAAGGTTACTAGTTTTGAGGTGCACATGCACATATATTCATGAGTACATATTTGTGGAATTACTTCAGGTTTTAAGCAGCATAACAAACTCTCGAGCTAGTAACTTCTATGATTTTGAAGTGAATATTTCACAGTTTATTATTTAACTTTTCCGTTCAGAATTACCTATAAGAAGTCTGGTAATCTAATTTATTTTTAATAGTGTGAAAGTAATCTCTGAGAACTTCTATTCAGTGGATTACTTACAAGCTGTTGGTTGTTTTTATTTAAAATCTCATTGTAAAAATGGAAATGTGGTCTTTTCATCTCGGCTGCACTAGTTCTGTTATTTTCTCCTCCATTTGAATGCTGGAATCTGACTTCAAAATCTATTCTCCCAATAACTCTGTAGTTTGTCTTTCTGATAATACTTGCCTTAGTTAAATATTTTAAATAGTCACAGGCAGCAGCTCACAGACTGCAAATGTCAAGATTTTTATGAGTATATTATTAAATTATTTTTAACAAGTTAGTTCTACTTCAGACTAGGGAATTGAATCAAAGCAGTTATAGAGGAAGCACAGAACAGGCTAAAATGTACTTTGCCAATGATTTCATAGACACTTCTCCAGAATAGGTGTGGTTTCTATCAAGGTACAAGTTTACCCAGAGAAAATTACAGCAAGGGAATTCTAGCAAGGAGAATTACTTGTATTCATTTCTGTACTGAATTCCTCTTTGGATATTCAGCCAGTCTAGGGCTTCATGGATAAAAATAAAGAGCTTGATTTTAAGGTTTTCATGCAAGCACCAAGATTTCCTCGTATTCACAGGTCAAAATTCTTTTTTTTTCTGGGTGCTGTGGTCTCCCAGCTGATTCCTGATTGCCGGGCCTGCAATGCTGCAGATGCATTTTGGGCACCCTCACTGGGGACCCTGGCCCTGAGCACTGCAGAGCATCCCTGCAAGGGTTAATGTCCTCTGCCTCGGGAGCTTGGAGGAGTTCAAAGTGCTCAAAGAGCCTCAAAATGTCCAACACAAATACTGCTGGGGAGAGGGACAGATAAGGCAGGGGCAGCACACCTGGGTCAGCTCTGAAGCACCACTCAGTCACCCCTGGAGGTAAGGGGGTGGTCAAGGTGGCTTCTCAAGTCCTTTTTCATATCCATTTTCTCTTTTCTATTGTCCTGGGGGGGAAGGGAAAAAAAAAATTAAAACCTGATTCAGAAGGTAATTTTCTGTCATAAACACTCCCAGTTATGTCAAAATCAGTTGCTTACATTGGGAACTGAGTGACCTTGTGTGGTTAGTTCCCAAAATTTTTACTATCAGTCCAAAGCCTAATGATTTCCTACTGCCATCTAAATAAAATCTAGAGTTTTTTTACCATTACAAGAGTAATCTATTGTTCAGTTAACTTTAAGGTGCCTTCTTGGTGTGAAATGCTTGCTGCCATGTGCCAGCTGTGCATCTGGTACGGAGCAGCCCCTTCCTAGGCCAGCACCAGCAGTGGGAGAGAGTTTAAGGTGGGGCTTACACCTGGATCCTTTTAAAGCAGGTCTGGTCTGTGAAGATTTGCTGCACTCAGTGACCGTGCTGGCTTTCTGGAAGCACTGGGCTGGGCATTGACAGGTGACTGATCTCCATATGGAATATCAGCCACAGGGGAGTGACTCATGCTCTGCAAACCTCCTGCTGCTCAGGAGCTGTCTGTGATGTGAGAGAGTTGGGAAGGTCATGGTAAGGGAAGGGGAAAAGGGCTGGAAGGCAGAGTGCTCCTGACTGCTGCAGGTCATGCCTTAGGATTTTAGCTTTTCTATTTTTCAGATCCTGTGCTGCATTAGGGCATCACTCCATACAGTGTTCGTTACTGTCTTCACATTCACTTCCAAGTTTCAGAGGAATGGAAAGCAAAGCAGAAATGCTCCTTCAGCAGACAGGGAGGCGACTGTTTCCATTTTCCCAGTGAGCCCCAAGGGCTGCTTGTGATGATGCAACTCACTGCAGATTTTCAGGCATTAAAATATCTGGGCATTTTCACAACTAGCAAAAGGCAGTGTCTTGAATGTAACAAGCCTGAAAGATACAATCAGAGTAAACAGCTCTTCACTGAATTAGCAGATGTTTATAGATTTACTGGGGGAAGAAGAGCAAAACTGGTGTTCAGTTTCTGGACTGTGGCATTTTGCAGATGTGCAGGTGTTCACAGCATTGATCCACAGAATGTGGCTGTGGGCCCCAGAAATCACACTGGGGTCCTGGAAATGGGATTTAAACATGGTATTTGTGTAAAGCAGAGGTGGTCATTAAAAAATCAGAGTTGGAGGGAAAGATAGATGGTAAAATATAGGTGGGAGCTTAGCCTAAGAAGAAACCACAAGGCTCTCGGGGATCCCATGAAGATGGGGGAGTTCAGGGGAGGTGGCTGTAATGTTATAGACTTTGTCTATAAGACTAAATCTTACTTTACATATTTTAAGTTTCTGTTAGGAGGTATTTAATGAATTCACATTCATTTACCAAGTGATTTATTTGGCCAAATAATCTCAGAAATCTTTTTTAAAAGGTCTTTAAAGCTCTGGCTTTGATTTATTAAAAATATTTTGTGATTTTGGAGTTGGTTGGTTTTTTTTTTTTTTAATTCAATGAGAACTTGAAATGAGAAGTTACCCTTTATTGCTTTAATGTATTTTATTGGTTAAATAAAATTCCAGTTTTAGGAATTGATGGATGTTGAAACTGGAAAGAAGGGACATGTGTGTGAATAACCCTGTGGGAAGGTTGACAGGACACTTGTAAATGATAGCTGTGCTTCATGGGAGCTCTTCAGGAACTGAACTTGACATTTTGGGAGAAATAAGGGTGAGAGTTTGGGTCTCTGTACGGATCCCTGTGCTGTTCTCTGACACTTGCACAGACTGCTATTTAAGTAATGAATAGGTGGGATAAAATATTCAGTGCAGTTTTCTTGGCTAAGTAGCTAGACAAGATTTAAACTTAACAAGCCTCCTGATAATTAAGCTTTAATATAAGTAGAGGTGGTAATTATCCTGTGAAGTTTAGCTGTGATGGAACTGCCTCTGAATAGCAGTGGCAAATATATAGACAGGCTACAAAAACTCTTCGCTGCTGGTGGAAAAGTGACTTTCTTTCAGCTGTTTTGTTGTTTCTGGGACTTTAAAAACAAACAAACAAACAAAATCAGGTTAAGAGTTGATTTACTTCTAAAATGCAGAAATTCTAAAACTCTTTAATTCTAAAATTTACATCTAAATCAGCAGTGCTGGGAAGTGATGTATAGGAAAATGGGAAGCCCCAAAGCCTCCTGGGTTTTAATCTGAGTCTCTTGACAGACAGGCAGAAAAACCATCTTCACTCTTGAGAAAATATAACTTAAAAGCAAGGAATCATCCTGAGCACTCCTTTGAGAGCCTGCCTTGTTCTCTGTGCCAGAGTTCACTTCTACCTGGCTGCAGCCAGCAACCAAGGGCAGCAGCACATGAGTCAGGGAGCTGGGGATGCTGAGTCAAGGCTGCCCTGCTCCTTCCCTCCCAGCCCTGCTCAGCTGCTCCCTGCTGACTCCTTGGGGTAAACCAAGGAGCTGGAAGCCCACACAGAGTTGGAACAGGAGAAGCCCTCACTGCTTTGCACTGCACAGGTGATGTCCAGCCTCGGGGTGACACATCAGAAACAGGAACTTTGCAGGTAACACCTGTAACACCTGGTACCTCACAGGTAACACCTGCTCAGAAAGTGGAGCTTTGCTCAGAGCTGAGCTGGGTCCTCTGGGGCTGCTCTGGAGCTTCTCCTTGCAGGTTTGTGAATCTGGAATGTCTGCCAGACCAGACCAGGGTGTCCAACCTCACTGGGCTTCTTCAAACCTGCTCCAGCTTTAGAGTCCTGGATTTTGGAAACGTTTCTCTAGCAACATGTTTGCTGTTTATGTCTTTGCCCTGTAGTTCGTTATCGAGGCACACCGCATTTCTTAGCTTCCAGTAAGAAATGGCAGCAATGATGGTGACTCATTGATTGTTTTATTCTTGCTTTGTTTCAGACGTGTCTCACCGAGGCTCTGAGTACAGCTTTGTTCTGTTAGGCTTCCTCTCTCTCACAGCCTGCTGTACTTTGGTGATTTATGCTTTAACCCAGCGTTGTGTGTTTGCAATCAGTTTTCTTTCCCTAATTTCACATCAGTAATTTAGGGCAAGAAAAAGAAAGGCTTTGTGTCATCCAGGATTTTTTTTTTTTTTTTGTTATCCAGGATTTGACTTCTTTGCCAGATCTCTTCTTTGTTTTGGTTTGTTGGGGGTTTGTCACTGTAGCTAAGGGGGGTTGTGTCTTCTTATGCCCAGTAAAAGCACTTTCCTATTTTTGAACTAAAATTCCTTCAATAAACTTTTCTAGGGAGAAAAGTGCACCTCTTCTTGTGATGTCAGCCTTTGGGTTCTGTTTCCAGGTGTGTAACCTCAGTGTGCACGACAGAGCTGAAGGTACTGAAGTACCAAAGGGATTTAAGGACCACTTCAGCTCAAATGAACCACATTAAATGAACCACATTAACATAACTGATGGGGCCAATGGAGCATAAGGAACTTAAGCAAAAGAAAATTCTGGTATTTTTTGTAACCACATGTTCATTTACATACACTAGATTTCATCTATATTGAAATAGTAACCATTTTGAGAGAAAATTAGATGTCAGACCTGATTTTTGTGCCAGTTTTATTGCCTTTAGCCCACATCTTCACCCAGATAACTCAAGGCTAACAAAATGAAAAGCAAAAAAATAATTAAAAAGGGAAAAAAAAGAAGTTTGTGTTCTTTCAGCTGGTGAAGAGAAATTATTATAGGATCCTGAAACCTGCCAATTCTGAAACCTTGTAAGAATTAATAGAAGGTGCAATCAATGCTACCTAGGAACTTGAGATAACACTTCCTTCTGAAAAGTGATTTTTGTGCAATACAGTGTTTTGGTGTTCTTCTGTGTAGACATTGCACTGAAGATAGATTTTAGTTAGTAACTGCTATGAACATATCACAGAAATGATTTTCCATATGTTTTACTAAACAAATTTCTATCTGAAAGCAGACTGATGGAAATTAAGCAAATTATTAATTTAAACAAGCAAAATGTAGAAAACCATAAATTGCATTTGTCTCTTTTTGCAATATAATGTTGATATCTGTATAAATATTAAGAGAAAGTTTTTTTCTTATTGCTTACACCTGTATTTGCTTTCATTCTCTAATGAAAATAAATCTTATTTAGTATAAAAATTACAATTAGTTTCATACCAGCCAATGAGAATTAACCCTTTTCTAAGAAAAACCACACAGTATGGGACTGAAATTGGTTGAAGTCACAGGTCAGTCTGTGGAAATTACCACAAAAGGAGATTTATTTAGGGTTGGTTTGGGCTTTTTTTTTTTTTTTGAGCAACATTCATTTGGCTTAAATAGAGATACTGGAGAAGATAAATCAGTTGGTCATTACTAACTTAACAAATGTTGATCAAACTCAAGATGATGTCTTAGGGTTCCTCTCCTTTTCCTCTGTGTGCATATTTAGTACACCAGATGGTTAATGCAGTCATAATAAACTAGTGGGAATATTTCATTAAATGTGTTCCCAGGACATTAAATGCAGAGTATTATCCTTTGGCTGGTGATCAGAGTAAATATTTGGCAATAAGGGAGAGTCCTTGTAGAATATTGTTGGTAATACATGAAAAGCACATTTGAGAACAGAGCTGTGCTCAAAGCAGGACTTTCATCCCAAAATGAAGACATCTCAAACGCTAATTCCTTCTATACGAGGGGTTTTGTTCTACCACCGATTCACTATTACTCATTACACAGGTGTTACAAATAGCATGAGGAATAATTTGAAATTTGATAGTCCTGGACTAGAATTAGTCTAAGCTTGTAGCCATTTACTTGTCAATAGTCACATTTTTACTGAATACTGAAGGGCTCAGATGGAAAAAAAAGCACAATGAAGAACAAATCTCTGTTCAAGCAGTGATGCTTCCCTTGGAAAGGAAGGGAGCCTCTTTGCTCTTGTTGGGAGCTAATTCTACTCCCTCTGTGAGGTCTCAGAGGGCTGAGAATGTCTTTCTGTAGTCTGAAAATCCCTCCAGCCACAGTCTGCAAATGGCCACTAGCGCAGCAGTGATACTGCTCTGTCAATCAGCTGTTATCTCCTCAGCCTAACCAGTTTTGTGATACCATGGCTTTCTTTACTCCCATTGAGCAGCTTTTTTGTTCCCCTGCAGAAGCAAGACGAGTAGAATGAAAACAAGGATAAACCTAGCTCATTAAAATAGGCTGGTTAGTAACTGGAGGGGGAAAGATGGGCTAGAAATCTGAAATATGTACAGTTAGTGGGCAGCTGGACTGAAAAGCAAATTACCCTACTGAGAGCATCCCAGAAGTGGAGGTGATGGTCTCCAGCCACGGTTGTCTTTTGGAGAGTCCTCTCACCCTGCAGGCAGAGAACATCATTACCTTCTTGTAAGAGGAATGAGAACCTGAAGAACACTTAATTTTATGGGGGTGCTAGAAGTTTCTCTGCAACTCTCCTAATAGAATTAGTGTGTGGTTTTCAAAGAGTAACAGGACCTGCCATTTGACACTATCCCATTTCACTATGGGAAAACAAACAAACAAAAAAAATTGGTAGGAGGTGCTGGAGTGGGTAATTAATGTCTCTTTCCTGGACACAAGGAGAAAAATGACTGTGCTCCCACAGCCGTGGTAGGCCCATGCTGTTGTTAAGTTTGTTCAGTTAAGGACTTGAGTCTGGAAGGCTCAGAATCATAAGGAGTTTAAATACCAATTTCTTTGAGAGGTGACACCTGAATAGAGGAGCAGAGAATTTGAGTCTGCTCTATTGATCAGACTGGGTTTTGTTAGGGTTATGCCAAACCTCACATGGCCATGCTGATTGGTAAGAAAGCTTCTTTAGCTAGGCTTGGCTAAACTGACCTCATGCAGAAATAAAATCCCACGGGGTAGCACCTGATTAACACAAAGCTGGAAACCTGCAAATTCCTCCAGGATGCAGAAATCTCCAAGCTCAGTCAGTACAAGTCCCTCCCTGCAAACTATCAGTGGGAAAATTTGTTTAGCTGTTACTGCACAGGAATAAACAAAGCAAGTCCAAAACTAACAGCAAACCCCCAGGGCTATAGAGCTCCTTCCTTTCCTCAGAGACCCTCGTGCCTCAGAGCTTCCCAGTGCATCCCAGTTCCCTGCACCAGGGACAATGTGAGATGGGTGTGTTTCTGCAGCTGCTCCTTGGGCCAGAATCTTCACTGACATGCACTAAAATAGGGTATACATTTGCATTTGTAGCCAATTTTAATAATTGTTTTAGAGTTGAATCTCAAGAGTACAAAGCTGTGGAAGTGTTCTGATTTATTTCATAGTTAAACAAAGAGGTGTTTGTAGTGTGTTTTTCAAATGCCTTTGAAACCACAGACTGTCAGACTCTACTTCCAAGTGAAGCCCAAATGGGTGGGTGCCTTTTGAAGGGGTTCATGTGGAAAAAGTGTCTTAAATATGTGTAAGTTACAACAGTAAATATGTACTACACAAATATGATACCTGAAGAGTAAAAAAAAAAGAAAAAAAGAAAGGGAAGAGAGGCAGTGCAATTTTGTTTTATTTGAACAACAGAGAAAGGGTTTGAGGAAAGAGGACTCAGACTGGGGTTCTAAAAAAATTGCCTGCTTTTTTTTCATTTTTGGTAGGGATCAAGAATCAGATCTGCTGCATTGATGCACACTCACTGCCCCTCCCCTGAGCTCTGCCAGCTGACAGCCCCTAAAGCTGTCTGATGGGATTCTCACTTCCCATGTGCAATCAGCTTCAGCTGGGTTTCTCACTGTCTTAAACAGAAAATAACTCCAGCTGTTAGAAATAGGTTGTGAGCTCTGGCTTGAGTCAGAGTTGGAGAGGAGCAGGAGGAGGACAGTGAAGAGGGCTGGGCTGCTCTGCCCCAGCCTTTCTGTGCCATGGACAAGTCCCTTCATCCCCTCTACCTGTTTCCAGCCATATGTGGGATAACAGCTTTTCCTTAGCTCAGTGCGGTGTAGTTAGGATAAGGACTTTGAAGGGATTAGGTCCTGTAGTTGGAGGCTTTAAAAAGCACTTTGGATGGATAAAAGAAGATGCTGAAAGCAGCCTTGGAGGTCCTCATGTGAACTGTACCAAGGCATAGTGGTGCCTTGGCATCCTCCTGGTATTTGCCTCTCCCTTCCCTAGCCGGACTAAGTGAAAAAAGATCTGCTATGTAGCTCACAGATATGAACAATAATGAAAGTGTGTGTCAGATGGTTTCCCAAAATATTAGACCATATTAGATGATGGTTTCCCAAAATATTAGACAATCACCCTTAATGCTTTTTCAGCCAGTGCTGAAATGCAGAACAGTAACACTGGATATCTCCAATTCTCTTTAAATTAAGAGTTGCAGCTGCCTTTAACTGTCAGATCTAAACAGCAAGTTGCTTCCAAAACATCTCAGCGAGATGACAAATCTCTTAGTCATGACTTTGACCCACCAGTTTCAGGCCCAACTGGAGGAGCAGAGGATGTCTGAGTCAGCTGACACCATTTTGCTGAATCACTCAGAAAGTCCCTGAACGTTTCTTCCAAGGTGGCTGCAAACACAGAGCCTGCAGTGCTTTCAGTCTGCTGGGCTGCTTGTCTGACTGCTCCAAATGTGGCTGGTGCTCTGATGTCTCAGAGTGGTTGCCATTTAAGAGTATTTTTGACCAACAATAACAGAATTTTGTTCCTCTTTCAAAATTAATTTGACTTGGGAATGGCAGTTCTCAGGACCAATGGTAATTTTTTTCCTTTCCCTAAAAAAAAAGTACACAAGTCTGATGGCTAGGGGCCTAGTGATGGAGCTTTCATATGGATTTTGCATTCTTTGTAGCTCCCCAAAATCATGCCAGACCATGAGAAATTATACTTTAAAGTTGTGATGCTTCATGATATTTCAAAAGGAAGCTTCTACAACATAGTGCTAAGATTTTTGCATAAATTTCTTTGAATAACACTTCTGAGGAATTATAAGCTGATATGACATGGTACAGAGGCAATAATAGAAGAATGATGTAAATGCAGGAAGAATGATGTAAATGTGGGCTGGACTTCAATTCCAGAATTTTTGCTTTATAACATCACAGAGAATGTCTGTGCTTTCAAGTGATGCAGGCCTTCAGCTCCCTTTTTTACCAGAAAGCTTGGATTAGAATTTAGGTAATTAATTAAGATGGGTATGTTAATTACGAGCTAGCTATGCCTTAGCATAAAGATTGTCACCTCTCTTTGGTGGTTGCAGTAGCTCCTGCTGGATGGTCAGGGCAACTGTAAAAACTTCCCATCATCTCCTGCCTTGTGCAGGGAGCAGAGAAGCCCCAGAAAATGCAGTTGAAACCAAATTAGATGGCAGCAAGAATGCTGGAAGAGAAGAACCTTGAAAGTGTCTACTGTATGTCAAGTCATTTTAAGGACAGCTTGGGAGCTGCAAAAAAAAGATGAGAATTACTAGGCAGAAAAGGTGCATGGCAGAGCTCCAAATCTGGAGTTATCTCATAGCTCTGACCAAGAGCATCGCTGAATTTATAAGCTCTGCTTACAGCAAAACATGTGGCAGGGAAAAACTCTTCTCACATCCTCCTCTTCTGTAGTCTCTGGGATTCCAACAGTGCATAACTGAAGAGAGATGCTCTCTTGACGTTTGTAGTAGTGACACAGTGTTTCCACAGACAAAAATCTGCTTGTGTTGATTGGGAGAATGCCTATTTACTTCCTTAACTGCAAAGAAGTTTTACAATTTTCATTTTAGCTCTGTTGTTGTACCAGGATCTCCCTTTGAGGCTGTTGATGCTCCAGGGAGATCTTGTTTTGTGTTGTGTGCGATGTACATTATAGTCAGATTTTGATCCTTTGTGACAACTCAGAATGAATCCTGTTGGGATGCTGGCCTGTGGCCATCGATGGAGTGCTTCCCTGGCAGGTGGCAGCAGCCTCTGCTTTTAATGTTTTTAGTTGTGGCCGTGAGGTCCTCAAAGGATGAGCAAGTAGGATGGTTCAGTTTCTGCGCCTCCAGCTCAAGCTTGCTAATGGCATTCCCACCCCAGTGAAAGAGTGAAGTGTGAGCCACAGCAGTGCTGCAGGTCTGCAAACAGCTGCTCCATCTGTGGCAGCTTCTGGGGGTCAGTGCTGTCCACAGGGATCTCAGCCCTCAGGCAATACTGTCAAACTGAATTTTGCAGCTGAAGGCACCTTTGGGGAGCTAACTTCAGTGCCCCAGGCGTTTTGGCAGTGTATTAATGAGGCTGTAATTCCAGCAGCATTAATCAGAGCCCAGGATGTAGAAGGGAATAATTCACAGAGAAACACTGTGTTCTCTCAGTCTGTCACTGTGGGAAGGCATTGGTAATGCATGAGTGGGATTTGTGATTTCAGTTCACATGCTCAGGGATTTCCTCTGCAGCTTCAGGATGGGTTTTATTTCCCTGTAGGGAGCAGTGAGAGGGGTCCCTTGGAAGAAGAGGTGAGGTTTCGCAGGTGTGGGTGTGAGGGATGACTGGCTGAGGCTCAGGGACCCTGCTCAGGCTGGTGGAGTGATTTGTCTGCACAAACTCACACTCTGAAGAAAGACCAGATGCGTTGCTGGATTTTCAGGACGCTTTGTTTTGTCCTTTGTTATGAAGCAGACTGGAGAAAGCCAGTGTTGAAGGTCAGGAGCTGCTGTGCAGAGGGTCAGGGCTCTGCTCACAGCAGTGCTGCCTACTCATCCAGGGGCTGTGGATATGCTGAAGCTGCTCTGGTGGGCATTCAGGGACCAGGACTGGGGAGGGTCAGCATTGCTGCTGCCAGAGATGACTGACTTTATGCTGTGTGCAATTCTCACCCCCACTTCCTCCTCTGTTTCTCTCCTCTCTTCTGTTTGTGATGGATGCAACCTCCTCCTGTTTCTGTTTGTTTCCTTCTGTTTATCTTTGCTTGGTGAGGTGCAAACAGGAGGAGCAGGGCAGTGCTTTACTCAGCACAGCCCATCTCCTGCTGCATTCACAGAGTACCAGAGCAGAGTGGGTTTCCTTAGTGGGACTTAAGCTCTGCCCTGCTACTCATGCCTGCGATCAGTTTGGCCATTGGCCTGATTTAGGGTAGATCATCTGAGTTGTTTGCCATTTAAAAATGCAGCAAGGAAGGTGGAAGAGTTTGATAAAGTCCCATCAAGAAATAGTGTAAAAACTGATTGTGGTATGAGAAAGAATGGTGTGAGAAATAGATTTGTAGAAAATTTTCAAAGCTTGACAGAAGGCTCACACAGTATGCCTCTGTATACAAACCTTGGGATAAGAAATACTGACTTGGAAATGCCATGCAATAGGACAGACATTGTTGAGAGAAAAATGGAACTAGAAACAAGTTTCAGAGGGTGTCTTTACAAAAAAGACAAGGCTTTAGAGAAATAGAACTATGAAAGATGCATTGTGGTAGGACCCACAAGGGGTAATTTTAGATTATTAACTTTCAGGCATTTACAGCGTGGTGTGGCAAAAGCTGATAGGCCAAGAAACGCTTATGGTGTACTGTAATTAGGAAATAGTTGGCTTCTGATTGTGATGGTGTGAATTATAACATCTGTATTGTCTCACCCTTATCATGAGACTGAAAATGGAATAAGAGTGTTTAAAATGCCTCTCAGAAAATAGCATTGTCCAACAGAATGGAGCAGTAGGGCTGTGATCCAGGAATGGAAAACAGGGATTGAAACAACGGGAAAGTTCTTTGAAGAAGAAGAAGGTACTTTGAAACTTCAAAAGTTCTTTGAAGAAATAGGTACTTTTTAACAGTTCCAGAAAAGGGGTAGTGAACAAATAAGGATGGTTTTGGTCACTTTGGTTCTCTGGTTTTGCCCTAGGTCTGTTCCAGCATCTGCCCAGGGTCCCACAGGGGCTGCAGGGGCTGCAGGGCCCCCTCCTGCCACCAACGTGTCCAGCAACAAGAGGCTGCAGCAGACACAAGCCCAGGTGGACGAGGTGAGTGCTCCAGCACAAGGTGCTGCTGTGCTCGGTTCCTCCCTTGTGCAGCTCCTGCTCATCTGAAGGCAGTGGGTCCAGGAAATGAGATTTATCAGAGGAGGCAGACAGTAAAGAGACATCCTGAATATAAACATCCCTGCACCAGGAACAGCTCAGCAGATTAAATGTGGGCATTGCTGCCAGTTCAGGAATTCCTCCCAGTCAGTCTGGTTAGGAGGAAATGTCATAGTGGAAGCAGCTCTTCTAAGTGTGTTCCTGCACTCCTAAAGGTTAGATGCTAATTTCTCAGACTGTTTCACAGAGACAGAAGACCACCAGCTTCTCCCAGACCGATTAAAACCTCCAGAACTGAGCCTCCGAGGGCGGTGTTCATTAGCAAGCGCTCAATTGATTAATCATCACAATTTATTCCCAAAGAAAGGCACCCACACATGATGTCATAACAGCATCTCTAACAAATCCCCACTCCTATTCTTGATCTTGGAGGACCATGTGCCTGTTCCAGCTTGGATCCTTAAATTCTTGTCTTGGCTGTAGCGGCAGAGTCCATGCAGCTGCTCTGGGAATGGGAGCAGTGAGCACAGCACTGCTCGTGGTCCCTGGCTGTACCAGGAGCACAGCAGCAGCTGTGCCATCCTTACACACCTGCTGGGTGCATTTGTGTGCTGGTATTAAGGAAAGGATATTGTTAAACCCCTCCAAAGACTGAAGTACCTCGTTGCTTACTGTCTGTGGTGAAGTGCACAGAGCCTGTGTGACCCTTAAATGCCAGTTTGATAAAATACACATTAGAAAATATGTACTTACATGCCCTAAGGTCTTTATTTTCAAAAGCTTCGGGCATGCTTTAAAGATAGTAGAGAAGACCTCAAAATATCCAACTCAAATGAATTTCTTAAGATGAGTTAAATATACCTGCCAAAACAGGATTTGTCTTTTTGAGAAGCTTTTCTTTGTTGAAAATCTGGAACAGTGACTTTCTGGTCTCCCCATTGTTGGTGCTCAGATGTGTTCACAACATCCTCTGGCTGCAGAAATGCCTGCAGAAATGTCTAGACTAGGTTCTCTCTTTAGCTCTTTATTTCCTCTTCCAGTGGGGAAAGGAATGTTACATTTTAACTTTTGTCTTTGGTCAGAATAATGAAATAAACTTCTTGTCCTGAACATGTTACATCATGGAGGTCCGGTAATTGTTTATGTGAATGACAGCAAAAGTAACTGTCCCTAAAAGATGATAAAAATTGCTTTTTATTATCTTAAAATGAGTGATGGCTCTCAGATCATAGGGCTCTTCAAGTAGATCAGTAGAGATGGTATCAGTGAGAGAAGTGAACTCCTGCTTTGTGTTGTATTCTGGCTCTGTTCACTCAGACCCATGAAAATACATCTCTTTGTGGAGATGATTACATCATTTTGGCAGTTGCTCTTGCCCAGTGTGGGGGGACAATGAGTAGTTCTTGAATTTGAGGGTTATGTTGGTGAAATCCAGGATTTGTGGGGGTTTTGCCTTCCATTTGAGAGAGAGGCTGCAGTTGATATAGAATCACAGAATGATCTAGGTTGGAAAAGACCTTTAAAGTCATCAAGTCCAACCCATGCCCTAACACCTCCACATCAACCAAACCATGGCACTGAGTGCCACGTCCAGGCTTTGTTAAACCTCCAGGGATGGTGACTCCACCTCCTCCCGGGGCAAATGATTCCAGTGCCCAGTCACTCTTCCAGTGAAGAATTTTTCACAGGTTTGGAGCTGACAGCACGTGGTCAGCAGGTCCTTTTTAGCAGGGAAATCACAATGTAAGAATGGCCAAGGGAGGCAAACTGGCACTTCCAACACTGTGAGGTCGCTGGGCTGATGCTGGTTTGTAACACCAAGGGATCCGGTGTGTGATGCCATGATGATTTTTTTTTTTTTTCTTTTTGTTTTTGTTTAACTTTTATGTATTCTCAATACCCTTAACATGCATATTTGTAATGTTTAAATCTTAATGTCTTAACATAGTCATGGTATTTTGCTAGGCCAGAAGGCCAAACCTCTTAAAAGCCTTACAGCTGGGGACTGGAAAGCCTTATGCTCTCTCGAGATACCAAGGTCCCCTCTAAAACATAGCTTGTAAACTAAAACTGGGCCCATCTCAGGGGGAAAACTTTAGAATAGGGAGATATCACACCATTCATTTAAGCCTCTCATTGAGGCATCTTTTAGATATGCTAATTTGCAAGGTCTGTAAATTTATATACACAATCTACTGTGTGTGCACACACACTGTATTTGGCATATTGCATCTTGATGAATTGTTGTACTGATGCCTTGGAGTGGCTACCTAGAGCAGAGGCTGGACAAGATTCAGAGAATAAAGTGGGTATTTATTGAAGGCCCTCAGTAGCTACACCCTGGGCAGTCAGAAGCCTCCCAGAGGCTGCACCCAAGGTGGACAATGGGCACCAGTTTTTCAGACAATTGTGAGTTTGGTCCATTTACATGTCAGGGGTTAATCCTCCAATTACAGCTTCAGCTAATGAAGTCACTTACCCCCAGTTTGCTCCCCCCAGTTCACTTTTGTTTGTATTTTTGGAGCCTGAGGCAGTGAGGTGTCCTTGACTTTCAGGCCTGGAGAGGAATTGCTGTGTCTGAATAAAAGGAAGAACAGCAGCTGACAGAGAATGGAGTAGAGCGCTAATGCAGTACAGGATCTGAAAAATAGAAAACCTAAAGTCCTAAGGCATCAGTACCATAAAAATATCGAAGTAAAACTCCTTTTATCTCTTACCTGTGGCTTTTCCCGAACCTTGCTCTGCCCTTGTCCCCGGTTTTCGCGGCCCGCAGGTGGCAGCAGAGCCCGGGCGGCGCTCGGGATTTCTGGTGGAAACCAATGCCCAGGGAGAATTTCAGCTATTCCTTATTGCCGTTTCCCCCCTGATTCCTCTAGACATCGTAGAGCTTATTTTCTAAGGCCCAGGCAAACATTTATTCATTTGACAAAAATGAAATCTCACCTGGGCAAATCTCACTGCAGCCAGGTTAGATTCAGTAAGTAGTTCTAGGGAAACAAACAAACAAACAAAACCACCCCAAAAAAACCAAAAACACCCAACAAAACAAAAAAACCCAAACAAACATTAAACCCCCAAAACAAAACAACCTAAAGAAATCCAAAATAAAACAACCCAACAAAACCCCAAAACAAAACAACAAAAAAACAACCTATTAAAAAAAAAAAAAAAAAAAACTCAAACAAAAAACCTCCCAAAAAAACTCCAAAAACCCAAGCAAACAAAAAACCCCACAAATAAACAAAGAAAAACCCCCAACCAAACCTCCAAAAAACTAAGAGAATGGGTAGGAAATAGTAGAGTATTTTGTTTCAGCATTTTCAAACAGTTTATAATTTCACTACAAATCATTGTACCAAGATAAAATTCAACTAAATACTAGCTGAGAAATCAATGTTTAAAAAGAAATTATTATTGTTTTATATGAAGTTAAGTGCTTGGAAGGTTTTGGTTTGGAAAAGCACATAAGAGAATTTGGATTAGTTTTGATAGACAAGTGAAACAAATCTTTTGAGACCTTTTGCCAGTCCTGCTAAAGGTTCTTTCACTACAGATTTCCTCTCACTGTATTTGAATAATGTATCCTTTAAATAATTCTGGATTTTTGCAGGTAATAGTTAAATTTTATTAAATATGTATAACATGGAATTCCTTATTATAGAGTATGAGAATTAGCAGACCATCAGCCTCATTCACTACTAGAAAAATTGGACACAACTTTACTGAGATTGTGACACAGTCTGACATTTTCATTAGTGGTGGCTTTCTACAGGATTTCCATTTAGTTATTGGCTTGCTAGAAGAGGATTTTCACCTTACCCAATGTATAAACAAATGCATGAACAGCCCTTGCCTGTTGTATCCTGGCTGTGCAATGAGCCTGAGCTCTCTGCTACTCTTTGGGCTGAATTTGCTCAGGTAAAACATTCTCCTCCTCCACTTCCAAGCAGGACTTCAAATCATGGCTGAGAAGTCATCTTGCCCAAAAGATCTGCAGAAAGAGAAAATTATTTGGGAAGGAAATGCATACAGTTCCCTTTAGAGTGGCCTTTATCTGTCTGATTTCTCTGCTTCAGGTAAGGAAGGTATTAAATGTACAAGGAAAATAATGGCTTGTTCTTAGTGATGTCAATCAAATTGCGCTGCAGAGATCTTCATCAGGTCTTTGTATCTGTATAAAAGAAGTCAAAAACTTTAATGAAACTAACTGTGGTGTTTCATGATGTCTCCTTATTTTCTACCTCAAAGGGCATCCAGCAGAGTGTGGCTCACTGAGGGTGTTTCCACAGGCTGGGGTTTTGAGGCAGTGCCCAGGGGATGCCATCACACACCATGTGGCAAAGGGCTGGGTATCACTGTCGCTGCTTTTGCACTATTGTAGGGCTAAGAATGATTTATTTCTCAGATAAACATCAGTCTCAGAGGCTGTGAGATTTTAGGGGAGCAAGCATTCAGCCATAGCTCAAAGTAGTAACAAGTTCTTTGTTACAAGGGAATATAGAACTTTTTGATCCAATGGACCACAAGGTTTATTTTGCTTTTGTAACCTATCACCTTTACTTAATTTTGCTGCGCTGCAGGTGCTTTTACCCAACGGGCTTCTATCTCACATATACACAAATGTTTCTGTTATAACCTCTAAACTCTCAGCTACTCTATCCAATTACACCCCTAAACTATAAAGCCTTCACCATCTTATCAGTGCAGTTTCTCACTTTCTTAAGGCATATTCTTACTTACCACTATAGAAACATAAGTTTATGGTTTTTCTGTTTAATATCTGTGTACTTTACTTTTACATCAATCCAAGCTTCTCCCAGGGCTGCAAAGCAAACCCTCTGGTGTCTGTGGAAGTTTCTGTGTTTCTAATTCCCACAGCTGGGTTTAGGATGAGGTGTGACATTCCAGGGTGTGACCAGATGGGCGCCCCTCAGCTTTCCTGTGGGAGGAGTCTCAGGTGTGTCTGTGCCTTCGCAGGTGGTGGACATCATGAGGATGAATGTGGACAAGGTGCTGGAAAGGGACCAGAAGCTGTCAGAGCTCGACAACCGGGCAGATGCGTTGCAAGCAGGTGCCTCACAGTTTGAGACTAGTGCAGCCAAACTGAAGAGGAAATACTGGTGGAAAAATTGCAAGGTAAGGAATATAAATCCTTGTTCGGAATCACTTCATGGCAGGAATTGCTTTCTCTTGCATTTAGTGGGACTTTGCCTGCAGGATGCACTTCTGAGTCATCTCTTCTCGTCAAGGTGAAAAGAAGTGCCTTGACCTCGAGGCTCCAAAAGTCAAGCAACTTTGATCTTTACCAGAACCCATAATTTCTGCAGTATATAAAATGTAGATTTTGGATGCTTCCCCAGTGCCTTCAAATAGGGATGGGAAAGTATTCCATGTCAATTTGTGTCAGTTCTCTGTGGGAACCACAAAACCTGATCAGGTGCAGTAAATTCCAGCAGTGGGAGAAAAGAAGCTTTTTCCTTGCGGGGATCATCAATTTGATTTTTCTTCAGGATGGTAAACCATAAAAAATACCCAAAACTGGGTTACACAAACTTCTGTGAGAAGGGAGAAAATGACAGTCTCTTATGAAGAGGGGCTGGTTAGGATAGAGCAGGACTTTGATCAACCAGCTGCCTTCTCTGCTGTCTCCAAAGTCTAATCCTTTCCCAAGAGCAGAGGAAGCCTCACTCTCCTTTGCTTTTTCAGACCTTCTCCAGCACTTGTGGATTTTGTACTCAGAATCTTCATTTCCTCTTACTCTTCTAAGACTGTTGTCTTTGCTTCTTCCTGCTTATGCACCACCAACCACCATGACCCCTGTGCCAAAGTTCAGCTTCATTTCCATTTCTCAATACCAACTTTCCTGCTGACTGCTTATGTCCATCCAAATAAAACCAGCTGTTCCCAAGGAGGAATCCCACATGTATCCCTCACTAGCTTGTTGTCTGCTTTGTCTCTTCAATCCACAGTGCTATGAAATGTAAAGCAAGACAAAATATTCTGGGTAAACGACATGTAAAAACACTCCAGAAATAAAAGGGTCTACATTAGCAATTCAACTGAGCTGGTCCTCTGGGACTCTTTTAGCTGGTGCTCAACTGATATGTCTAGAAGTGCAGGAAGCAGGGCTTTTGGGAGCTACAAGTGCAGATTTTGAGTTAGGTTCACCCATGTGACTGCAGTCACCACAGTGACCTGCACTACAGTACCTTCAAACCTGCCCTCATTCTCCTTTCCTCATTGTCCCTTCCTGCTTTCTCCTAACAAACAATCCCCCTGTCCTTCTTCTGGCTCCCAGACTCTGGAAAGAGAGGGAAGAAATTTGAAAAGAATCTCCTGCAGGCCAATGGCTGGCTCTGTCCTCGTGTTAGGAGGAATGAAAGCCTTGATTTGACATGCCCACATTTGTTGTTTTTCATTCTTTCTGCTCACTGGGGTAATAATGGCCACTGGACTGCAGCATCCCTGGAGGGCTCATCAGCTTCCAGGGAGTCTCGGGGGGGCTCTGAGGCAGCTCCCTGCTGGTGCGGGCTGTGCACAGCTGCCTCTGCTCTACTGCTCCTGGGGGAGAAGGCTCCTGCTTTGCACTGAGCTGTTTCCAGGAGAACAGCAACTGTTCTGGCAACTGTCCTGGCTAGCATGGGCTGCCTGTCTCACCAGCAGCAGCACAAACAGCTGCTGGGCTTTGGACAGCTCCAGCTGCCTCTTCACTGACTTCAGCAGCGTGGGGAGAAGGGATGAGGTGATTCTGTGTAAAGTGGCACCTGGCCACGTGTGAACCCAGCCACTGGGAGCTGTTTCACTTGGGAAATTGAGTTTTTCTTTGCTGCTGGAAATGGCTGAGCTTGGTCACTGCATCTTTAGCTGACAAACTGGCCAGCTTTGACAAGAGGCTCTGTCCACTGTCAATTTTAAAGCCAACACAAAATATGGGGCCTTAGCAAGTCTGTTGCAGTAAGTCTTTAGAAGAGTTAAAAGTATGAGGAATGAGTCACTAAGTAAAAGAAAAAAAATTGAGGGGTTAATGTCTTTCATGTGAAAACCTGACTTTCTCTTTTTCTTTCTTATACCTTTCTTTTTATAGATGATGATCATCCTTGGTGTAGTATGCGCAGTCATTCTCATTATAATTATAAGTGAGTAATTCATTTTTTCTTTTATTTATGATCTCAATAGCTTGTGACTTAAGAATGGCTGATACATTAAAAAACAAAGCAATGAAAAAATGGATATAAAATATTTAAACTGATTAATTTGTGAAATTTCCCTTCCAGTGTTATGCTTTTATAGTGAGAATTACTGGAAACTCCCTGGACACATATTGGCAGAATTTGTTGACATTTAATGTTTTTTTACATTAGCATGTTACATAACCTTCCCTAGGATTAAAAGCTCTCCCTTTTTATGTTTTAAATAAATTTTTATGCAGTCTCAGAGATCTTCCTTTCATTATGATGAATGCCACAGTCCTGGTGTTTTCTACTAAGAACAGTAATTCTTGAAATACCTCATGCCTATAAAAAGAGGGTGAAGGCACACAGGCAAACAGGCATCTGGTGAATTTTTTAGAAGTGTGTAGGTGCCTGGTTTCTGCCATATAGCTAGAATTTGAGATGTCAGTGTTTCTGAAGATCCTTTTGCACCTCGAATGCCCAAATGTTGTTAAAAGATGGCCCAAAGTCTCACTGACTTCTTTTCTCAAAAGATCATCTCGTTCCATGCAGTTGTTGTAGGGAAGTTAGCTATGAATGAATAATAGCAGTCGTGCTGGTTGGGACTCAGGGACCTTGTAATGACAGGAACTGAACATTTCATTTATGTAACCCTGTGTTAGCAACAGCTGTTAGGTGACATAACTGTAATATGGCATTAACTCCTAAAAGGGAGATTTCTGCAGATACACAGTGCAGGTAGTAACCCAGAAGAGATTCACCAGAAGGCCAGACTGTGGATGTGAGTTAATTCCCAGCTCTCAAGTTACATGCCTGATACTCAGCATGTTTCCATTTTCCTCTGTTGCTCCTGTAAAGAAAGCTTACAGGATCACTTGTAAACATGACTAAAAGGAATGAGATACATGTGACAGTTTATTAGCCTTATGAATACTGGCACCAGAGTGAGCCAGAATAATTCCAGGGTTTCGTAACACTGATACAGCAAGAATGGGAAATGGTTAGATATTAATTAACTATATTAACTGGGTACTCAATTGAAAGACCAGCCCTTGTGCAGCAACCAGACAAAAGAAGATGTGCAGCCATTGAACTAATTGCTGGGTATACATTCCTCATTGAGCATTATCTGAGTTCTTAACAAGAAAGTAAAAAGTGGTCAAGATAGCTCACATCTCCTCCATGGCAGTTTAGGCTGAAACATATCTAAGTAAGAACACTCTTTCACTCCTGGTTTAAAATGTTGAATGTCCTGTTAAGTTAAAAAAAGAAAAAAAAAAAAAAAAAAAGACAGTGCAGGTTTGACGTGGGTTAGGTTGAGTTTAGGGTATTTAATAAGACTTGAGCGTCCCATTGTTCAACCCAGGCCTTGGCTCTCCACAGTGAGATCAGGTCAGTGAGATTTGAGTATACCTGTTGTTCAAATTATTTTTCAAATTGTTTGATTCCTCTGAAGGAAGTGCCTAAAGGTTGCAGCTTCAGGAAGGACCTTGTGTATTTCACTCAATGCTGTGTTTATTTACAGTAGCTCTCAAGTATATGCTTAAAACCTATAGACATCAAGCATCCAAGTGCTGTTAGACAAGGCCTGCATGGCTTTTCCAGTCTGATTTGAGTAGGAACAAGGCCATCCCCTCTACGGTGGTGCCTGTAGGTGCAAAGTGAGCCATTCCTCACAGCAGCCAGCTGCCATGGGCGCCGAATGACCCGAGCTGCCTGCAGGAGGATGCAGTACAGCACACGTCTTTGCTGGGGCTGGGGACAGCAGCTAACATCACTTCAGTCCTTGCCCTTTCTGCCTTTTGAGCCACAGTCTCCCCTGCTTTCTACTCCAGTTTCCCCTCCAAATTCCTTTGAACACAGGAGGAACATCCCTGTGGAAGGAATACTGCGCGCCAGACACGTCATGCTCCTTCAGATAAGAGGTGCTAAAGATGTTTGCAATCCTCTGACACATAAAGCACAAGAGTAACTGTAATAACTCCTGGTTTTTGTCTTTTTCTTAATCTTTCTTTCCTTCTGCTTTATTTCCCAGTTTATTTCTCCACTTGAAAAAGCAGAGAAGGAAGACTTGGCACAACTTTGTTCATATCAGCCAACGATATCAGTGTTCCTTTGTTGAACTCCGCTTTTTAATTCCCAGTGTCTTGGGATTTTTGCTTGTAATAACCCATAAGCATTCAGTGTGGTGTATTTTGGAATTCTGTTGTTTCCACAAGAAACTGTACCAGCTAAATACTGCCAAGTAGTTCCATACACTGTCTAATCACTGTGTCTTAAGATGTGTACGCACTGACCTTCAGAAACTGTAGTATATGAAAAGCATCCTAAAACATCTCGGAATCAGAGAATGCAGCTGTGGGGAAGCTTCTGTTTAAAGGGACACTGCTGGGTGGATTGGACCCAAATCTAAGGTTGCAGCAAACATTAGGACCAAAATTCTCCTAAAGCTCCTAAAATTGGATGGCAAAATCCATTCTCAGATGTATCTGTTGCTCCCATTGAAGAGAGTGATACCTGTAAGTAGTCATGTATCATATTTAAATTTAGCCAATCAAACACAGATTTCTTTGAGATTAGATGTAGAATCCAAGTCTAAAAACCTCGTCCACAGAAAATAAATTAAGACTGGTTTGTCCTCTTTTATGGATTTAATTTTTTTCCTTATGGAAAACACCTCATGGTGTTCTGAACAACCAAGGTGGCCTCAATATGAAAGCCAGAAAGGAAAAAAAACCTGTGTGACAGCCAAAAAGCATTAGCCAGGACAGTCCTGAAAAAGCCAAGTGAAATGCAGAAGTGGTTATACAAGCGTCACAAATGACTCAGGTACAGGCTCTTCCTGAAAACTCAAGGCACCATTTGTCAGGTTTCATGGGACATCTCTTGGATGCCAATCCCCAGTAATCGGGCCCTGACCTGAAGCCCGTGAGCAGCGTTGGTGAAGTTTGTGGCTGCCCAGCTCTGCAGAGGAAGCGGCCTCTGCAGTTTGCAGAAATGGTCCCCACTGCCAGGATGGTTCAAAAATCAGGAAGAAGTTGGGGGGAACAGTGGGGAGAGGCTGAGAAAGGGAAGGGTGCCTAGCAAAGCTTTCCTGGAGAAGAGGAAGGAACAGAAACACTGTTCAAAGCAGTAGTGTTAATAGGCTTTAAAAATATATATTTTAATTTGTGCATGTGGATAGTTCATAAACTATACTGTCATCTTTGTAAAGTACTCAGCTGAGATACCTATTATACTCAATTACTTTAAATTAACATTTGATGTAATTATAAGAAATTATATATTGTGGCTTTATGCTCTTGTGAATTTCTTGTTTTTCTTTTTAAAACAGTGAATAGTTTAATCATCCTTAACCAAAGTAAAAATGAATTAATCAAATTTTGAGCCAGGAAATTCAGAAAAGGGTCTTTTTAGGATAACTCCTTCAAAATTTCTAAAAAGAATTCATAGCACTAAAAAAATAATCGTTTGATGGGTTGGGGTTTTTTGACTGCAATTTAACTAGGGAAGAGAAACAGTGATAATAGTAGTGTAAATATTCCCACTGTGGAGTATCTCTCTTGATATGGTTTTGGATTAAAAAAATTGAGAGCCGGACCAGTTTGTTGCTGTGAACATATATATAAATTGTGCTAAAGTAGAATTTTGCAGAGAGAATAAGTAATGATCAATTGAAAGGTTCCAGTTGCATTTTTCCCCAAATATTCATCACTTTATAGTCACGTGTACTACCTCATATCATTAAGTCATAAGTGGCCCCAGCCTTAATGAAGCTGAATATTCTAAATTACTAATGTGGTACTGGACTCCCTGGTATGCCCTGATCACTTCAGTCCCTCACTGGGTGAGAACACAAACAATTCAGAAATCCTCCTGGGCTGGACAAAAATGTAGCAGGGATGAAAGGCCCGACTCCTTGAGGGGACACAGCTGAGGGCTGTATATAAATGAGCTTTCACTGGGAGAGGAATGAGCCATTCAACTTCAGGAGCCTTTTTAAACTGCTAAGGTAACTAGATATCTGATATGAAGGAATTATCTGCTGAGAGTGGGACCCTGCCACCCACACCTGTGCTGAGCGTGGTGTCCTCACAGGGCTTCTCTGCTGAACAGACTCACGAGATGAAGATAGCTTTTGCTGGAGGTGGTGCAATCAGGAAGGTGAAATGCTGATACTGAGCCTTAATACAGATGTTCCTTCTCCTCTGGGAGGCTGAACTGATACTCAGCTGATAGGAGTGCAAATACACATTCAAGAGTTTGAATCCTCTAGCTACAAACACACAAAGCTCCCAAATGAAACTGCAGTGGAAGTGCTACAAGGATGCAAAGCTCACATTCTCCCAGCTAATGTAGTTCAAGCAAGTTAATAATCAAAATCAAATCTCACCTTTAGGTGAGAGTGGAGAATAGAAACTGTTCTTTGTGGAATGTGGACCCATTCTCTCTCAAAATTGTAACTAATGGGGATGACTGCTAAATGTAAGTGAGAATTTGCAAGGAAGAGTTAGGAAACCTGCCTTCTAGTGGGTTGTAGAATGTTTCCTCCTGACTATTTCCTCCTGTGTGGTGGTGAAGTATGGTAAATTAATGTGTTTAACTTTTCAAAGTTATTGGCCCACAGTGTGCTCTTGTATGCTCAATGTTTGCTACTGCTTGTGCTGTGGTAGTTGGTTGTGGTTGGTGAGATCAGCCATGTAATCTTTCTAATTCTGCCCAGGGAGCATGAACAAATATGTCTTGCCCTGATGCACAGAGCTCAGCTGTTCTTGCAGAGGGTTAAACCTTCGGCAGGGAGAATATGGTAATGGAGGACTGTTCAGGGTCATAGATTGTGCAACAGCATCTCTCACATACGTGCAGGCTGGTGCAGAGCACAATCCATACAGACACGGCTGGAGATCTCGTTTGCGTTGGAGCCAGGATTGATTGCTTTCCACTCGCTCTTCTACATTTGAAATGTCCGTGCAGTTACAACTGCCTGCCTGGGAATTTTCCATGAAATGGTTAAGTCATTCTTGTTCAGTCACCACCAATTAGAATTTCAGCTCCTGCTCTGTGCCACTGATACTGCCTGGGCTGGTAAAATGTCACAAAAGGGCTTCCTTCTAGTGACCTCCTGGCAAACCCTCAGGGGACTGCAGGGCCATTGCTTTCTGACTGCCACCTTGGGGACCAAACTGAGGCCTCTTCTGGCTGGAAACAATGCTTTTGATAGCTTTATCCAGAATTAGACATTGTTTGAGACCTGCATATTCCATCCTTGCCAGAAGCTCCTCCTCCACTTTCTGGAGCACATCCCTGAGGCTAAACAGCAGGAGATGCCCTTCACACAGAGCACAGCTGAAAGGAAAGGGTTAACAGCTGCTCAGTGCCTGTACTATGGCTGCTGCTTGGCTTCAGTGATCTTGTCAATGATCCTACATCAGCTTCTGACCTTGAACAAGTGTTGCTTGCACCCACTATCAACAGGCTATTGAGGTACACTTTCTCTCAAGTTTAGCTCACCTTGCAGTGACACCGATGGGGTTTAAAACCCAAAAACACAGATGTGGTTTTTAACCCAAAACACACATGTGGCTTTAAACCCCAAAACAGTGTTGCACAGAACCTGGCAGGAAAACTTAGTGTGGAAGACCTAACGAGGTACTTGACCTGATTTCCACTTGACAGCATTACATAACAACACAGTCAGTCCAACAGCGTGGAACCTAATCCAATACCATCAATCCCATCCAGAAGGAGGATGGGAGAATCTGATAAAGATTCTGAATGTAACCTAGGGTCTGTAAGACAAGGGGTGATTTAGAAATGTAGTCAGTTGGACTTCTAAAGTGGGCACTTTCATTCAGTTGGAACCTGCATGATGTTAGCCCTGGGAACAGTTCAAGCAAGTAAAATATTTGGCTTTTTTTCTTTTTATATAGTGATCTGCAATAAGTGACTTAAACACTCAGTGATAGAAGAGCAGGACATTTTTGGCTGTGCAAGGAATTCATTAGAACAGCCTCAATCTGCTATGCTTTTGTCTGAGTAGCAAGACCTTTTAAAATTCCACAGTTTCTGTCACTGCTCCTGTGACAAGGCTTCGCCTAACTTTAATTTTATGAGCAGCTGCAGTACTTCTTGTCTGAATACAATGGATTTTAGCTCTTAAGACCAAATTTTTGACTTGACATTGATATTAGAGCATACCTGCAAAATGGTGATGTCTACTGTTTAGAAGGGCATTGACCATGGGAGACTCAAATTGAGGAACTTTTAGAAGCTCGATCTCAACTCTTTCATGCTTTCACAGAGTGAATTTTCTCTATTCTGTGAGGGATTATCCACACAGAGGGAATATGCATGATATATTATATTTTTTTAAGAGAGCACCTTGATTGTATGTTGGTGGGAGACCTTCACAAATAACCTAGGGAGCACTTGGATGATCCAGGATTTACGTCTCAGCCCTGCTCCTCCTGCCCTTTAAACAGGGAAGAGGGCTGAACCAGCAGCCATATAAGGCACTGCGCTCCCTCCCAATCTACACAGTGAGTACTAGAGAAAGGCCTCAAAGTCTCTTTGATCTGGATTTGCATCCTGACCTGAACTTTAGACCTGTAACAGATCATAACCTTTGGGCCACTATCTCGTCAGAAGACTGAGATGCTCTTCCAGCCAGTTCTTCCTCACCTGATTTAGGTCCCTGTAGCTGGACAAGATACATTTGAGTCAAAGAAAGAACAAGCATCCTCAAATTAGCTTCTTTAAAAGCAAAATCAAAAGGCTGAAGAAAGTAGTTCGAAAAAAAAAAAAGGAATTGTAGCCAGAGAAATTACTGTCTGAAGATTTCTCAAATGGTAACATTATTGTCAGGAGAGATACTAGATTGGGATGTATGAAACAACCAAACCAGAACCTCACACCAGTTGTTCTTTCTCCATCTGGTCTACTTCAGAAATACTTCAGGAAAGGATTTTGTTTTCCTCTTCAGTTAATTTCCCTTCCTCAGCTGATTAATGTGTGTCTCAGTTGATGTGCCCAGTAGTTTTTCTTCTCCATTGAGAACCCTAAGGCTCTCTGCATGCATAAAAAGAGATCTGAGCCACCCAAGGAGTTTACCTTCCTTCCTGGTGCACTGACATTTAAAAGCTACATCTTAGAATAAAGCAGAAAAACTGTGGCAGTCTGGTTACATGCAGTTTTGGTGGAGTAAACACTTGATTATTCAACAATGAGTCACTCCTGCAGTAACCTCATTCTGTCATGAGTGTATCACATCTGCTAACTCTTCAAAGCAAAAACCAGAACCTGCACCTCTTCAAAACATGAATACAGCCTCGTGGTTTGCACGTAACACTCTATTCAACCAAAGAAGCCATGTATTAGAAGTTTAAAAGGGCAAAGTACTTGTTCTCAAAGAGAAAATCTCATAGAGAGTAACAAAGACAATTACAAAAAAACCCTTCTCCATTCTTTAGCTCTTCTCACAGTGTCTGGCTTATCCATTATTCTTCAAGTCTCTTTCTGTTCTCTTAGAAAGCCGTTGTGGTTTTGGAGTGTAGTGTATTTGGAGCACAGAATTTTGGGGCTGTTCTGCCCTCTGGGCTGACTCCCTGCCTTGTGCCACACTGTCCCTGTTGCTCTCAGCCAGTGCTCAGGTGGGGCTTGGCTGAAGCAGAACCTCCTCCCACAACACCCAGGTCTCCTCAAACCTCCCCTCTCTGGTCAGCAGAACATGGCTCCTGGGTCTCCATTTGCTTCAAAATTATGGGATACAAAAGAAGACTAAACAACAACATTTTTGCTACACTACCTTAAATTGTAACACTGGAATTTTAATTAAATTTATTTAACAGTTCTTATAAGAGTAATTTCAATTGTTGGAAAGAGAGGCAACAGTAAATAAGGATATTGTGGTAGTCACAACATCATAAATTGGGAAATGGTGCAAGTGAAATACTGCTAACATTCAGTAAAATCCTTTTTTTAAGTGGCTCTACCTAAGAGAACCCTTTTTATATTAAAATTAAGCAGTGCTTGTCTATTGAATTCGAATACTTACAATGAACTATGACAGATGGTAGTGTTTTTCCTGGACCATGCAGGAGATGGATGCAGGAAGGATGGTGCAGCATTCTTTGCAGAGAGCACCTTTCGGGGTGTTCTAGCCCCAGACATGGGGCTGCTGGCAGCTGCAGCAGTGTCAAGGACTTCAGTTAAATTAGCATTTCAGAATGCTTGGGGCAGTAAAGATCCTGCCTGAATGTCCACTTTGTCCTAGAGCAGTCTGGGCTCAGTAATGGAATCTTTTTGACACAGTGTGATTATTTTGGTTACTCTTGATCCTCTCCAGTTCCTGTGCTTGTCCACCTGTAAATGGTCTAAGGTGAGGATAAAAAATCCCTATGTTGAATCTTTTACCTTCCTGACCTATATATGTGAATACATGGTGGTGGTCTTAGCTTTTTGTGAGGAAAAGTTGAAAATAATTAAATCAGTTTCTACCCCTGATACAATGCAGGTTTGTTTAAAGTAAAACTAAATAATGGCAGCTGCAATTATTTTCTTTGTAAGATCAAGGATTGAGATAGTGCATATAATGGACCTACAAATTCATAGATGCACAATGCACATTTTTTTTCAGAAATTTAGCTATTAATATTTATAGTATTGATCTGAAAGTTTGCTAAAATTTCTTTGTTAATGAAAGTAGCCTTAGCTGGAACTGAAAATTCAGTGATTGGAATGATTACCATGCCACTAGCAAGCTACTAAATAATGCAAGTTCAGCCTTTCACGCAACCAAAGGGAAAAAATATTCTGATTAAAAGTAGAAATGTATGGTAAAGACTTATCAGTATCAAGTTTAACCATTACTTATTTACATATTATTTAAGCAATTAGCAGCTATAAAAATAGTAACATATTTAGTTTCCGAAGCTTAACTATAGATGAAAGAATACATATTTTTTTTCTCATTAGAAAAGCTAACTTCAGTCTGTGTTCCATCTACTTTTTTCCCAGACAATAAAATGCTAATATTGCTATGACACACTCACAGGTCTGCACAATAAAATGTTACAGATAGCCCACTACTTGTCATGAAAAACATCATTATTTTTGTAAATGAAACATCCTCCCTCCCCCAACCACAAAAGTGGTAAAATATTACTCACATGAGGTTTATCAGCATCACTGAAAGATTAGAAATTAGCAACTCCTACTCAAGAGCAGGACTTAAAAACATGCTTTGTCTGTTGCAAAAATACATTCTGAGGGGGATGCACCAACTGTGTAGAGGTTAAAGTTTTATTTGGCAACTCCTAGTCTTTTTTTCTTCCCCTTTCCAAAGGAAGTGCTTATATATGTAGGCATTTGCCGTTTGGGTGAGATGTTCTCATTCCAAGTAGGAAAGAGATGAAACAGCCGCTGTCTACTGTGAGCAGCCTTAGTTTGCTTTGCAGCATAAAAAGTCCTCTAAGTGGCAATATATGAACTCTTATTATAAACTTGTTATGCACATTGCAGGAAATGAGTTCATAGCCAGCTAATTAGTATTTTCCTTAATGACTTATGCTTGAGTGTTAGCAGAGAACAGCAACCTCTGGAGGTGTTTGTGTAATCAGTTCAGCACGGCAGTGTCTCACACTCACCAGCCTGGAGTGAGGAGCAAGGTGTGACCAGGTCTGGAAGTGACTTCAACATGTGCCTAAGCATACAGTCAATGTCTATTTTCTGTTTAACACAACAAAAAACCCCTCATTTGTCCTGGCTAAACCCAGGCCTGGCATGGAATCGGTGCCGTGTTCTAATTCAGAAGAGGAAAAGCCTTTCCTTTGAATGATAAAAAACTAGGGAGAAAAGGACCACTGGGGTTGCCTGGTCCAATGTCCTGCTCGAGGCAAGGCTGCCTTTGAGGTTGGGGCAGGTTGCACGGGTTTTGTCTTGATGAGATTTGAAAATCTGCAAGGCCCATGGCTCCACAACAAATTCTGTCATTGGGTATGTTCTACTGAGGCTGATAAAAGTGCAGGAAACACCTTTATAAGTGCATGTGGTTTATGGGTTTGCCTTTTTGTTCTGTTGTGCACTTATCTGATTGGAATAAAATGCAGATCTAGTGGAATTAAGTGAAACGCCCCTTCTTTCAAAGAACTTCCACTGACATCAAGAAATTTCCTTTCTTTCTTGTTGCCATTGGACTAAGGCAGATGTGATCATGCTGAGGACATCAGTACGTTCTCTCCCCTGTGTGTGTGTGTGAAGCCTGCTTCTCTGACACTGAATAGGCAAAGAATCAGAGTCAGGACATCTGCTGAAGTCTTGTTCTGCATTGTCTGAGGTCAGTGACAAAATCTGGAGTGGCTGCTAAGTTACTAGACTGGCACCAAAGAAAGAAGAGGATTTACTGAGGTTGCTCTTTCTCCTCACAAGTATCCTTGGCAATGCCACACCTGTTTCAAATGCTGATGGAATGGCAGTGCAAAATAAAAACGTTTCTTCTACCTCTTTCCTTGTGATTCGTCAAGCTTTACTTCCTGTAATGGGAACAATCAGAAATAAGTTTTCAGTTGCCCTTTTAAAAGCCCAAACTCCAGACCAAATCTCTAGTTGCATTCTTTTAAAGGCCACACAGTGGGGTTAAGCTCTGTAGTAAGACACTCAGAAAGGAGCTGAAAGTCTGTGCTGAGAGCAGCATCTCTCACCTCATAGACTCAGCTGTACTGAGCAAGGAGCTGTGATTGTGCCTCTACAGAAAACAACCCATTTGCACCTTATTGGAACTATCTGGAGAGGAAAAAATAACGTGGTGGAGACCAGGACATTTCTTAAAGTGCTTTACCTGGAGGTCAGTGGAATTTCATTTATAAATTATAAAATGCATGTATTTTGATGCTGAAATTGTGATGACTTACAAAGTTTGATATTACTGTACTTTTTCTGTGAACAGTGATTTTTTTGAAGTGGTGAACATATTTTCCAAGAGTATCGTAGACATTTGTAACATGTATGTTTGTGCCAATAAATCTTGTTTTAAGAAGTTCGAGTTTGTGTCATTCTGTTCCCAATACACACAGTTTAAGGACAGTTCAGCAGCTTCAGCTTTCATTCCCTCTCTGTGTATAGTACTAGAGACTTCCAGAAATGAAGATTTTCTAATTCACACTGAGTTTTTACATGTTCAGTGTAATAGAAAAGAAAAAAAAAAGCACTTCTGTTGTATAAGCAGTAATGAATCCTGTACAAAAATATCCAAACATTAACAAATGGTGAATAGGAGCAGATGAGAAAATGTATTTAGTGCATTTGACCATATTCTTAATTTTCTTAATGGTAACATGGGTTTTCATTTTAACAGGGCATGGGGAACTTGGGGAACTCATTGCTATGAAATACTGATAGTTCACCAATTTGGTGTACGTTGGACAGATTTTGGATGAAGAAAGAAAGATTTTCAGCGAGGGGAATACAGACTTTAGCAGGGTCCTCTCCTGCCTTAACTTGAAGCAGTTGGTGCTGGCCACTTGTGTGATGGAATAATGGGGCATGGTAACTGTTGCCATGGTTATTCCTAATGAGCAATTAAGCCCTTTGAAGGGACAAGGGTTGGAAGCTGCTTTTCTCCCCTTCCTAGTGCCTACACCTAAATTTTAAATTGCATAAGCATCACAGTAACTCCACATCTTCAAGGCATCGGGGCATTATTCAACAACTTCTCTAATTTTGTTGCAAATGATCTCAGAACACATAAAAGGCACATTATTGTCTCTCCCCACCCCAAACCCAGGTAATGTCAAGATGCCTGTTTAAATGAAGGTTCTTTATTAGCAAAACTATAGATTTGTCCTTGGTAACTCAGTGCACCTGGCAATCAACTGGGGACACTTTTGAGTCTAAAAGGAGACAAAGCAATCACTGATTTCATACATTTCACATTCTGGTCTATGTGAAACAGCAAATAAGGATGAAAAAAGAAAGTTAATTATGTTGACTGGTGCATGTGAATATGATATTAAAGAACACAGGAAACTGATCAAAGCCAAAGTGAGGCTCATTAAGGGAGTACAATGGGCTGGTGCTCCACTAGCACTCTTACAGCAAGGTTGTGTAATTAGCTCAGTTTTATTGAAAAAAAAATCCCAATTTCTGATTTTTTGAGCTTGCATAGAATTCTAGTAGATGATAAAAACAAGTGAAAATGAAGTTATGTTTAAAATAATGGAGATATTTAGATGGGTGTGGAAGAATCAGTAAGATTATATGAAAAATCTATCTCTCATTCTGGTCAGATAGATTTGCATAATTCATGGCATTTCAGGGAGCAGAAAGAAGAACTGCTTACTAGAGATTATTAAATTATGTGGGGTGATGAGCTCTTGGGACATGCACATGCTTTGGAAAGTCAATACAAGACAGTTCAAAGACAAAACAATCCTTGAAGTGACTGCCTGTACACTTTGCTTTGTAAGCTGAAGTACCTGAAGGTAAGTTAATGAATAAGTGCTTGTAAGTGCTCCTGACAGTTTTGAAATGAAAAAAAAAAAAAAGTCTCACATGACTAAAGATGGTCAAAACTGCAATCTGAGAAGAAAAGTTGGTAAACTGCTCAAGTTCCATAAGAAAGAGAGCAAGGCAGTGGTAACTACTGTAGAGCCAAAGCAGCCTTTTTTGCTTTCCCAGGAGTTTCTAATCTAGAGGAACATAATCTTGTAACACTGCCTGTGGTTGGGCAGCTATCATCAAAAGCTCTTGCCAGGCTGTGGTAACCATAACCAGTACATTTTACTGGGGGAATTTCCTGGCAGTGAGCTATTACACTTTCAAGGGGCAGTTTTTGGAATGATTCTGCAGAACTAACACCCTTGTCATCCGAACAGTGTAATTAGAATTTAACAGCTGTTGGCTGACTGCTTTACAAAGGCAAGCAAAGCCTGGTGTTTCTACATCCTGTTGGCCATAATGCAGATGTACTCTGTAGAATGTAGTCAGTGGGTTGGATAATTTGACTTCTAGTACTTACCTAATGACAGACAGGTTGTTCTTTTTACTGGAAAATGTACAATACAACATTAAGCTATTTACACCTTCCCTGGCTCAGCCTAGAAAACACCTGCTCCACAGTCCAGTTACAGCAGGAGTTGGAAAGGCTCCCCAAAACTATCCATTGCATGCTCCTGTGATATAATCTGTAGTGATCCATATGGACAGTGCACTGGAAGAGCTGCCTGGATTGGCCCTGCACCAATCCAGGTTTTGTTAAACTTCCTCTCTAATGATCTAAGAAAGGTGCAGAAGAGAGAAAACCAAAAATTCTCACTAGTGAGTCAAACGACCAGGGAGACAAGGAAGAATTCCTTCTCTCAGATCAGACTGTCCAGTGAGACAGTTCAATTTTGAATAGGATGCAGAAAGGAAGCATCTGAAAGTGTCATGCCCCAAGGAACACTAGGGTTAATAGTGATTGAGGATCTGGGAATGTAAACCAGTAATTACAATGCAGACATTGCCCTGGCAAAGAATACTTTTAATCTCCTTTTAATGTCTGACTCTGAAGACACCTACAAGTTTCAGTGACAAAGTTCAATCATTTTATCACCAGGAAGTGTCTGGATTAGTTTTGCTATCCTTTTACCTGCTTATCAGTTATCATTTCATAACCACACACACACTCTTGGCATGCTTCAGTCCTCTAGAAAGCTCGATCTGAGCTTCATTTCTGAGCTGGCTCAAAACTTCTTTTTATTGTTCTGCTTACTGGGCACAATGTATAGCTCTTACTCTTTTGTTCACTGTTCTTCTTCAGTTCGACTGCCCATGTCCTTGGGCATCCTGACAGTACATCCATGCACATTTGCCAGTTTCATCTTTTCTGATTGTTGTAGTTCTCAGCTCTCTGCCCCGAGTAAAGGTTTGCCAAATGCTGTATGTGGTAGCACAAATGTTTTGGTGTCTGCATTGAAGAAACCTGAAATATCTTACTACCATCATAGAATTTCTCACAACTGCCTTTACCCTTCAGCCCCATGGCAGTCATCCTGATCATCCTGTTACACTTGCTGCGTCTTTTAATCTCTTTTTCTTATCTCTATAGTTTAGGACCAACAAAATTATCATTGCTGAATCAATAGTAAGCGATATCCTCAACAATGAATTTGATCCAAATTTTCTGCCTTTATCACCAAAACAAATCCTATTGATACATCCAGTGCTCAGCCAGATGGCAGCCAGGGGACCTGAGACTGCCTATCAAATAATCTAACAGTTTTATTTCAGTCTTTTGTTTTACTCAAAAGTCTCACAGCTTACATGACTTTTTATTCCCCCAGAGGTTTTTTATACCTAAAGTAAAACTTGCCTACTGCACTCACCAGCTGAGGCATTTCTTGACTACTCAGGCATCTCTTTTCTTTGAATGCCTGTTGAAAATACTGTTCTTTCAGGATGGCTAGGGTTGGCAGCTAGAAGGAAAAAATCCACAGTCTTTGTTAAGGAGAAAAGGCATCTTTGGATAGCTGCAAGCACAAGTATCCTCAAGGCCTGTCTTTAACACAGACAGAGAGCCAGCCCACATCTTCTTCTGCAGCTGAGCCTGGAATTTGAAACTGTATGGAGTGAGAAAGCCAAGCTGGCTGTGTAAGTGGTGGTGCTGTGCCCGTTATGGGCTTCCCTTGCCTATATGTAGATTTATCAGCTCTCATGTAGGATATTGAAGTGACTTCTGTCTGGACTCAATTAAAAATGGCCTTTGGGTCATTAATACACAATTAAGTGCAGTCTGAACACTCCTCCAGCCTTGTACAACACATCATGGCGTGAGACTGGAAAAAGAGGAAGTAAAAGGCACATAATCACTAAAAAGGACCTTGTCAGCATATAACCTGTCTGCTCCTATTTGGCCCAGACATGAGGGAGGAGTCAAAATTCAATCCACTCAAACTAGCAGCTTCTTCTCCTTATTGTTTTCTCTTGGCAGCCCACAGCACAGTCTCTGGGAGCTTTCTGTGAAGATCTGCAGAACCACCTCTGCCCCTCAAAATACCCTGAGACAAGGGTGGGCACATCACTACATATCTGCAATGCCAGAAAGCAGGCTGTCTTTCAACTTTCTTTCCCCATAGATAAATAAGTAAATATTTAAAAAGAAAGGTTGTCTTGATTTTAAAACTGCCTTTATGGAGGGAAAAACCCCAAAAAACAAAAAGTCCCATGTTTTTTTGTTTCAGCTGTCCAGCAGTGCAGCCAGCTGGCCGCTGCAGCTCCCTGAAGTGATTCTGCTGGTGTCAGAGAGCAGAGCCACGACCACCCCATGGTGCCAGTCTGGGAATGTCAAACAGGGGCAGTCGGCGCAGGCAGCACTGCAGTGTGACAGCAGGGGCTCTGTCAGTCACTGCTCACTGCTCTAGTGGATTTAGTTCACAAATGATGCCAACATAGGCTAAGAGGGTCAGGCGCAATCTCAAATGCAAAATAAATTTGGTCACAATTCGTCTGTATGGGATTAAACTGCATTATCCACCCCTTGGGTTAGTTATTCTGCTGTAAATGGCATTCATCTTAATAGTTTTTCAGAACTCCTTTTCGTCTCTTGTACATTAGTTTCTTTAGCCAAGGCTTTGAATTTCTCAAGTGTTTTCAAACATAACTGAATTTTTCTTTGTGGGTTTGTCATTGTCTCATTCTTCCTCTCTGCTTCATCTCACCTGTTCTCTGTTTCATGGTGCTGAACAAAATGTTGTTCTCCCTCTTGTCTTCAACAGCTATTACTTCTCAAGTAAGTTCATTAACTCTTAAATTCTCCACTTTCTCTATGGAAAAATGTAATCAGATGATTTGTGTCTAGCCACAGAAGTTGCACACTTTGCCTAAGCCATCTTTGCATTATCCTGATGCTTCCAGGGCTGCTTCCTACACATTGACATTCTCTGCTTTGGTGTTGCTCAAGATGACTGATCACGTTGTCTTGTTTGTCATTAATAGAATCTTTCAAGTATTTTTTAAAAACAAGTATAAAATATAAATGCACCTTGGTCTTCAAATGAAAGACTGTAAGTTTTTTGTGTGTTTTGGGCCTGTCCTGTGCTCTTGCAAGCATCAGAAAATTCTGCATCAACATGAAGTACCTGTTGATCCCTCCACTGACATCTCCAAAGTCACAAGCCAAGGTGAAGCACATTGCCTGCAGCTGTACAAAGGCTTCCTGTGTCATGTGTTGCACAGGACTGACCTCACCAGCTGAATGGAGCTACTGAACCAGTTACAGATGCAGTCTGACAGTCACAGAACAAACATGACTCATTTAAGAACATTCCCTACCTTCCTTTTTAATAACTGGTTTCTCCAAAGTCAGTAAAGTAGAACTGAAGGGAGAACAAAGAGTTCTTCAGTGAGCTCTGCACAGTGTTCTCACACACCCCTTCCTGCACTGCAGGAGCATGTGTGAAACAAGGGCTCCACAACAACTCCCTCTTCTCTGGTGGTGTCCAGCTCTCACACTGTAATCACCCCCAGCAGCAGATATGGACATGCCAATACTTACAACAGCAATACCATTACTAAGGAATGGATGGTTCTGTGTCCTGGATCTAAAGCCAAAAAGCTTTAAAAATACTAAATGTTGGTGTGCTGCAGAGATCATAATCCATTATTATGATAATGATGGTGTTGAGATGAGAACAAGATTCTGAAAATAAGGAGATTTGTGTCTAATTTGACCATCAAAGCTTGGTTGTGTAACTTCACATACAAGAGTGTTCAACTTTCACACTCAATTTTCTTAAGAATGAGCTAAGAAATTAATTCCTGGTATGCTTTTGCTTTTCCACCTTGCAGTAAATCAATTATCACTTCGATAAAACTTTTGGACAAAGTAGACAATAGAAATTACAATATATCACGGTAAACTTTGAAAATTAGACCTTTACTTGTAAAATATTTTTGATATTACAAAATCTTAACTCCACCAGTGCCATTGACAACAAAGAAAAAAATCTTGATTCTATAAGGGGATCTGAGGCTTTGTTTCAGATGAAGCTATCAAAGTACGCAAACAGTAACGTAATACACAGGTCCTCATACTAGGTCTTCTCCTGTTGTTTCACTTTGATTGTAGTGGACTGATACTACAGGGTTGCCATGGCATCCCAAACTGGAAACAAGGGAATGCATTCACCTCAGTAGCAGTGGCTGTGCTTGGATGGGGCCAGTGCAATTTTCAAGTATATTTTGTTAATAATCTCCCTATACAATTCATTGTACTGTAATCCAACGTGTGGCTGGGGAAAACTTCATTCAAATAGATTTGGCTTCTGTAACTGGCATTTGACATTAACTCAGTGTGAATTGCAAGATTCTCCATCTCACAATTCGAGGTGTAGTGTAAGGGCCTCACGATGTGGGAAGTGCCCTGTCTCTGGTCTTGGGCACTGATTTGTATTTCTGGGGGATCTGAGTCCAAGTTCAAATGATCAAGTTTGTACTCAGGTAATAGCTTATAGATATGGACATAATGAGCTTTAATTGCAGTTTAGAACTTGAGGAGATGTTTTCTCAGTAGTAAGTCAGTGTATGACAAGAAAAGTTGATTCATTGGTTATTAGGTTCCAGTGAAGTCTAAAATCTGTCATTTAAAAAATATTCCCTTTTTTGGTTTGATTTCTGAAGTGCCTTGAAGAGTAGGACAACATCATTGATTAGGCCAAAACACAGCTGAAGTAGATTAGCCCTGTCTTTAACTATGAGCTGTTAAGTTTAGTCAAAACACCTGTTTGCTTTTAATCCTCCTCTTAACGTGTTAGCTAACTCTTGATAGGGAATCCCAGATAGGACTACAGGGAAGCCAGCACAGAGAAGGTGCAAAGTCTTTCTGCAGAGGAAAATTCTCCTCGTTCTAGCAGTGCCATGAGTGGGTGACCGCACAAGGAAACACTTCAACAGACTTCAAGGCACCGTGAATTAGGGGGGCAGCAGCAGCACAACTGCAGCCTGCCCACGCTGCTGTGTGCTCCCCAGCTGGAGCAGGGCACAGGCTCCATGATTCAGCACTCCTTGGTTCCTTGGGTGGGCTTTCCATCCACTCTGTGCCTGTCCAGGGGGTGCCACTAGTACAAAGCTGACTTGGGTATGCCCTCACAGGCTGCCACTACAACGCAGATGTATTCTAAGGCTGCCCCAAGTCTTCCTTGCACTGTGTTTGCTTTACAGAGACCAAGAATGCTATCACTGCATGAGAGGAACCAGTCTCCCAACTAAGCACTGCTTTCTGCAGTGTTAAATGAAGACAGCAAAGGCTACCAGCATTGTTACCAGCCACAGCTGGTGGGTAATGCACAGCAGGAGAGCAGGGCTGGGGAAACAAAGTGATAATTGTAAATTACCCATATCAATAAAAGGAATGAAAGATGGCTTTTTTAGATGTGTTTTTTACACCCACTAGAAAGAAAGAAACCCCAATGCTCCCTTAGTTCTCTATCCAGACCCAAAGAAACTATGAGCAGCATTTTTACAGATGTGTATGGAAGGCATATCTCACAACTAGTTTTTTTTGGCAAGGTAAGATTTCTTTCATCTTTCTGTTTTGTTCTAGTTACTCAATTTTTCTCAAATATAGTTCCTTTGTTTTCCTGTAGCACAGCCTTTCCTCTAAGGAACAACAACTAGCTAATATTACTTAGGATTACTAATTCCTGCATTTTTTTATGTCCTTTAACCATTCTCCTTTAAGAAGTAAGGGTTTGGTTTGGTTTGGGTTTTTATTTTTTCTATTCACTGACTTAAACTACTTGTTGGTTTTTTTTTATTTATTGTGAAGTTGCACAACAAAAGCATTGAATTCCAGAGTTCTTCTACTGCTAATGAAGTATGACATGTTATAAGTGGATAGAGTATGTCTCATTATGGTAATGAGTACTATATTTTAGTGAGTTTCTGTGTAAAAACAGCTCATGTGATTGTTTTGGTTTTGTCTGCTTGTCTGCATCGCTCCATTCAGATGGTAAACTTTAAATTGGCTACTGACAAATAGCAAAAAATCCCAAGGATATTCCAGACAAAAAAATTTCAAGAAATTTTACACCCAGGAAATGGGAAAGATTTCAGCCCTCTTTGGTTTAGTTACTCTCTTAAGCAAATTGCCAAAGCTGTTTATATCAAAGGGATTTATCAAAACACACTTTGTATCAACCCTTCACCCCCTGCTTCTATGTTTCAATGACATGTGCAAAGTGAGCTGTCCTTTATCTTTTTTTCCAATTGATTAGAATTAAACCAAAAGAATTTCTGATCGCTTATCAGAAACTTCTATTTATTGATAGCATCTGTAAAACTTTATTTACTGAAGTCTCCCTAATTGACTTAGTACAAGGGACTTTTGCAATGCCTGATTATTAAAATCCCTGCTTTGTTTTCAGTAGTGTGGCCAGGTACATCAGGTTTTCTTCCTGAAGCAAACTCAGGCAGTCACTAAACACCCTTTCCTGAAAACAAACCCAAGCTTCCGCTGACTTCAGTAGCAGCAACGAGCAGTTCAAAACAGCTCAAGTGTGAACGAAAGCCGGAAAATTAATTGACACAGAGGAGTAATGGGAAATCCAATCTGAAAATGGAGTGTTTTTAATTAAGAGACACTCTCCAGAATTATACAGAAAGACACTCTTTCCCATTTAGAATTTGGCTCTTCCTTCCTCAACAAGTACAAATCACCGGTCTATAATTAGTACTGTTGTGGAAGGAATGGCTGAATGTCTGGCTGGAGTCAGGCCTGTGACTGTGACAGGGATGCTGCACCATTCTAGCTAGTTTGCCACTTAGCATCCAGTTTCTTACAAATGTTTCTGTTATAGTCTGTTAATGTTATCATATTTGTTAAAAATGAAAACAAAGTAAGGAGGAAGGGTGCCTTAATTCCCAGTAGCTGAGAGCAGCAGCACGACTACCTTGGATAACGACTGTCAGTTTATCTGTGAACAAGTCCAGCTCCAATCCCAAGCCAAGACCTAATCCAACACTTTATGTAATGATTATTTAATAAAAATAAATGCTCACTGGTGGGGAAGTCCGTACCCAGATGTTATCTCTCTACCCTTATTCCGTTTGTAAAGGAAGGTATGTCTCACTGTGTCTCTGTAAGAGATTGGTAACATTTCACTCTGCAGCAGTGAGCCCAAAAGCAGATCATAAATGAGACAGAGGGCAGTAAACTGACTCTGGTCAGCAAATGCAGCATTTAAATCAATGCAAAGTGTGTGCATTAGGAACCAGTGGGGAGATGAGGGTTGTTATACACTGTGGTACAGGTACAGAACCATGTCCTAGGCCTGGATGCTCAGGTGTCTCTTGAAGAATTTGGATGTCTCAAGAACACCTGCTAAATATGGGCACATTTAATCCAGAAAGGAGTGCGCCTCAGGTATCAAAAGTGTGGAAATATTCTCTGCAGTCTCACTGCCTTTAAAAGAGCTTTTCAATGCTGTATCCATGCTATATCTGGACTTGGGAATGTACTTTCTCACCAAGGAATATTCAGTTTACAGGCAGGAAACAAACCCAGGGAGTTTTCTGAGAGATTAACAAATGGAACTGGCTTGCTGAGGGGCCAAGGAAGCAGCAGAGTGGGAAAAGGAACAGTCAAGACCACATAGGCATGAGTACTTGGTGGCAGTGGTGCCAACCCCTTGATGGAAGTGAAATGCTAGATCAGCTCAGAAATGCTGTGAAAGCTGTCTTTGGCATAAATGGCTGGATGCTTTTGAATGGTGAAGCCCAACCTTATGTAATCACTTTCTTTCAGGGCAGAAGAGGATGTATAAATCCAACACAGCAGGCAGGAATGAGGATGCACTTTCCTGCTTAGCATCTCTTACTAGCTCTCTTATGCTAATCTAATGACATGCAAATTTCATTTTAAGTGCCTAACTCTGTAATTTGATGTTCCTCTTGGTCTTGGATCCTCACTCTAGCTCAAAATATGTTCTTTGATCCTGTTTTGGTTTGGCTTTTGTCTTCCCACAGCTGTGATGTAATCCAACCAAAAACTTCTTTCATGGGATATTTTCAGTCAAGTTGGTTTCCTAATCTAACTAACAGTACAATTGCATAATCACTGATTTTTGACTCAGTGGAGGTGGTAGGACTGTTCCTTTTGGTGGATGTGTAAGGACTTTGATCACCTTAGGCAGACCGTGAAATCACAAACTATCACTCTCTGAGTTATGCAGGAAGCTTTAAACCCCTTTTCAGCACTGCGAATTCAATTTCAAGCTCTCTTCATTCAGCCTTCTGTGTGGCTGACTGCAGAAGATGAGTTGCTAATACACACTAAACAGCAGGATCTCAGACCTGGAGTGCTCTGAGCTTTTGCTTCTAAAATCATGCTCATGGGCTTGGGGATAAGCACAGGGGAGGTACAGTTTGTATCCTTCTAAAAGAATTCAGACCTCCTTCATGTGTCAATTTCAAGATATTTGGAACATAAAATTACACTGCATTTGCCAATAGAAACTGAGTTTTATAAGAATAGTAAGAAAACAGTAAGAATAGGAACAGAATGAAAACCTACATTCCCCAGAAGTTGTTAGCAAAGGTTTTCTGTCTAGTGACAAGCAGACACTTGTGCAGAGGACTTTTGAACTGCAGCATATTTCAGGAACCTGCTGCTTGAGTTGAAGCTCTTTATCGCGTTTTTTACATTCCTTTACATTTTAATCAAAGCATTTTCAAAACTGTATGATATTGCTGTGTATTTGTTGCAGTTCGTTCATACGCTCTGCAATGCTTTTAGAAAAACCTGTCCATATATTTATTGGTGATGAGCAAAGTGGGTTTTTTCCTTTCCTCCTCCTTTGTCTGTATGGAGAGCAAGTGTGATGACTTTTGCTCATTAGCAAAAAAAGCCTTTCCGGATCTTTGCAAGAATCAATGACTGTCAGCGTCACTGTAAATGGTGAGTAATTAGACCTAGGAAATGAAGAATTAGACGTGGGCTCCAGCTGTAAAGTATTGATTGTTATTTTTAATAATACACAGTTCCGTCAGTGCTGTGGAGTATCTTTGAACAGGCGGCTTCTACAAGTGGATAGGGAAGCACAGTTTTTCAAAAAGAGGAGCCTTATTTCCTTAGCAAACCTAAGCAAGCAGTCCTCAGGTAGTTTTTCAGGTGGTCTCAAACTATTATTTTTCCATATTGAAAGTCTTGGATTTTTCCCCCTTTAAAAATGTAGGTACTGTCAATACGTTGCTGCTTATCAGAACTGACTGAATTGCTTCAGTTAAGCAAAAATTCTACTTTTTATGTATGCTGGGCAAAGGTTCGGCATTTGCGTGTGTGCCTAACAATCTACTGCTGTACGTGTGAGAAGCAGCGGGATTCCATAAAAAGCCCCACAAGGAGCAGCATTTTCCTGGCGGGGCCGCACGAGGGAGCCGGGCAGCGCTGGAAGCTGTGCCCCAGCTCGCCGGGGCAGAGCCGCCTTGGGGCAGTGCCAGTGTGGGACCTGTGTGCGAGGCACACGCACAAAGGGCTCGCTGAACATAGCAGTGATTTGTTCTGCCATGCTCCAAGAGTTACAACTGAACGCGCGCGCACACAAAATAAACAAAGCTGGGAAAAAACCACAACCATTTAAATGCTTTTCTTACAAGCTTTGTGTTCTGTAGAACCATTTGTGTGTGCATATAGGTATTTTACTCCTGCCTATCAGACAAAGTCACCTTAAAAACAAACATGTAGAACCCATAAAATTTTGCAATAACTTTATTTTGCTCTATTCCTTAGTAGACGAGTCAATAGCAATATTCACTCCTTTGGAAGCCATGTGCATGCACTCTTGTTATTTCAAATTGGAGATGTCTGGAATAATTTGTATCTACACATATGATTTCTCTTGTGCCAATTTTCTGGAAGTTGCAGAATTTGGATCGAACTTGTTCAGAGTGCATAATTGCATTTTGAATAACACAGCTTACCCTGTTTTTTGGTACATTAAATATAAAGCTGTAACTACTAAAAGGTGATATGAATAGAACTTAAAAATTATTCCCATAAGCTTGACTGAAACAGCTGACTAGTATCCCTTTAAATAAGCAGAACTCAAGTAATGCCTCTGGTAATTACTAGGGTGGAAAAGGTACAGGCTATTTGTGGTGGTGGGGGTTGCCCTTCTGCCAGGACTGGCATGTCCTGCTGCAGGGGGGAATGTGTGCCCCGGGAACTCATTTAGCTCTAACACAGTGCCATGGTTTGCCATCCTTCTCATATTTGCAATCTGATGGGGTGGGGGACACTGTGGATCTCAAGGTTTTGCTTTGGTTGAAGTGCCTTAGTTGGAGTCTGTGGTAAAAGACCAAAGCCCTTAGCACACAGCCAGGGACAGGTATTTTTGGCACGTAACACGAGAAACAACATCCCATGGAAACCAAGAATATTATTCTACATCCCATTAACCCTAAAGCAGAGAACTTACAAAAAGACAATGAAATTCTGGATGTGAAGACCTACCAACAACAAGTTGAGCAAACTACACAAAGACTGCCTAATTAGGATTAATCTTAAAATTAGACTCCTCAGAGGAGCACAAACTAAGAATGGTATCCTGGTAAGCTTACTTGTGCATTGCAACAAATCCAGTTGCAGAATCTGGTCCTAATGCTTCCGCTGCCCACCCCCTCTCCTCTCCAGCCGTTAAATACTCTACAGTCCTTTACTCACAGGCTGTTTCTGTAACAGTCAGAGCATAAATATCTGTGTACCTAATGGACTTATCCTTAACACCGCAGTGAGGGAGGGAAGTGGCATTAACCTCATTTTGCAGATAAACAGTGGAAGCACTGATGGTTGTCCTGTGCTTCATCCTATGGAGCAACTGCATGCATGCAGTGAGTGTAAAACGCTGTCAGCCTGAATGTGGCTTTGGCACATCCTCTGTTCCTTCTTTGCAAAGCCATCTACTACAGTGGAGACAGAGGAAGCTCAGAATATGCATAAAGTAACATGAATTTCTCAGTTACTGATTGCTCTGCTTAGCCTTGGAAGATGTGGAGACTGGAGCAGGGCCGCAGTGTTTAGCCATGGGTTATTGGCTTATCTCACTGAACTGCTCAGGTTCTCTCACCAGGGTAGCGTGGATGGTGCAGGGGCCCGAGTGCGAACCTGTGCGACCGATGTGTAAGAATTCATTAAATTCTTTATTACTGTAAGATGGGAAGTGTCGATGGTCTTCGAATGTTTTGCTTGAACAGAAGCGGAAAAACTTCTTTAAACAGAGAAGTTTTTAAACATGACTCTTTAAACAGTCGGAATGGAAAGCAATTGTATGGTAACGTGTTACCATGGAGAAATAGTGTTGCCGAGAACAGTATATACGTTTAATAAGAGCTCGGAAATTCTTACTTTAATCATTGTTGTAGCTGTTCAGACCGATGCTGCCGGCCGGTGCGGGAGAAAGCTGCAGCCCTACGCTCTGCTGCGCTGCCCTTTGCTTTGTGACCCGGCGCCTGCTGAACAATACGCAGAGGCACTTTCGAAACTTCAGGGCGTGCACCCAGCGCGGGCGACAGCACCAGGAAACGGGATACGGGCGCTGCTGCCTTATGTAAGCGAACCGAGCGCCGGCGGGGTGACCCCCGAGGGCTGCGGAGCCGCCTGCGCGGGCGCTGTCCGGGCGCGGGCCGCCCCCGCCCTCAGGGCGGGCCGCGCCGCGCGGAGGGGCCCGCTCCGGGCTCGGCGCGCGCGCCCCGGCCGCCAACGGTCCTTGCCCGCGCGCGCGCGACACGTCACGCGCGGCTCCGAGCGGGCGGGGGCGGAGCCGCGCTCCCTGAGGGTGTCACGTGACCGCCGCCCCCCAATCCATCCTCCTCGGCCCGGCGGTCCCGTGGCGGCGGCGGGCGGGGGGCGCGGGCGAGCGGAGCTACCGCGGCTTCGGCGGGAGGCGGCGCAGGGGCTGGCGGTGAGTGCGCCGCGGCGGATCGGGGGAGGGGCGGGCCGGCGGCGGGGAAGGCTCTGGAGGCGGCCGCGGCTGTCGGTGGAAACATGGTGCCACACGTGAGGCTTATGTAAAGTGAGCGGCGGCCCGCCCGGCCAATGGCAGCGGCGCGCGCCCCGCCCCCGCCCGCGCGTCCCGCTGGCGTCACGCGGCCGCGGCCAATGGGAGCGCGGGCGGGGCGGGCGCGCGGCGGCCGGTCACGTTTCTGCCCGTATGAAGCCCGAGCCGGGACGCGCCGGGCCGGCGGGACGCGCCGCGCGCGGTGAGTGGGGGCCCGCCGGGCGCGCTCCGCGCGGCCCGAAGGGGCCGGGGGACCCGTGGGGAGCGGCGGGAGGGGGCGGCGAGCGGCGGTCGCGGGGGGCACAGCTCTCCCGCTTCCCCCGCCCGCCGGGCCGAGGTTACGTAACCCTCGCGCCTGGGCTCTCCCGTTGCCGGGACGCTGCGCGCGCGGGTCGTTCCTGTGCCTCGGGGTCCGTCCCGCTGCCGGCCCCGGCCCGCCGGGGAGGGGGCACGCGGGGCTCCCTCAGAACGGCGGCTGTGACACGTACCCCCCCCCCCCCCCCCCCCCCCGCTCCCCGTGAAACCGCAGCGAGGGAAGCGGCGGCCGGCTGTGAGTCGCTCGCCGGGGCGGGGTGCGGGGCTGAGTGCGGCACGGCCCCCGCCCGCCTTGGACGGGGAGAGCGTCCGGGGGTGGGGGCACAGACACCCCCACCCCCAGCGGGGCTGGGACGGCAGCTGGGCTCTCCGAGGGGCGGCCGCCTGGGGCCGGGCAGGGGCGCAGCGGGGGCGGCGCTGGCCCTAGCCCGGAGCGGGGGAGGAGGCGGCGGGACCGGATCCGGTCCCCCGGCGGGGCTCCGCTCTGCCGTCCCCGCCGGCCGCGGGCTGCGGCCGCGTCTGTGCGAGGGGGTGTGGAGCGGGGGGAACCGGTGGAGAGCACGCGTATCCCATAGGAGCGCTGAGCGGCAGTGCGGGGGGACCGAGCTGGGTCCCGCTGGCCGGGCGGGCTGCTCCACGGGAGGAGCTGTGTGGCAGTGAGAAACAGAATCTCAGCGCCGCTGAGATGTGTGAGCTACAGGTAGAGTAGGCAACAGGTGCTGTCCATTTGTTTCTTGTGTTGCCTATAGTTGTAAGGACGCACTGTTCCTTGAGACGGTGTGGTTGTGCTGCTGTTCACATTAGGTGCATAGTATTACATGCATGATTACAAAACCCTTTATGTAAGTACAGTTTCATGCAAATAGGTGAGCAGCACGGTAACAGTCAAGCTGACGCTTTACATTTGACTTTTCGTAATAGGGTAAGCATTTCGTAAAGGGACAGCATTTCTCTGTGTACCATAGGAGCTTAAAAAGGCCTCCCAGGAGGCTGGTGTGAGGTCTAAGATACTTGGGAAACTACAGTGCTTTACAAGTGTATTCCAGTGAAAAGGTAAGTTGGCTGAGACACTGCATTGATCTGGATCAAAGAAACAGAATGATTAAGTATGGAAAAGACCTCTGAGATCCTTAAGTCCAACTGTTTCATCCATATGTCCAATCTAAATCTGCCCTCTTGCAGTTTCAGACCACTGTCTTTCATCCTGTCACCACATGCCCTGATAAGAAGTCTTTCTTCATCTTCCTTGTAAGTTCACATCTTTCTTTTCCAAATGCAAGACTTTGAGATTTATTGTCTTGGACATCTGAGATTGCATAGCTATCAAAAGTAAAGGGAAAGAAGTGGAAATTCTCTAATGAATCTAGTGGTAAGAGTATCTATCAAGTTAGAAGTAGAGTAAAAACCTGATTAGTAGTAAGAAAACCTTCCAAGTTGCCACTATTGTTTCAGCCACAGTTTGATTTGTGTTAGGGAGAGTGCCCACATTGTTGCACTGTAACATCGAGTTCCTTCTTGCTTATGCTTGTACGTGTTTGAGTGCTTTTATGATCTTTCTGTTTTGCCTTTGTCTCTGAAACTTGCATTATTTCTGCAAAGTGGGGAAGTTTCACTGAAGGACTGGACTGTGTCCTTGCTGCATGCAAAGCTAGATGTTAGCCTTGTGATGACAACACTATCCTGAGGTGTGGAGTCCTGATTCTGAACTCTGGAGGTTGCTCACCTCAGTAGTAACACACAGAGGACAAGAGCTGGCCTTTGGCCTGGAGTAGAAGAAAAAAAAAAAGTCAACCAAAACCTTCAGGTTTTGACTTAAGGTTTTGGTGAGGTTTTGGCCATTTCAAGTGTGTATTTCAAGGCAGAAGGAAGATACTTTAGCTGGATGTCATAAATGTCAAACACTACAGTGAAAGAGGATGGTCTGTCCTGTAAAGAAGTGGTTTGGCTTGATGTAGTTTAGAAGGCAAAGGCGTGGAAAGCAGGTTTTTTGCTTTTGTGCACTTCTTCAGATTTGGCAATTTTTTTTGTTTCATTTATAATTCAAAGACTGCATGGTTTTGCTTGGAATATTTGTTTATTTGTCTATTGGTGGGACTTGTTATAGACTTCCTATATTCATTTTAGCAAACAAATTCTGTTGGTGAAAATCTAAGTAATCCTAATTTTTACAGTTTTCTGTTATTCATTTTGGATTTCCACAGAGAGGCATTAAAGAGGCAGCATATTCTTGGCATAATGCCTTCTCTGCTTTTTCTTCCTCCAGTCATTAAAGTGTGTAACAACACAGTTTACTTGATAAACTTACTTAAGCCTCTCCCTGAACAATACGCTCTTACAGTAATAAGCTTTTTTAGTAAACTGAGATATTGATGGAGTTTAGCCTCAAAGTATGAGAACAGAATGAAGTGGGGAAAGTGATTGGCAGTAGAGTTCTGGATGATTCTTCTACTTCAGACATTTATTATGACCAGGAAGTGTTTGGCTTAGATTCAGACTGATAAACAGTTTTCTTTTTCCTGGGTTCTTGCCACACCCTTATTTCTCTTAATATCTTTACAGTATTAGAATATGCTTTGCTGCATTAAAAAAAAAAATCTTTTGCTGCATAAAAAAAAAAAAAAAATCACCTCTGAAAGAATAAGGAAATTAGCAAGTTACCATGGGATGAGGTATATTTGTTACGGTTTAAAAGCAAGAAGACTACCAGTAGCCAGTAGAACAAGTAAATTATCACTGGTCTAGATCAACTGTAGTGTTTTCCATAGGGTTGCTATGGTTGGCCTATGTTAAAAGGAACGTCATGTTCTTAGCAAGGCCTTGTGTAATAGCTGGCTTGAGTGTCCTGTAGACACTGTATTATACTCATAATATTACCACATCTTAATTACTAGATAATCAGGTGTTTCTGAGGAGGAATTTTTGTCTCCAGTTTTGATTGCACAGCTATAATTCCTCTATAAGGATGGAGGATTATTGAGATTTTTAACTGGATTATCTTACTGCATTCATACTTTCCACATTCAGCTACATCCCTGTAGTGCAAGTTCTAAACTGCCTAAATATTCATTATGTTAACTTAGCTTGTCAAGCACTGAACAGCAAAGGAGTCAATTAATACCCATATTATTCTTTATGATATTGTTGTGCTACTCAAAAGGGCTTTTACTTGTTCTTTTGCTTATGGATGATGTTGGATGCAGAAAGCATTGGTCTTGAAAGTAATGCTGCTGGTGTTTTGTGTCCTGTGTAGAAAGTGTCTGTCTGCTTTCCTGCTTTAACTGCTGCCTTAAACCCTGCTGTGGGGTCAGACTGGAATATTATTGGTTGCTGTTGGTTAGTGAAGAAGGTTTTTTTTTAAGTAGAACTGACTTTTTAGAAGTAGAACCAAAGCTACATTGCCTTTGCTTGTAGAGCTCTGCCTTCTGACACTTAGAGCTTTGTTTGTGAGGGGATGAGGGTGTTTTTTAGACTTCTTTCTGTGAAGTATGTTTAAAGGACATGGGAAAAGAGAAGGTAGCAGTCAGAACCACAGTTCAGAGGGTGATAGTTTTCCTATCTCTTGCTGGGATTTCTTGCGGCCCCAAGCTCCTTTTGTGAAATAGTGTGGCAGAGACGACCAGAATGAGGAAGAGTGGGATGATTTGAGTGTCTGTGAAGCGAGTGGCAGTCTCTGCAGTGACACTCTGAGCACGTTCTGTCGTGCTGCCGGGAGCCAGCAGCCGTGTGTAGTAGGCAGGCACTGAACACATGGGACCCCGCATGCCTGGGCGTCCATGCTGGGATCTGCTGCTCTGCTGAGTGGCTTAGCACATCACCAGGCACGCTCGTGCAGCCTGCCTGTACTCTGCCTGCCAGCACTGGGACATGGGCAGGCTCTGGGCCTGTGCTTTGTGTTTCTAGGCTACCTTCAAGTGTACATGGGATCTTTGTCTGAACGGCTGCACTGGGCTTGCACCAGCACGGAATCCTCTCACTTGGTGCTCTGTCCCTCATGAGGAGTTACCACGGGGCAGCAGCAATACGCTGAGTTTCATGTGAGCTGCCCAGGTAGTGGTTCTGAAGTGCACTTTTTGTTCCTGCTTATCCACATATGAAAGGGAAGTTATGAGACTTTGTGTATGTGAAAGCTTTTGTAAAGTCAAGAAGTTTTTGTACAGATGTTCTGGTGATCTGCTGCTGCTGAAGTGGTATGTGGTAGTCCTAGAGGAGCCTTATGAGTTCTCTTATGTTTTTTGGTAGTCCGATTTAGACAACTTTGCTTGTAGAACACAATCAGAAGTGAGGCTAAATTTATCTTCCACAACATATATAAGCATGGAATATGGTTTTCATTTTTCCTTCATTTTCTCCCAATAGGAAGGAAAATTTTATTGAGGATGCTGAAGGGGTAGTGACTAAAAATGGTGCTTACATGGAACATGAAATAAACAGAAAGCATTTCTTGGGGCAAGAGGATGAGGAGATTCTGCAGATGGTGTGAGCAGGCTGCAGAAGTTCAGTAGAAGCAGTACCAGTGTTGATCCTGACAGGATTTGGTGCTGGGAAAGAAACTTCATCTGTATGCCAAAATGTCTGGGAAAGACTGTCATTTCGCTTCCACCTATTTTTGAGCATACCATGCTAATTCTTAACACTTATTTTTTCTTATAGGTAGAATAGGTAGAGATAGGCGGAGATTTCCTTATATAGATGGCTTTTTAAAAGTAGAACTGACTTTTAAAAAGCAGAACCAAAGCTACATTGCCTTTCTAACGTCCTGTCCTGAAACAGAGGCAATTCACTGTTAAATAACACCTGCAATTTATTGTAATTGAAGCTTAGGGAGACAAGGTGAAGTGGTGAGGATGTCTAGTACTTGTCTTTTTTCTTGGTTTGGCTTCCTATCCTCCTTATTCCTTGCAGCTTTTGTATCTTAGTACAGTTTTTGTGCTTGACCTTAATTCATGTACTTTTATGTTTCTGCTTAGTTTCTTTAATTGTACAAAGATCTTCAATGTATAAAAGCACTTACTTGATTTCAGTTACATCTCTGCCATGGTTCTCCTGTGACTTGAGCTCTTATTTCAGTACTAATACATCCAACTCCTAGGACAGGTACATGGTGTTTGTTAGGTTGCTGCACTTTTTGGAGTGGATTGTTGATGCGATGGGGACACGGATTTATTTGGCACAGCATCTTCCAGAAGGGGACTTTGATTCTGACTGAAATGTTGAATAGGCTGTGAACCACGGCAATGTCTGAAGAGCAGCATTAGCCTAGAATGACAGTAAATGTGGTGAAAGTATGTCCTTTTTCTTAAAGGAGAGGAGGAAAGTATGTCCTTTTTCTTAAAGGAGATATGCAAATATACTGCTTAATGGGGATGTCAACAAATACTAAAGTTGATGTATGGTATTGAGATACTTTTAAATCTAGTTTCACCTATAATAAAGGTGAAATACATGACTGCATGGCGGGACATTATAATTTTTCTCTCCTTTCTGTAACAACACTTGGCAACCTTAAATGTATAATTTTCCCCATTTTTTTTCGAAAAGGGGCAAGAGTTGACATGCAAAAGTTAGAGTTCTGACTGTTGATGTTGTACTTAATTGTCTCTCCAGTTCCACTTGGGAAGACAGTGGCATTTTCTGGTTACAGAGAAAATAAGGTGTTTTTTAAGATTCACACTGCATACAAATAATTTTATGTACCTTTAAGAAGGCACCTTTTTTTAAGACTGGAAGCTGGAAAGAAGGATGTCTAGAAATCAGCATGGGGCATGTGAAAGAGATGGTGTTTAGTGTCTTTACAGGATGTCTCAGCACAGGCTGCTTTTTGGGTTTTTTTTTAATGGCAAATACCCAACCTGTTGGCAATTACACTTGGCTCTGTGCCAAGTCTCTTATTCAAGGTGAAAGAATCAATTTGAGAGACAATTTCTATTTGCTCTTGGGGATGATCAGTTCAGATCCACATTGGACTCTTGAGCACAGGTGGTGGGTTTAACAGCACAAGGAATACTTAGCTCAAAGGGTAAAATAAGCTTTATTTCTAGTCTGGCAGAAATGAGAATTTGGGGTGGTTTCTTCTGTTTATAAAGGGAACAGAATTCAGTGAGTAGTTATTCTGGGCATTGCTCGAGGAACCAATTTAGAAGTTAGGTTACTATAATAAATACTTTTATCAGTAAAATTTTGTTTAATTTCCTCTCATCTTGTATTTGTAGTCCTTATAATTGTTCTTTACCTGTAGAGGACATATTTTGCATGATTTGACTTCTATTACATTATGAAATGGACTTGATTTATCTTTTATTATAAAACTTTTATCTTGCTTACAAAACCTGATATACTTTTTTCTTGTTTTTTTTAAATAGGAATATATTGATGACACTTTGAGATTTGGAAAGACCATGATTAGTACATTCATTGAGGTGAGTGTTTTATGTTGTACCCAAGAAAGTGATTTGTGATATCAGTTCTTTCTTAATGACTCTGAACTTGGGAGTGTGGGAGGTGTCTCTGTGATTTTTGTTATTGCTCTTTGTGTACTTCCTTTGAATTGCAATGTCAGAATGCCCAAAAATAGGGATCTTCAGGGCTTTAAATTTCCAAAGACCTGTTGCACAAATCATGAAGTACATGGAAATGCTATGGCTTCTCTAAATCTTTATGAAAATGGAATTTAGTGTAGTGTCAGTATCAAGTGGTGCATCTGCATTGTTTGCTGGGCAGGTGTTTATTAATAATTTCCATCTTTTTGATTGCTGTTGCAGATGTTAAGGAACTTTGAATTATGAGGAAAATTTTGGGGTCCAGAAAACCAAGTACCTGCTGTTACTTAGATAATCAGAATGATAGCTCAGGAAGAAAAGGGAAAATATTATGCTCCTAACCTGAATTTAAAAAAGCCAATCGTAACTTCCAACAGTATTTTGGTCAGTTCTGCTCTGCTTTGAAAATAAAGAAAAGTTGATTGTTATTGGAGCAAAAAAAAGGAAACATAATTAAAGGAGAATAGTGGAGGAATGTAATCTGTGATGTGAAGAAAATTGATAATTGCTTTCATTAAATGTGATCTGATGATGCCACAGTACTGGTCCTAGATAGGAAAGACAGCTAATCTGGATAATACTGTAATATTGCAATAGAGATGGAATTGTAACTGAGATTTTGAGGATTAACACTACAATGTCTGTTCAGTCTAAATGATTGAGAAAAAAACCCAAACAATCCTGTTTTTCTATAGCTGGAAAATGTGATCTGAATAGGTTCTAAAATCTGACTCTTTTTAATGCTGCAGGTGTGACTTCAGTTTTCTGCAGAAAGTGAACCTGGTTCAACTTGGTTTGCCTCCCATATCACAGGTGTGTTCCTACAGCAGGGTTTTCACTCCTTTGTAATATTTGAAGTCTTCTGTGCTTAGAATAGAGATACATCAGTATGGAAGGAAATGAGGAAATGTCACAAGTTCCGTCTTCTTTGTGAACTGAACAAATTAGGCTTCCTTCTGTGGAAAACACTTTACTGGAGATGCCATCTGTAGATAAACTCTTTTAGTGTTTTGGGACTTGGGCATATTCAATCACCTGTACATTTCTTCTGAAAAATTATAGAAAACAGGTAAAATTGGCTGCCTCTAATTCTGTTCAGACTGTTTAAATACAAGTCACTCAAACCAGGCATTTGTTGCAGATAAAAATCCTGTTGGTGTAGATTTGTCTTACTTTCTGTTAAATTGCAGAAAGGCTTATCATGAGAATTTTTAGTAGTTTACAAGGACTATTCTTTCTTAATGTTTTAATGTCTTCTTAAATATGTTAAATACATGAAACCAATATGATACACAATTAAAATGGTACATGCTGCCACTGTGAGTATATTTTCAAACTTAGACTTCTGAAAACCTTTTTAACTTTTTTTTAATTGAAATTTCATAGGGAGTTGAGTTAGTGTAAAGGAATTGCAAGAGCTGTCTTTAAACAAGGATTTAACTGGTGCTGAAAGACATTCCACATTTTCAATGTTCTGGCTAAAAACTGTGAAATCTGCAAGTAGTTCTGGCTACAGCAATTTCTAACACTTCTTTTGGTCAGAGATAAAGCCTATAATTTAAATCCTGTATTATCAGTTTATAAAAACAGAAGCAAAACATTTAAAGAAGCAGTGCATACAGATTTATATCATAATATGAGTATTTTAGAACTTGTATTGGCTTCATGATGTCACGCAGGACGGAATGTTGTGAATAAATTCTTCCTTTAGTCTGGCCAGCACAAATGTACTTTCAACAGTTGGTAGGCGTGCAGCCTGTTAAATTAAGGCATGTTAGCATGGCTGTCTTCCAGAGTGGTTAGCTTGGGATTTGAAAACTGTTCCAAACCTTTCTTCTGCGTATTCAGATGAAGCACTTAGAATGATGTAATTGTCTGCCACACAAATGTTGGTCTTCTGAACTTCTGATTTCTTTTGTACCATTTATTTGTGCCACATGGCAGTGGCATGCACCAACAGACTTAGTTTCTTAGATTTCCTAGAACAACTTTCAGTTTTTTTGTTTTTCATCAAAATTCCCAGTGTCTCTCTTGAGAAACTTTTTATTAGGAAGAATAATAATGTTAATGGGCTTTGTTAGTACAGACTTCTGGCCATAAAGAAACACTTTTTTAGGAGTGTGAGTGAGTACTGGAACAGATTGCCCAGAGAGACTATGGAATATCCATTTTTGGAGATAGCCAAAAGTCATCTGTTGGTGGTCCTGAGCAGCCTGCTCTTAGGTGACTCTGCCTGAACAGGGAGTTGGACAAGGTACCTCCAGAAGTCTCTTTTGCTCTCAATCATTGTGTGAATTGAAATTTTGTAACTGCCTGGTAAAATCTTTAATGCTCTTACCAATCCTACTGACAGGGAGCCCTAACATTACATTGCAACCAAAACTTGATGAGCACTTGGAGCTCCTGCTGACCACAGCAGGCACTTTGTTCTGTGCCTTGCTGGGGAGACCAGCCCTGTGTTCCCAGTGGCTGTGTCAGACCATGCTGACTGTACATAGTGTGATACCACTCTGATTGTGAATCCTAAGGGTTATTTTATCTAGTGAAGAACATGCTATTACTTTAAAACTCTTTAAGACCTTATTTCAGAGCAAAAGTGTTTAAAATGCAAATTTGTGTCTTCTTCCTTTGCTGTATGACAGTTTCATGTTTAACCAACATTTATCTACATAGGAGTGACATAGCTGTGAGCATCTCTCTGGTATCAGTTTGAAGAGGACACTGTTGGGGGGCCCAGGTATTTCTTTTATATTTTATAGTTATAGAGGTGTCCGGACTCTGTAATGGTCAAAGATTTCCAGTAGAAGAGGATGAGACAAGAATTAAATGCATGTGGGAGACTCTGGACCTAGGCACCTCATGCTTTTGATGCTAGCTGGGAGGGAGCTTGATAAACACTTTTGCCACCTTTTCATAGAAAAAACAGGTAAGAAACACACATAATTATTATGATTCATAGTAGTAGAAAGATGCTTCCCCTCCTGCTCCTCTAGAGCTTATGCAGAAAATATATTGTTCTCTGTTTGTTATCTTTAAACTGGGGTTTCAGTCATATATATGTACTCATTCCAAACAATATTTTGGGTATAAACTGGGAGTCAAAACTTATTTGAAGCTAAAACATTTTTTAGCCTTAAACCATACTTATTCTTAAATTCAGGTTTGAGTTTCTTCAGCAAGGAAACAATCTGGTTGGAAGCATCCTCACTGTGGATGCCAGGGCCCTGATCTGATGCTGACTTCTTCCTGTGTAGGTGCTGCTATAAATTCAGGGTGGCACTCGGCTGGTTCTGGAACAAGGCTGTGTCTTGATCAGTTCCCTTTGTAGAGTGGCAGCTGAGAGCAGTGGTTAATGAAGATGACCCTTATAAGAGTCTTGTGTTCAGGATTTTCTTGAGCTGAAAGGTGAATCGTGATCAAAAATTTGTGAAATTAATATTGCGAAATTCAGATTTTATGGGAACATTTCTGGTATACTAGATGTTGATAATTTTATTGATACTGACATCTCATTGCTTGTTTAGAAAAAGAGCAAAACTTGTTCATGATTACTTGGCGTGAGTTAAGTAATCTAGTAAAAAAGTTCCCTTACTTTTTTTAAGTAAAAAGATCTTGCAAGAAATGATTGAGCATCTTTGTTATTGTTTCCTATAATCTGAGAATATTGCCATCTTTTTCTTTTCCCCCCTTCCTAGAAAAGTCCTAGTGAAGGTATTCTTTAATTGCTTGCCAGGAAAACACGAAGCTCTCAATGTTGGTGAAGTTGCACAGTTGAACAAGTCACTTCCTGGATTATTGTTTGTTTTCCAACATTTTCTCTTAACATTTTTTGACTCCTAAGCATTTAATTATTGTCTAATTGCACAGAGAGAATGCATTCATTGTAGATGTTAATTTTCAATCATATCTAGAATTGCATGATCTGACTAAGCCCTTGCTAGTTATTTGTCATCTAAATAAGAAAACTTCTATAATTTTGCACAGCAAAAATCCAGAAGACATTTGGAATTCCTTCTTGTTGATAAGATCTTCAGTAAAATTTAATCCTGACCATTAGGAATGTCTCCCATAGGTTCTAGTACAGTTAAGAGTACCTGAATATTCACATGTCTATAGGCATAAAATATAGTGTGGATCTTGCTTTTTTGGGAATATTGGTAAGTTGATAGTAGTTGTGAATTTACACTCAAATAATGAGATGTTTGCCTCTTACTCAGTTCTTGAATTGGATAATTTTGACTCTGGATTGTTGGTTACTCATCCTTTATATGCCAGTACTAAACATGATAGTTTTTTGTGTGAAAAGAAATCTGGAAAAATCTGTTCTCTGAATATAACCAGATCTCTGCTGAAACAAGATTTTTGGGTTTGAAGTTACTGTTCCAGAAGAAATCTGCCTCCTTGGTGTTCTACAACCCTTCTTAAGGGTGTTTTTCAAAAACAAGCTCAATTACTTTTTTCAGCATTTGTCCATACACATTTCAGTGTGGTTTTTTTGGTGATGTTCAAGTTCAGGCTGTTTCCTGTGTCTTACTGCAGAATAAAGGAGCAACTGTAGGTACTGAATAACCAGAAGACCTTTGCTGCATATCTAACCTGGCAAATCAATGCCTACGTTTGTCCTTAGTGCTCAGTGGAATCATGGTGCCTTTCACACACTGCATCAGGATCTTAGAGAGCTCTAGTCTTTGCCAGAGGGAATAGAATTGGGTTTTTTTTGAGCCAACTGCTGTAAAACCAAGCTTAACAGGTGCCAGTTTAATTTTTAAAAAGTTTTTATTTATAGAGTCAAAATAGACATCCCTTAAAAGTTTAGAAGATGGAGCAGAAAATAAAGAAAAGCCTGGCTTCTTTCAATATCAAACCTAAAAGAGCTCTTTGTGTTTCCATGTTGAGATGCTTACTGAACTTGGTCTGGGATGTAATTACCTTCCTCAAACTGGTAACAAGAGAGAACCTCAGACTGGGAAAACATGCAAGCTTTTGCCTTCCAGTGTTGTTTGGTTAGTGATTGGGAATTTATTCAAGCATATGAGTGGGATGAATATGTGCAATTTATTATGTCATTTTCCCTGAGATTAGTTTCAAAGATAATTAATCTCTTTGTGCTGTCTGACCGTCTGTGCTCCTGAAGTGTTCTCGCAGTGCTGGTGTCTGCATGCAGATGTTCCACTTAAGCTCTTTCTTTGCTCAGAGTGAAGTCTGGCCAGCTGCATCACTTCTTATCTAAATTGCAGAGCATAGTGGAGGGTTATTGCCAGCCTGAGCTTTTTTCACAGTTACTTCTATCTCTTCTAAGAAAATATCTCCAAAGTTAGGGCATATATTAACATCATATTATAAATTAAAAAAGCACCAAAATTCCCCCAAAGAGGTAAAGTCTTTTTTTAGGAAGAATTCCCTTTCTTCAGAAGCTCTTACAAGTTTATCATAATATTTTTCTTGTTCCTTCCTCTTTAGTCTTCCTGTATTCCTTACTCTGGTATGTGCCTCTGGCACTGAGGCTTTTGAGATTTTGAAATTGAAGAAATTTTGTGCAAGACTGACTTTCAGTGACGTTAGTCTTCCAGTCTTGCCTAAGGAACCCATTCCAGCTCAAACTGAGCCAGTTCTTTTTGAAACATACCTTTACAGATGACGAATTTGTGTTTTCTCCATTACTCAAATACTCGTTTTGTTTTGTTTTTTTTTTTTTTTCTGGTTTGATTGTCCTTGTGTCCTTGTGATCCAAATTGTAGTCACTCTAATGTAGTTATTAGGTGTGGACAAAGCTGCAGAAGTTCTGGCATGTTGTTAGTTAGAACCAGAAGTAATATGACTGAATTGCTTCTTGACACAAATTTCTGCCAGGTATCAAGAGGAAAAAAATCCACATAGTATCTTCTAAGGGTCAGTATCTATTTCTTTTCTGTTGGTGGCTCTCTTAATTTGTACTCATTGCTTAAATTAATTTTTTTTTAAACCCTAAAAGCATGATTGTTATTGAATCAATCAACTCTTGTTTCAGGAGTTACAGGAAATTCCTCAAAAGTTATTGGATAGCATACAGATTTATTTATTTATTTATTTATTTAGGGAACCATTCTCTCCCACCTAAGGAAACACTGCTGGAGTTTCCTACAGATATCTGGCAGAAGCTAGCCTGAGTGTCATGGAAAGAAGGGAGGAGATGATATTTGGAGGTGGAAAAAATTACTCACCAGAGGTTTAACAGCTCCGATTTTCAAACTGTAAGACTCTACATGCTAGCTATGGCACATTTTCATTGCCTCTTAGGCTTCCAAAGATTACAGAAAATACTTTGGGAAAATAATTTTCCAAGGAAAGGTTGTGTCAAAAAAGTATTTGTGAACAATTCTCATGGCTGGAAATACTACAGCACATGTAATCCTCTCTGGCATCAGAATTCAGGAGAAGAGGTTTCTTGTGCCTAAAGACTAAACCATAGCATATGTACATCAGAGTAGGAAAGCTGGGCCCAATTATTGCTCTTTCTATAAATAGCACAGTTTTGCTAATACTGCATTACTGCTATATTGGGCTAATTACCTTTAGAGAATTTAGGGCTATTCTGAGAGTCTATCTATGGTAGCTCATACTTATAAACCTATCAGTAGCGATTTACATAGTTTTATTTATATGAGTAAATATAGCAGGCCAAAGTTGGGGTCTTTTTTCTTTAGTTTTTTATTTTGTGAGAGCTCTTTCCCCCTATCTCTAAAGAAAACATACGATTTCCTAACAGACAGTGGTGTTTTGATTATGGCAGTATTTTTTTCTCATGTATCTAAAGCTCTTTCTAAGTAGCATTTTGTCAGGAAAATAGGAAGAAACTCCAAACTTGAGTACAGAATATAGGATGAGAAATTGTAGATCTTACCTTACATTTGTACACCTCAGGCCTCCTTTAAGGTGTTGCTGTGAGTGCCTTTTTTCTTAAAGCTTCATTTGAATCATGATGGGGTTAATTACCTTCACTCATGGAACTCTCCATGGAGCTGTACAACCTCCGTGTCCTCTGAGAAGTAACAGGATAAATGACACGTGGGAAATGGCTTTTGAGAGTGGCTGCAGTTACTTAAGCAGACGTGCTCCGATTTACACAGCAATGGGAAGAGCATCCCCTGGGTGCAAATGGATCAACACATTTATGTGGAAAATGAATTTGTAGAGAATTCTACAAGATGGCCTTACAAATAAGATGAAATACTTTAGAGAAATAGAACTATGAAAGATGCATTGTAGTAGGACTTGTGAGAAGTAATTTTAGATGATTAGCTTTAAAACATTTACAATATAATGTGACTAAAGCTGAAAGGCCAAGAAGCATTTATAATGTACTGTAATTAGGAAATAGTTGACTTCTGATTGTGATGGTGTGAATCTGTATTGTCTCACCCTTCTCATGAGAGTGAAAATGGAATAAGGCTGTTCAAAATGCCTCTCAGTTGCCCCATGTCTGGGTCAGAAAAGGGCTTAATCCTACACCTTGACAGAGCACTCCTCCCCTGTGCAGTCCCAGGAGGTTTGTCCATGCAGGAATTCCCCGTGCCACGTTCCATGGTGCTCTCCGCGGTGCTTTTGGTCCCTGTCACACCCAGCCAGTCTGGCTGAGCTCGGCCGTGCCCCTGCAGCCCTGGACAGCCCTGGGCCCACGGACCCCGCGTGGCCGGAGCCGCGGAGCTTCACTCAGAGTGGCCCCAGGAGGGCAAGGGACGTGTCAGCTCCTTCTGGCACAGAGATTAAATCAGAGATGAACCATCTGACCCAGTTAATCATTGGCCACCAGAGAATGTGCCATTGTGACATAATCCTGCAGTTTCATCTCAGAGTAAATACTCTTTTATCGCATGCTCTGGTTATGTAATTTTCAAGACAGAAGTGGTTAACCTTAGTCCAGGGAAAAAACTGTCAGAGCTCCTGGGGGGTAATTCAGTGCCTGGGTATAGTGTTCAATACAAGAGCATCACAGGAGGTCTGCTTTATCTGCATTAAAATACCTGAAGGGATAACCTGCAGAAGGAAGAAGTATATTTTACTCTACTGAAAGGCATTTTTCTATTATCACTTATAATAATATAATTCACTTGTGAATTATGTAATAATATATAATTCACTTGTGAATTATATACACCTATAATTATTCACCTATAATTCACTTGTGAATAAACTTGTAAGGAAAGAAAATTATTTATAACTTTATACCATTACTGATAGCTTAAATGAATGTCCTTAAACTATACTTTTAAATGAAAGCAGATATCTTGGATATTATTTGGACCAAATGAGGAGACTAGTGATGTTTTCTGGAAAATGCTAAATAAATGTAAAATGCTTGGAAAAACATCAATTAGGAGGGTAAGAAAATACTTTCATGTGGTGTTGCTTTGGAGGGAGTTGAATCATGGGGTGTTTTAAATTACTATTGTGAATGTTTTCCATTACAGTCTTTTCTCAAATACCTAGATATTTGTTTATTTGTGTTTAAGACAAAACTGCTGTAGTTAATATTAACAAAACTTGGTTGTGAATTATTTTTATTCACTGTTATCCCAGTCAAAGGTTTATTAGTTAATAACTGTAATCTTGAATATTTTAAAGGAACAAAGAGAAGGAACACACATTGTTTTATTGTCTTGAAAACAACAAAGATTCCAACAAAGAATCTTAGTTCATGGTTTTACATTATTGTTGTCTCTGAGTTGCTGAAATGGATGAGGATGTGAGTCAGATTAAATATGATCTTTTTAAAAGATAGATAAAGTTTAACTGCTCTCCAGTACTTCTCTTTTGATGATACTTCAATATTGGTCTGTCCTTGATTCATCTCTGTATACACTCTGATTTTTGAGCCTGGTGCATCAGAATTTGGTTTAAAAGCAGGGATATGGGGTTTTTTTTTGTTTTGTTTTAACTTACTTTTCCAAGCAATTTTTATCATAGCCTCCAGATTAGTGGTAATCAGTAGATAAAATTATTCTCAGGGTTATTCATGCCTTAGAATTTTTGGTGGTGGTGCTTAGGTGTGTTTATGTGTTTAGTTTCCTTGTACCTGCTCTATGTTCTGTCTGCTCACCTACATGGCTATTGTATAAAGAAAGAAATGAAGAGTACAGCAATTTTCCTTCCCAACTGATCTTAAAAAAAAACCCAAACGCCAGTATAAAACAGAAGACCAATCCAAATTACCTCCAAACCAAATAAGCAATGGTCTGATGTCTGATTAGAGGATTTTTCTTTATCAAGGTAAACTGAAAGGCAGTGGAATGGTTTCACTGGAAATCATAATAGCGATTATCCAAATCTGTGCAGCAATACTGACAAGTATTAAGTAAAAAAATAGAAAACAAGGAAATATGTGAACTCCTCAGGAGTTTTTCCATGTTTATTCAGTTTTCTTTCTTATGTGTGGGTTTTTACTAAAAAATAAATACCTTCTTCATGATAAAACATTGTGAGATTTTCAATTTAACTGAAACATTTCACCATTCAAATGCTGAATATATTAACCATCATGTCATTTTTTTACTTTCTTCAAATCAAATATCAGTGTAAATTCCAGTTTGTCAGCAAGGCAAACAAGAGAACAATTTTTTTTTTTCTTCCTTCCCTTCCTCAGATTTGTGCATCTGTACTTCCAAACAGAATTTATACAGAGGGAAAATTCTGAATATGGCTTGATTTGCTCTTGGTCTTGGCAGTGTTTCTGATGAGTGTCCCACGGACTCTGTCACGTTCTGGGGGCTCTCCTCTAGCACTGAGGAGCAGAGCCCTGAGCAGCAGCCTGGCATCAGTGGAAACATTTCTCTGTCATTCTCCTTAAAAGAGCAGCTCAAGATGTGTGACTATTCTGGACTTCCAAGTGACCACAGCCAGATGATTGCTGAAGACTCAGAAATTCAAGCAAAGCCTGAACACTCTCATGAAGTTCTTCAGGAAGATATTGAAATGAGCAGTGGTTCCAGTGGAAATGACTCCAGTGGAAATGACTCCAGTGGGAATGACACAAATGAAAACTATTCAAGTGGGCATGATTCTCATGGTCATGAATCTGATGAAAATGGGAAGGATTCAGCAATGCTCATGGAATCTTCAGACTGTCATAAAAGGTAGTAGCTATTATTACATACATTTCAGTTTTATTTTTGCCTCTAAAGACTTTTTACATTTGAATCAATATTTCTGAATAATAACTAAGGTATGAAACCTCTTCAGCACGGAGCTGAGTGTGCTACTTAAGTTGTACTCTCATGTGAAGTAAATTATGTAATATATTTCATAAAGAAAAGGTCTATGGTGTTGGTGTTTGCATTGCCAGCATAATTTGCATCTTTTTTCTCATCACTGAGTGTTTAACTTGCATTATTCATTTATTTTCTTGTAAACCAACTTTTAAAACCTGATAAGAATCAGTTGATTCTTATGTGTGAGGATGCAACCATGCTGTTTTAATATTTTCAATAATAGTTTACTGGACAGAGCAAAACTATGTTAAGAACCACCTCTCTAGTAGACCTGTGAGGACCAAGGTGTTGGGACTCAATGATCCTTATGGTCCTTTCCAACTAAAGCTATTCTGTGCTGCTTAGATAAATGTTTACAGCTTTAGTGCCCATTTGTTGTACCATGCAGAAACTTTTCAAATTTGGGGGTCAGGGTTCGGGGCTTTTGTGTGTTTTTGTCAGGGCGTTTTTTTGGTGGTGGTTTCGGTTTTTTTGTTTGGTTTTTTTGTTTGGGTTTTTTTGCTTATTTTTTGGATTTTTTTTTTTTTTTTAGGTAGCCAGTCATTAATAGGAAAATAAAAAGCTACAATGAACAACAAATTTTTTGTTAGGTTTTCAGATATTAATCTTCTTCTCTTTTCCTTATTCTAGTTCAAGCTCAAATGCGTTTAGTCTGATGATTGCAAACTCTGACCACAATCAGTCCAGCAGTGGATGCAGGTAAATTAATGGACATATATTTTTCAGTAATATGCTAAATGCTGAAAACTAAATAATGTTGTATTTTGGGTTTTTTGTTTTGTTTTGCCTCAACCTGAATGACTACACAAGACATCCTGTCTTTGATTTCTTCCTGTCCGTAATCAGTCACATCTCATATTAACCACTTGATTAAATTAGAGCTTTTTGTTGCTGTTCCATGCGAGTTGTGTGGTAACCTTTGAAGTCATATTACTTTGTTTTGATTTGGTAGCTTAGCTCTGTAATTTTTTTTGTGGATCCTTTTGACTATTGCTTCAGTTACAGTGGGGTTTTGTAGCTCTTAATTTTTTTTTTTGCTCTTCAGAATTTAGTCTGAACCTGGTGGTTTGTTAAGATCAGAATTCACCATTGAGCTGGGTTGTTCCTGGGTGTCCAGCAGCTGTATCACCTGCCTCTCCTGTGTTCCATTTGCTGGGATTCAAGGCCCCAGGGTGTAATGATAAATGATACACAAACACCTGCTGCAGGAATGAAACCCTCTGTATGGACTCTGCTTCTGTACCTCATAGCCCTGAAAAGCCTGGTAGCTTGAAGGCTTATATTTAGACACTTCAGAGTACCCTGCTGACTTGTTTTTTTAAGTCAACTTTTAAGTCAGATCAGGAGATCAAAGCCTGGTCCTGAGTAGATCAAAGCTATCTAGCTAGAGCATGTTGATGTTAAGACCCATATCTAAGACCTGCCTACTTAAATGTTTTTCTACCTGATGCAGTTCCTAGAAAAGTGGCAAATTCAAATTACTCTTATGCACCATTTTGTGTGTGTTCAACTTATTTTCTGTGTCTGCCTTGCATGCACCTGGAGATTTTGTTCCATGCTGTATTTTCATCTGGAAATTGTGATCCAGTGTTTATGTTGCTTAGTGTGAAAGAGTGAGCCAAAGGCATTTCTTAATCTTTGTTTCCCATTGATTTGGTTTTCTTCGCTGTGAGATCTTGGAGGGTTTTAGTTAGTACAGTTTTTTTGGTGTTTCAATTTTAAATTTTATTAATAGCTCCCTGCTCAGAAATAATTAAGAATCCAGATAGCAGTGTATTCTCCCCAGCCATCGGGCACTGTACTAGAGGGTTACAGAGCAGAATCTGATCATCATTTGGGAATGGGAGACTGAAGATATCTAGAGAATGATCTTCAAAGAGAAGACTAAAATAGTCTGATAAACTACATATTTTTGTAGGCTTGATCTTTGATTCAGACTACAGGGTTTGCGTTCAGTATCAGTGCCAACCAACAACTCTAGTTTAATATCTGTAGGTACCTTTCCATTTACTGTCCACAAAAAGCAAAATGAAAAGCTCCTATCTTTATAAACTTGCTTATTCTGTCCTCTGCAAGTCACACCTTCCCTGTGGCTGCCTGCTGTGCCTGGTGCTACTGCACGCTGGAAAAACATTCTGGAGTTGTGGAACTTATTTTCTAAGAATGTCCATCTTCCGTATTTGCTGCTGCCGTAGGCTAATTTGGAAACGTTTCTCTTTTTGCAGAAGAATCTGACCACTGTTATGAAGCAGTCTCTACTCTGAGAGTACAAACCAGCAGTATGCTCAGTTATTTCATAATCTTTCCTCTCTTTTTCCCTACTGCCAGCATGAAGGGTTCTTCTATGAAACTCTGTTAACAAAGCCCTGTTTGATTGCAGCAGTCTGAACTGTCAAGCCACGTTGTACACGTGATTTTAATACACAGTATGAACATCATGTTTCCCAAGGGAGTACTATAGTCTTTTGTTTGATCCCTTGCCATTAGTTCTTGGTACAAAATGGCCAGTGAGTAAATGAACGCTGTGTGTCTCACAGTGCATTGTGATGGAAGCAAGAACAATGTGTATTCTCTAGTACAGCTTTGTCACTTTGCAAGCATTTTTGGTAAAATACCCAACACCTGTCAGATGATTTATCTACCTTTTCAAGCTCTTAAAACTTCTCAGAAAAATGTTCACAAATCCTCTTGAAAATTACTTGGCAGCTGAAGCTGCTTTTCTTGCCACTGCAGTCAGGCAGTGCAGTTGCCAGGACTATTGTTTCCACAGCAGTGCCCAGGGTAACTTCTTACAGATTATCAGCCATGACAATCAGGTGTTAAGAGAAGACCTTCCTTTGGAAAGGGAGAAAATTTCAGGAATATTTAAGGACAACTCTATAATCCTGTTGATAATTGTGAATGAAATGATCAGCTTTTAAAATCTCCAATGCAAAAGACAAGGTGAATTATCATTTTAACTCCTTCCTATCCCTCTGCCATCCATCTTTGTTAACCTCTCCCTCACTTCCCTCACCTCCTTTTTTCTTCCTCTGTGATTGTGTCAGCATCTCTCAATAATGGGGAGAGATACCAGGAACTGGAAAGGAAGGTGATGACTTGGCACTGATAGTCTCTGTAGTTTGTCCTTCTCCACTGAGACAGCTCTTCTGAACACGCACCTGAGACCTGTGAATGCAGCTTCTGTCTCCAGCCTCCTCTGATCTTTTCCTTGCAAATTCAGTCACGGTTTCCTTATCTTATTTAATGTGTTGCCATGCTTAGGTGGGATATGTTATTCAAAGGATTTCTCCATTTGTTTTGTTAACTTGATGCTTTCCCACTGCCATTCCCTTTTCAGGGACCTTTCTTAAGAGAACCTGCTCGAACAGGAGGTGAAGACTTCAATGGACCTCCTGCTTCTCTCCTTTGGAGTCCATGAACATTTCTGAGTTTGATTTTGAAAAGAACTAAGGAAAATAACACTAAAAAGGGAAGAGGGGGGACTCTGGCAAAGAAAAAAAAAAAGAAATTCTGTGGTGCTTGGGCATATGTACTGCTGCACATACAGAGCCCATTTTACAAATACACTCCAAGTGGTGGTAAATCTTTCATTTTAAATGGTCACGTAAGAATTTCCTTAAGTTATGGAAACAGATACTGAGTGAGTACTGGCAAAGTCAATGAGATTAGTGGTAGAAATTGATGTGGGTGACAAGTGCCAGAGTACATTTGAGCTTCTCTGAAGATGATGTGTCACTTCAAGCACTCAAGTGATGTTGTGTTTTTTGTTTTTTCATCTTACAGTAGTGAGCAGTCCACTAAAGCCAAAACACAAAAGGAATTGCTGAAGACACTGCAGGAGCTGAAAGCTCACCTTCCTTCTGAGAAGAGAGTCAAAGGCAAATCCAGTGTCCTAACGACGCTGAAATATGCCCTTAAAAGCATTAAACAAGTTAAAGGTAATAAAGTGTGGTACTGCCTAGATAATGCCAACCTGGCTAAAGTGAAACTTTCAAAATAGGAGATTAAATAAACTTGCTCTACACAGAAAACTGTACTATGACTGAAAACCTTTCTAACCAAATATTTTCATGTTGTTGCTATTTGTTGGCTTTTGTTCCTTTGGGAGTTGAAGCAGCTCTCTAGAGGCTTGATGGTTTACTGCTGTTTGATTGAGTTAGAAAATTGACTTGAAAACAATTTACGGTTTCATACTGTTTGAACTGTTAGACTAAAATACGTGACCATTCATATATGGGTAGATTAAGATGTGTACATTTGTTTGAGTTCCTGATGAGGAAGCTCTACCAGGGAAAATGATGTATTTGGAATAATGCCTAGATTTCCCAACTGCCAACTTCCCAACTTCTGCATTTATGCCAAAAAATATTTTTGCCATTTACTACTTCTGGGCTGGGTGTTTATTGATAATCCTGATTATAAATTGTTTGTTGTTCTCATGTAGCCAATGAGGAATATTACCAGTTGTTGATGATTAATGAATCCCAACCTGCTGGTCTCAATGTATCATCTTACACAGTGGAAGAAGTGGAGACTATAACCTCAGAATACATTATGAAAAATGCAGTGAGTATGGTGCCTTGAGTCTCAGTGTGTATTGAAAATGTTTCCTGGAACTGGAATTCTCAGGCATGCCGCCTTCTTACAAGGGAAGGGTTGGTAACTGGGCCACAAAGCTGAAGAAACTGCCTTTGTGCCCCTAAGGGGATGTTAAGAAACTGAACTTTTTCAGACTTTGCAAACTTGTTTCTGTCAGCTAGGTGGGAAAGAAGTAGGCTTGAGCTCTGAATTGTACCTTGTGCCTGGAGACAGTGGTGTGACACATCTTTTTGTCCAAAGTGATCCTGAGAGGCATCATTAGGTTTCATTTCAGTGCACTTGCAAAAGTTGGAGAGTTAACTTTTTCCAAATTTTAGTTGAGGCACATGGTGAATCACTTCAGCTTATTCTTATAACTAGGAGTTATTTGATGTTTTACCAGTTAGTATGACTGAAGAATGACAAAAGTACTGGAAGCACTGTGTCATTTTCTGTGGGATTTGTCTGGTCTTTGCAACTTTTACAGGCTTTCTGTGAGGTCCAGTGATGCTGTGTTCTCATAGAGACAAGAACAGCTAGGACCATCACTGAAGTTCTAGCAGTGAAATGATAACTTGAATGGTTTTTTAAATTACATTTATTTCCGTATTACTAGTATTTTAGGAATAAGTTATGGAGTCTTCAAAAAATAATGGCATCTAAATGTATTAGACTACTTCTACTATTTTTTTGAGCTGCAACCTCTGTTTGAATATATGAAGTCTGAATTCTCTAAAACTAGAGCATGGTGAGGGATGTTCCATGCTTGAAGTAGGTGGGTTTTGTTGAATCTGTGAATAGTAAAGGCTGCCTGCAAGGTGAAATAAATAGGAAGTGTAGAGCACAACTGAGAAATTCAGCCAAATATCATAAACATTGTTCAATTAATGTGAATACCTCTTTGTGAAAGCAGTGTTCTGCTGGCAGCTCTTCAGTTGCTGTGCAGTGTTTTTGAATGCAGAACTAAAGGTTGTGACGCAGGGAGCTCCTCTGTGGCAGGAAGAAAAACAATACAAGTGTGTAGGACTTCTTCCCACCTGTGTACTCATTATTTTTTACCGAGTGGTTTGAGCCCTTTTTTCACTTTTTGCGGATGCACCAGCTAACACAAACAGCCTTTCAAAAATGCCTGAATTTCATACATGTAAATCATGTCTGTAACAAGCACAGGGAAAATGTGAAGTTATATAGCTGGAAGGTCATTAATTCTTAATTTGTAAATTCATTCTGCATCATAGAACTGTAGACAATGATATTTAGGGCTTGTAATGCAGTAAATAGTAGTGTATTATTCTTACTACATAATTGAAAAATATTCTGTCTACTTGATGAGCAGGTTCATTGTGTTGAACTACATCTGTAATAAAATTAAATTTCCTTAATTCTCATTTTGAACTTACTAATGTTTTTATATGTTAGATGTTTTTCTCAGAAATACATGCTGCACTGAAGAATGTTTCAAACGGTCTAAGTAATTTGATATTTTTGTTTTTAGGATATGTTTGCTGTAGCTGTTTCTTTGATAACTGGGAAAATTTTGTACATCTCTGATCAAGCTGCTTCTATTCTCCGCTGCAAGAGGGGTTATTTTAAAAATGCCAAATTTGTGGAGTTCTTGGCACCTCAGGATGTCAGTGTGTTCTATACTTCTACCACGCCATACAGATTACCATCATGGAACATTTGCAATAGAGCTGGTGAGTGGGCTCAACAGCAGATACTTCTCTGGCCTTGCAGTCACACAAATTCAAATACTTGAGCTGATTTTGAATGTCCTTCCATCCTTCCCCATCACTTCTGGAGGTTGTAGCACAGGGATATTGTTAGAACACCTCTGAACAACACTGGGTGTACAAATCTATAAATCAGCAAGACTTGTCTCTTGGTTAAAAGTTTTCTCAATGTCATTATTTGTCAGTTCTCATTCCCCTTTCCGCGAGATGATGAATGAAAACAAAGTAGGAATTCATGCTGAATGGTGAATTTACTTTCCACTTGTACTAGCAATCAAATGGAAACAATTTTTCTTCACATTTTCTCTTCTCCAAGTGTAAAGGGGACAGTACTCTGTCTCTTTCCTTTTAAAATTGTTATGATTTGAATACTGGACACCTTGATTATGGTGTAGAAAAAGATATTTCAGCTGTCATCACTGTGTGCTCACCAAGTGCAATCACAGCTCTCTTCTTCCAGCCTTAGAAAAAATATATTAGGCATAATTACTGGTGAAGGATCAGATTTCTCAGGGCACTTGGTATTTGTTTGTGGTAGGACTGTTTTACTCATGTACCTGCAGCTGTTAGTAATTGAGAAATATCTGCCAACTGCTTCAACTAAACACGTGAATTCAAGGTCGGCTCTAAATGTTTGAAATTCCAATCCACTGCATACTAAATCTGTGAAGTAAAGACAGGGTGTGAAGCATATTTAATCTGAAAAAACAATCAGCAATAAACATATGCTAAGCAATGCATACATAAAACAGGTCAAAAGGGACCTTGTGAGGTCTCCAGTGCAACCTCTGGCTCAAAACAGTGGTAAATGATATAAAATCCTAATTACTCAGTTAGGCAGGAATTTTATTGGTTTTGCTTTCTTGTTTATGTACAGCCTCAAATTTAAAAAATGCAGTAAGTAGACATGTGCACACTCTCTCATGTATTAGCTGCCAGACAATATAATATCCAAAATACTGTGCACTGGAAGCCTTTGAAATGCCAGAGCTTCCCTTGGAAATCAGTGTGTGGCTGCTCTGGAAAAGGAGGGAAATAAGCTTAAGACATGAGAAGAAGCCTTCAGGAAAAAGAGAGAAGAGGAATGCTAGGAAATGTATTTGGTGGTCAGATTTGTAGTCCTAGATAACCAGACATTTCTGGTCATTGCTATAAAGTACTGTGAAAATGTTGATAAGAGTAAGCAGCTCAAAGTGGAGAGCTGTTTAGATATGTTTAGGAAAAAGACTTGATAAACAAGGAGCTGTGATTCACATGCCAGCCTCAGAATCTCAGTGATGTTCAGATTTAGTTGCTTGTGATATACATTCTTTAACCAATACATATGGAGACTTCAGGGCACATTAAAAAAATGTATTATCTAAGGAAAAGTTAATATACTAAATATCATCATCTTCTAGTAATTTGTAACTTGTTATGAAATATGCTTAATATTTCTAGAGTCTTCCACCCAGGATTGCATGGAAGAGAAATCTTTTTTCTGTCGCATCAGGTAAGACAATATTGTAAAGCTTAGTGTTGTGTTATGAAACCAAGCATTACATAAGTATTTGACTTTTATAAGAACCATATGGTTTGAATATTTCATGCTTTTTCATAATGTGATTATAAAGCAAAACATATGCACATCCTTGAGTTGATTAAGTGTAGCAGCTACAGAGAAAAGTGAACTGATTTCGGCAAGTTCCATCTCAGAAGTTAATCTCTGTGAGTATTCACCTTTGTGCCATAAAGGAAGGTGGTACAGCATCTCCTCCTGCTCTGGAAAGCCTTTGGCTCATGTAAACAGAACTGTTCAGCACCTGCTTCAGTCTCCTTCATTCTAGAAAACCAATGGCTCAAATTTATTCAGGTTTCCCCTAGGAAGATACACGCAAGGGCTACTGGACGTGTCTCTGTTGCAGTTAATAGAGGACACAATTATTTGGTTTGCTTTTCTTCTTTCTTTTTCTGCCCCAAAGCATTCGTCTTTAGTTTTGGGGTTTTTTTATTTATTTAGAAAAGCTGGCAACTTAGTTCATGTTCTTTCTTGTGCAATTTGATTTATTTATGCTTACTGCCTCCCTGGCAGCATTTCTGAAGCAAAAATAGTGGATCCAAGTATTTAGTTACTTCTGGAGTAAATAAATACTTATTATTGAGGTATGAATAAACTTGAAATGAATTGGAGGTAATGCAGTGCTCCAGAGCGTTGCATTGGATGTACTGTAGAAGTACTGCTGGTGTTACTGGAGATTTTTTGTCCAACTAACACTGGTTTCAAAAGCTTTGCTTTTATTTAGCTCTGCTGTTATAAACTTAATACAACTGATTTTTCTTTGGTCACTGTGTAAATGGTTGTTGTTTTCATAACTATGTTTGCATTCTGGTTAAGCAAACACCTGTTATTAGATATTGAGCCTTCACTGCTTCTAAACTGGAATAAATATTGATTAAAAGATGACCTTTGTGTTAACTGAGGGGATATAGCAGTCTTCATAAAAAAACCCTGTAAATTCATCCTTCTGAAGGACAACAAAGTGACTTAATTTTATTGTGTGAGCTGGGTTTTCTATCAAACTTCCATGTAATGCTGTTGTGGATATTTGTTTCAGGCAGCAGAGAGAACAGCACAATCCACGTGGAAGTTGGTACACAAAGGATACCATCAGAATTAGGTTCTCTTCCACAAAAAAATAAAAAAATCAAGCTAAGATCTTGGGTGCTGTTTTAGTAGCTAATATGCAGTTCTTGTGTCATGAGGGAAATACAGTGGATAAATTAAAATTGTATTCAGCGTAAGATGAATCTGTTGAAATAATTAACTCTCTTTAATTATTAGTGCAGGAAAGGAGCGTGAAAATGAGATTTGCTATCACCCATTCCGGATGACCCCCTACCTTATCAAAGTGCAAGATCCAGAAATAGCAGAAGACCAGCTTTGCTGTGTGTTGCTTGCAGAAAAAGTCCATTCTGGTTATGAAGGTAATCCTTGAGTGCAAAAAGACTAGTTTGCTTTCCTAAAACTAAGAACTGTTGAAGCTTTATTAAAGTGAAAGAGAATTGTGTCTGTTCTCTGTCCTTGCTGCTTCCCTGTATGCTCTTGGTCAGAATTTTGGAGTGGCAGCTTGAAGTAGTATATATGCAAAACCCCCAGTTGCTAATATGCTTTTATTTTTCTCTCAGCACCCAGAATTCCTCCTGACAAAAGGATTTTTACAACTACGCACACACCGACCTGTTTGTTTCAGGATGTAGATGAAAGGTAACTTACAAAAATTATTTTTCAATTTACTGATGAGCAAGCTATCCAATATCTTTGCAGGATTTAAGGTGTCTATATGGGGTTAAAAATTATGCAACTACCGAAGGGTGTTTAACTTAAGAAAAGTACATCCCCCCCATTTTCACTATGCATGAGAGCACATTAAACTGGTATTTAAATGCCTGCTAACAACTTGTTCTTCTGCTTTCCCTCCCTCTTGGGAAATTCTGGACATAAATTCAGTCAAGGAACCTATTTCAAAAGAATTCCTGTGCTGCCAGTTATTACCTGAATGAGACATTTAGGTGTGGGTTTTTAAAGTTTGATTCAGCAAATATGCTGCTGTTGCTCTCTGCTGGCCCAGGTACAACTAGAGGTACAGCTTTTCAGTGCAATATTACATCTTTTTTAAAAAAGGTATATAAAAATGGTTCAAATTACACTGGCTGAAGACTTCAAATTGCTTTGACAGTCATGAAAGCTGGTTAGGTTAAGTATTTGCATCCTAAATTAGAAATAAAAATGCCACCTGTGATCTTAATGTATATACAAAGACTTTAGGAACTGAGGTCTAAACCAAGCTTTCATAGAATCATTTAGGTTGCAAAAGACCTCTAAGATCATCAAGTCCAGCACTAAACCCTGTCCCTAAATGCCTCATCTGCACATTTTTAAATACCTCTGGGGATGGTAACTGCACCCCTTCCGTGGGCAACCTGTTCCTTGACAACCCTTTCCATGAAGTAATGTTTCCCAATAGCCAGTCTAAACCTGCCCTGAGGCCTGTTCCTCTTGTCCTGTCACTTTTTCCCTGGGAAAATCAACTCTCTCACCCTGTTTGCTGTTGTCTGCAAACTGATGGAGGGTGCTCTCCATCCTCCAGGCCAGATCATGGATGAAGACATTGGGCCCAATCCTGAGCCCTAGGGACTTGACTTGAAAAGAGAATTCACCTATTCCTGAGCTGAAAACACTACCTTTCCCCTTCCTTTTCCACTTTCCTTGATATTTTCTTTGTGATGGTTTCTGCTATTTGGGCTGTATATTGCACTGCATTTTGATTTTTTTCCTCCTTAGCAAAAACTAAGCTACAGTGGTAACACCTGACTGCTGAGATTCTCCCATTTGTTTTTAAGCATTCCAAGAATGCTAAAATTTTCTTTGTAGGTTGAGATGGGGGGGGATATCTTCAGATGGAGTAAGAGTATAATGGACAATTTTGAGATTCTGTGGAATTTTTGGGTGGAAATTTAGCTTCTGAAAAAATACTTAATTCTTGGCAAAATCCTTAAATGCAGCAGAAGAGAGAGGGACTGGGGAAAGAGGTTATTGTGATGTTTAACGAAGATGGAGTCAAGCTAAAAAGAGCATGTTTGACTTCTGAAACATTGTGGCTGAGTTCCTGTAGGATAGACAGTGTAATGCTGACTAACTGTTTTTCCATGCTGTGGTTTATAAAGTCCCTCTAAACAGCTCAGGTTGATAAAAGAACTACTTGATCCACTGTAGTTCTGTCTTCTCCATGGATTTTCCTCTCTCCTTTATTTCCACACACACTTCAAGCCAGCTGCAGAGTGGGTTTATCTTTACAAAGAGGCTGAGGGCTCTGTGTATCCACAGCTCAGTGATGTCCAGTAGTCATTTAACAGAAATGGCAAAATTGCTGAGTGGAGAGCCTTGCCCTTATTCTTGGGCTTGAGTGGAGCAAGTCCAGTAAATCCTTCCTTGTGAATCCTATGGAAGTTTCTTTCCTGTTCGTTTGATGTTACCACTTGTTCTCAAATACCATTTTCTAACACTTGCAGTGAGGGTTGATTGCATCTTGGTCTGAAATTAGGACTTTGTGTCATTTATTTCTGTTCTTGTGATTGTGTAGTTGATTTTGCTTTTAATTATTTAACTCCTGAGAGCATTGGCAGTCCAATAAATGTTTACCAAGACATGCATATGCAGTTTGTTACTCTTAAGCTCTTCAGGGTTTGGTGGAATACGCAAAGCAAGAGATTCTTAAAGAAAGCAGAGTCTTAATATTTAAAAAGGTGCAACTGAGCACCTGCTGTTGACTGAGTGTTGTTCATAACATAGCCCTGAAACTGTTGCTTGACTTGCATAAAGTTAATTTCTGTAATCAGTATGTGTTCATGGGTTGGAAAAATGCATATTTGTCTGAACTCTGCAGGTTGATCTCTGCATAGAGTATATTAAGTAAAAATAAATATTTTCTTGATATTAAATGGATCATTCCTATATGTATTTGTCTTAATATATTTGATACTTCATGCATTTAATGGGTGTAAGTAGTTCACAGTGAAATGATCTTTGTAAATTAATTTAAAGCAGTTCTGTGTGTAACTTACAATAATAATATAAAGATACTTCTTATTCATGTTTTTTGACACTTTAAATGTCATTCTATAAAACACAAACTAAACTTGGCGGCGTCTCCTCATCAGCCATTCTTATGCCACACATGTATTTGCATTCGTAAAATTAATTTATTAACTTAACCTCTGAATTTTTATGAGTTATTCATTATGAGGATGAATTCATTATAATGATGCCAAGATAACATTCTCAAATACAGCATTATATGAGCACAGAAGTGCTGGTTGGAAGGGACTGCTGGAGGTTGTGGTTCCCTCCTTTTGCTTGAAATGAAACCTTGCCCAGTCCTGGCTAAGGTCAGCTGTGGCCTTGTCTCAGTAATGCCTGAAAACCTTCAGAGACAGAGATTACACAATCCGTATGGGAAACCTCCTGTTTTGCACTGCTCTGTTAAAAACCTTTTCCTAACATCCAGCATCAGCTTTCCAGACTCCAGTCTGGGACCATTGCCTGTAGTTTTATTGTCTGGCACCATCAAGAAAATTTAACTCCATTTTTGTGACTCTTCTTTCCAGCAGTGTGGGAAGCTCCTGGATCATTTTTCACTTCCCTTTTCATCAGAGCAGGCAAGGCCAGCTCAGTCTCACATTCTAGATCCCTGACTTTCATAAAGCAGGTGGCAAACAGAAGCAGTGCTGAACAAAGCCTTCTTAATGGTGTTATTTGATGAAGTCCTGGCTGATGCTGTTTGGAGTTGACTGAGATTTTAAAGTCCTCTAGCAGAACAACTTTTCTCATGTGCTTTGAACTTGGCAGCACTTCTAAATGTCAATGTGTCAAAGTGATCTGGTTTGGTATGAGTTCCATGCCAGTTTCTGCTCTGTTGCTTTAGTTCATCTACAAGCTTTTAAGACTGATTATTAAACTAATTGCTTTGGTAGTAAGGCATTAGTTGCTATCCTCTTTTCCCTCTCAGCCTCTTTACTGGAAGGGTATGCTTGATGTTTTGGGGAACTGATGTAATTCCAGTGGGTTGTTGGAAGTGCAGTGTTGAAGGCGTTTGCTGCATAATGCTTTTGAGTTCCTACATGGCACAGATCCCCTGTCTGGTGCACTGGGGCTGAGTTCTTCATTAAAGCTGTTCAGATACTCAGGTATCTCCCTGCCCTTGGACCTTTGGCAGTAACTGGGCCTGGGGGAAGATGTGCAGCATTTTGAGCTTACAAGATGACTTGTTGGTATCTGGTAACTTAAACATCACTTGAGTAGTGTTGACTTAGTACATTTTTTTTCCAAAGCACATTTTCAGTGGTTAACCTTCAGGGTAAGGTGCAGAGTGGTATTTGTGAACTTTCACTCTTTCTCCTTAAGGCAAATGCTTGAAGTGTTTAGTAAAAATTATTTCATCACATAAATTAGTTTTTCACATCACTAGAAGTGGTCATGGATAATGTACAGGAATTCAGTGCCATTGCTTTTAATTCTCTGGTTAATAAACTTGCTCCCTTGCAGCTCCTCTGAGCTGAACTCTTCACCTGCCTGTGAGAAAGTTGTCTTGAGTGCTGGTCAGCTCCCCTGGTGCTAATTCAGCTGTGGTAATCCTGTGATCCTTAGCTATGGCTCCCAGCCAAGGGATTGGGGTACTATTTACCTTCATGAGAGTTTTACAAGATTTAACTTTATTAATGGTCTTTTAAAATTGGGGTATTTATCCTCTAAAGTTCGGCAGCAAAAAAAAAGACAAAACTGCTCTAGCAGACTCCTTGATTTGGTCTCTAACCACCACCCCCCAAACAAAGCCTCCCTTGTCCTAAGTGTATGACTTGTTAACTTGGCACTGCTTTTTCACCAAATCTAAACTTAAAATTATTCTCTCTCTTCACAGGAAAAGCAGCAAAGAAAGCTTAAAATTAAAACATTTCAAACATGAAATGTACATTTATTCTACTTGATTTTTATTATGTTTTCTTTGTCTTTCTTTCTCCAGAGCAGTACCTTTGTTGGGATACCTACCTCAGGATTTAATAGGAACACCAGTCTTGGTGCATCTTCACCCAAATGACAGACCCTTAATGCTAGCAATTCACAAAAAAAGTATGTAACCTCTTACTGTGGCAGAAATACACATTTTTTTTCTTGAACATAATTATAATGACTACAAATACCTCAACAAGTAGTAAGAGAAAATTAATTGTGACTTAGATTTTTTTCCAGAAGTAAATACTAAATCTTTTACTGCACAACTTGATTCTTAATGCAAATCCATGAAAATGAGAAATCAGTTTTGTACTTTCTAAGAAGCATACATATCTATTGTAAACAAATTGACTATAAATGAGTATTTAATACATAAATGTATGAAATGAATGAGAAATAAAGAAAAAGGTATGAGAATGGTGTGATAGGAGGTGTCATATCTTACATGATGCTCTTTCTTATTTCATGGAGAAGAAAATAAGAACCATTCTGGCAAAGTTTGTAAAGTCACTTCTTCAGCCTTCTTCAGTTTGTTGTATTCTAAAGGTGATTTTCTTGACCATAGTCAGTAAATTATGAAGATCTGCTTATTCTGGTAGCTCAGTATTTCTAAATGTATGAATGTGCCCAGTATTTGTTCCCTCAAGTGTCATCTTCCTCCATAGTGAGGAAGTACATTGAATGTCCATCCCCTCCATGAATGTACAGTTCATTGTAAAATCCTGAATTGTTATGTGGAATTGTGCCAACATTAATCTGAAATTTCTGTTTGAATCCTTCATTGCAGTTCTTCAGTATGGAGGGCAGCCTTTTGACTATTCACCAATCAGGTTTTGCACTAGGAATGGAGATTATATCACCATGGACACCAGCTGGTCCAGTTTCATCAACCCTTGGAGTCGAAAAGTTTCATTTATTATTGGGAGACACAAAGTTAGGACGTAAGTCAGGATATTTTTGTTTTCCTTTCCCTTAGGTTTACCTAGAGATCCTTAAGATGAGGGAACAGAATAAGCATTAGATTCTGTGTAGGATATACAGGTGGTAAATTGAAACTGTGGTCTCTGTGGTTGAAACACTTGCATTTGCAGTGAGCTGGTGTATGTTTGGTTTGTGCAGGGGTCCCTTAAATGAAGATGTCTTTGCTGCTCCCAACTACACAGAGGACAGAATCCTTCACCCCAGTGTTCAGGAGATTACAGAGCAGATCTATCGGCTCCTTCTGCAGGTACAGCAAGGGCTTTGCTTCTTCCTGCTCACATCCTGCTGAGGAGAGACTCTTTGTCTTGCTGTGACATTGCCTTTGGCTGCTTCTGCTGTATTGGAGTTGTTGGCTACAATCCTGGGAATTCCTTGCACTCATGATTACCACACAAGACTTACTGATGTTAAAGCTCCAGTTGATATCTTAAGAATTTTGTGTAGTCATGAAGTCCTCCAGACAAACAAACAAAAGAAGACCCAAAAAAACCACCAAAACCACCAAAACAAAACAAAAAAAAAAACAAAACAAAAAAAAACCCAAAAAAAACCCCAAACCAAAACCAGAAAAATAATGAAAACAAAAAAAAAAAAAAAACAAAAAAAAAACAACAACAAAAAAAAAAAAACCACCAAACCCTAGGGAAAAAAAATCCCCCCAAAAAACCAAGTAACAAAAAACCCAGTGTAAAACAAAATCTCTTTTCCTGACATGGAATTACTGGTGTCCTGAGGGGCGTGTGTGTATACATACATACTTTTTTTTTAATGTTGTTTTAACAGCCTGTACACAACAGTGGATCCAGTGGCTATGGAAGTCTGGGTAGCAATGGTTCACATGAGCACTTGATGAGTGTGGCATCCTCCAGTGACAGCACAGGAAATAATAATGAAGACAGTCATAAGGATAAACCAGTAGGTTTTTAATTTTTGTCATTCAAGTATGTGGCACAAAACATACTAAGTGGGGATTTTTAACTTTTAGAAATAACATTTTCAAACTAGAAATAGGAGAAAGGATAAAGAAAATGCTATTTTTTTTTTTTTGTTTAATATAGAAAACCCTTTTGTCTGAGGGAATAAGCATTTCTGGTGTAGATGAAGCCTCAGGGTACTGAAGCACAGTGATAGACATGAAAGTCAGTGTTATAAAGAATTTAAACCTGTACAGTGTGTTCACTTCATCTAATGTCTGTTAAATGCTATATGCTGTGTTTCTTGGAAGACCAGCCAGATATGTGAAAGCAGTTTCTTTTGGGAGGGGAAAGTCTGTAATTTACTCTTTTCCCAAATAAAAGTAAGAAGATTAAATGCAGTAATACCTGCATAACCAAGGGGTAGCTTGACCCTGATGGCTTTTCATGTTGCAAAAATACAGAATTTATATAGAATGAAATAAACTGAATGGAATAAAACAATTTTCTAGTTTGTATTTAGAACTTTACTTTGTGTTTAATTCTGACAGCCAAACATTTCCCTTGATAAGTTGCATTGCTTTTAGGCTAATTCTCCCAAATCTGATTTGTGCTTCTGTGATCAGACTTTGCAGACTCCTGCTCTTGCCAAGGTGGTCACTTTCCTGGCTTTCAGTTCTTAAACACTCTCAGGATTTCTTATTTAACAGGGAAATAGATGCCTGGCATTCCTTCACTATTTCCACAGACAGTGAAGGCTGCTACAGTCCAGTTCTGTAACATCCTGTCAGTGCTTGGTTAGACTTTGAGGTTTTTTACCAAGTGATAGGTTGGTTTTTTTTCCTGAAGACGTCTTTGTAATGGATATTTTATATTTTCCTATCCAAGTTATTCAGACAGATTAAAAAAAATACAGAGTAATTGTTTACAGGATACATACTTTAAATTTCTTCTCTTTCCAATTCCAAATTTCTGCAGCTGCACAATAAAATTGCATATATACATATTTCTCCTGTGATCAAACTAATTGCAAGATGGAGATTAACTGAGGTTAGATTTAGTCTACTGAGGAATCACTATGCATAATGTTTTATGTCAAAATTAGGAAATAACTGTTCTTCCCAAACTGCTTTCAGGAGGTTTGTCAATATGCCCGTAAGGTCAAGAATAAAGGACAGCATATTTTCACTGACAGTAAAGCAAAACTGGACTACAAGAAAGAGTCTTTGGCAGGTAAGACATGAGCAGTTCCTAGTCTCTTGTGCTGGTGCTTTGGATAATATGGCAGCAGGACTTATTTCTAGTTGAGCTCTATCCAGTGCATAAAAACAGCATTTTATCAATTCAGATTATATTGTCCTGTGTCTCCCTGTGCCCAGGAAATATTGTGTTTGGCTGTATTGAATCAATAGTGGTTTAACACAGTTAAGGCATGGCCTAAAGCTGTTGTCTTGAAATAATTTAAGTGGGCACTAGAATTGTCCTCATCCTGAGTGTGTTTCAACCCTAATGATATATATTCTCTTATAGCCATAGTGTCTATTACCTTTGGATCCATATGCAATATAATTAAACTTTATAACTCCAAGCACCCATAAGGACAGGGAAATGTTTACATAATAGTCCTTTATTCGTGCATTACAGTGGCTAATTTGTGACCTGCTAAACATGTAGAAATGAAAAACTTTTACTACTGTTGCTTTTGGTGGAGTTTGTAAGGATTTCTTGTCTTAATTGCATAATAGCAGTATCTCTTTCCACAGAGAAACAGAATACTGCTGGTGGTCAGGTGAAAGGTGTAGGGGGAAAGGATACTGCAGGAACAGTTGCTCCAAAAAATGTGACTACTGAAGAGCTGGCTTGGAAAGAACAACCTGTGTATTCCTATCAGCAGATCAGCTGTTTGGACAGTGTCATCAGGTGAGCAACCTGTGAGTAAATTACTCTTGACCTCTGGACACAGGACTAGTATGTCTAATATTGCTAAATCTTTGCATTTTAGGTACTTGGAGAGTTGTAATGTGCCTGGTACAGCAAAAAGAAAATGTGAGCCTTCAACAAGTGTTGCATCACTGAGTTCTGGAGTTCATGAACAAAAAGCAGCTGATAATTCTATCCAGCCATTGGGAGGTAGCTCTACATCACAGTTTTTTCATAGCTATGTTTTGCTGGCAGGCAGTTGGATGCTATTTCTTTGCAGAATAATGATAAATGTATCTTGGGCATGACCTCATAGCTTCTTTCTCAGTGTTTTATGTTGGTGATTTAACTTTCATCATTAATATCTTCGTTACAGTTAAAATACTGAGTAGTTGATGCATATCATATGCATATCTGGATTGTAGATGTAATAAACTAATTTGTACTGTGCAAAATACAGTAGGATTTTGAGGTTCAGGACTTGAATGATTATCAAATGTAGGAAGTTTATTTCACTGTTGGGACTTGTAAGAACAATCAGCTGAAGAACCTAGCTGCTAATTATTTGCAACAAAAATATGCATATTACTTTTCTGCTTAAAAAAAAAGGAACAAGAGAAGGTTAAATGCATTGGACTGTTCTGTGTTTTATAAGATGTTAGAACTCAATGTTCATCCATGAAGACAAAAAGCTGAGGATTACTGAGGCAAGCTGTCTAAAGAGTCTGCTGCAGACAGAAACATTTAGTTAATTTTTTAGGCCTTAGATGTAGCATTTGACATAGTCCCTTGTCTGGATGGGGAGCTAGATGAAGATTTATAACTGGTTAATCCAAGGACTGTGAGATTGGTAAAGAACTATATGCAAATGAGAGATTTGCTCATTCTACCTTGTCATTATATGGGGCTGAAGGGAGAGTGTCCAGTGGAGTTTCTCAAAAATTGGTTGTGGGAATGATCTTGGCTATTTGATGAGCTTCAAAAAGAAGTTCTAATGCAGCTTTTAGAATCAAATTAGAAGGTATCAGTAGACCAGGAACAAAGAGTCCTACAGCAGGGATTGAAATGCTGTAATTTGGAGTCTCTGTGGTTCTGGTTGGCAAGAGATGACATGGGTCACCAGCTCTTTGCTCCAATGATGTCTGAGACAGATGAAGTCACCAGTCAGGAAAACGGCAAACTTTGGATCTTAATTATGTGTTACGGAAGTATTCCTATGAGAGGAGGAATGTTTTAATGCTGTTTTGTGAGGCACTGCTCTGACCTCTGCTGGATTACTGTGTGTAGCTTTCAGGAGAGAGAATTTTAAATAGCTGGATGCTCAAAACAAAGCTCTTACAGTAACTAGCTAATGAAAGAAATCAGTGTACAACGCTGTGGGAGCTGGGGAAACTTATTCTTGGAAGAGGCTAGAAAATTTCTTCCAAAACTGTGCTATGAAAGAAGAGTGGAGACCAGAAAAAGAGGAAAATACCCTTTATTGAAAAGGTTTGGTTTGGTGGTATATGGGCGTAGAAGATTGCATTTGTTGCTCCACAGTCATTCTATTCCTGGAATGTATAAAGTAAAAAGCTCACTTTTTTGTCTTGTCAAGCACATTTTGGCCTTTACTGTTTTGCAGCCCTAGCAGCATGTAACTTGAATTTGCTCTTGTTTATGTTCAGTAAGCTGCAACTTTATTACTTTTAACAGATCCTGCTGTGTTGAAGGCTTCTGGTAAATCGAGTGGTCCCCCAGTGGTTGGTGCTCACTTAACATCTTTGGCTTTACCTGGCAAGCCTGAAAGTGTTGTGTCTCTCACCAGTCAGTGCAGCTACAGTAGCACCATTGTTCATGTTGGAGACAAAAAAACACAACCTGAATTAGGTAGGATTTTGCTAATATTTTTTTCTTCAAGATGGCAAGTGCTAGCAAGTTCAAATTTCAGACATGTGAACAGCTGATGTCTGCTTATGATTTACATTTTCTTACAGCCAAGATGTTCTTAGGAAGTGGAATAAATAGGGATGGAACGTGTAATCTTAAACTTGCAGCAAAATTATTACAGAATTGTAATACCTTAAAAATGCATGTACATTTTCTTTGCTTCATCTTCGGTATTTTGCCTTCTGTTCCAGTAGAAATGATAGAAGATGGTCCAAGTGGAGCAGAAATCATAGATGGCCAACTTCTTGCCCCTCCACCCAGCTCTGCGCACATAAGTCAAGAGAAGGAGCCGTTTAAAAAACTGGGACTTACAAAGGAGGTCCTTGCAGTGCATACGCAAAAAGAGGAGCAGAGCTTCCTGAACAAATTCAAAGAAATAAAGAGATTTAATATTTTTCAATCACACTGCAATTACTACTTACAAGATAAACCAAAAGGACGGCCTGCTGAACGTGGTATGGCAATAGTTTTCACCATAAAACTTGTATTTATATCGAAAGTCAGTCCTGTTGGGAAGGCATTTCCATTTTTAGTGTTTTTGTGGGGCCGGTGTGAACAGTGACAGTTGCATGCTATTTTCAAAACCCACAGAAAAAATTTCTGACAAATCTTTCTAAAAGATTAAAGTGGAATATTGCTTTTAGTGTCACAATGGACATTTTAGTAACTAATATTTTGATTTTTGTAAGTTCTCTATACTATTACTGTCATGCATCTACTCTCAAGGGACAAAAAAATCCTGCTTTAGAATGTTTGCTTTACTGTATCTGTGCTTGTATTCCCTTGCTTTTCTTTTCCTTCTGTCTTGCCATCTGTCTTTTGTTCAGATTTGTGGTTTTGTTTTGTTTTCAGCTCCTTTGTTTTCCAGTTTTCCCCATTCCACTGTTGTGTAATTGGTGAGACAATTTGATAATTGTCTGGTTGCCTTTAAGGTAATAATGTGATCAGCAGGATGGAAATGGCAGAGACTAGCAGTAACAGTGGGATTGTTTTGTTTATTAGGCCAAGGAGCTCTGGATGGCATTTTCAGAAGTGCTTGATATGATCTGTCGTTGTTCTCATTTCAGTCTTTACTTGACTTGGAACAGAAGTGAGACACTGCTAATCATTTTTTTCAGATTTTTATCTTAATTTTTTAATTTAAATAGTTACACAGGTCCTGTATAGCTATATTTTTATAACCTTTCTTACAGCTTTTCCTTTTGCAGGTGGCCGTGGACAAAGAAATGCCACTTCTGGAATGGATCAGCCTTGGAAGAAAAGTGGAAAGAACAGGAAATCAAAGCGCATTAAACCACAGGAATCTTCGGACAGCACAACTTCTGGAGCTAAATTCCCCCACCGGTTCCCCCTCCAAGGTTTAAATGCCACAGCCTGGTCACCATCAGAGACGTCCCAAGCCAGCTACTCAGCAGTGTCCTTCCCCACTGTCATGCCTGCGTATTCCCTTCCTGTTTTCCCAGCAGCAGGGACGGTGCCACCGGCTCCTGAAACTTCAGTCTCTGGTTTCAGTCACTTGCCAGACTCTGCAAACACTTGCTCTGTGGGGCCATCCCAGTTCTCTGCACCCTTCATGACCCCTGTGGTGGCTCTTGTGCTCCCCAACTACGTGTACCCGGAGATGAACAATAACTTACCTCAAACGCTTTACCCCGGCCAGCCCAACTTCCCTGCCCATCCCACCTTCTCCTCACAGACAGTGTTCCCTCCACAACCCCCCTTTGCTACAGCCAGCCCCTTCCCACAGCAGGCTTTTTCGCCAGCACAGCCATTCCAGTACAACCCCCCAGCAGAGACTGAGAAGGCTCCTGTGGCAGAGCCCCGCAACGACCCCTCCCGTTCCTGCACTCCGCAGTCACCGGCTCCTCAGGACCAGGCTTCACCACCGCTGTTCCAGTCCAGGTGCAGCTCTCCTCTGAACCTCCTACAGCTGGAAGAAACCACCAAAACTGCCGAGAGCGGAGCTGCTGCGGGGGTGCACGGAGCTCTGGGCGAGGAGGGAGCCATAGGCAACATCAGGACAGCAGACAATGGCAGTGGGAAGGAATCCTTACCTGTAAGTCTGGGTCACAACCCCTTCTCCTGGCTCTGCTGCATCATTTCCAGTCCTTTCTCTTCCAGGGCAACTTATTAACAATAGACAGAAGTTACATAATGCCTGGAGCTGGACTCACAATTGTAGTTGGTAAATTCAAACTTCAGCAAACTGGACAACTGGACAAAACATGAAGTCCAAACATTAGAATAGCCTGAGCCTTTAAAAATTAAATCTACCTCATGATTCTTCTAAAGTTACACTGGGAAGCTTGGAAATATACCCTGAAAGAGTTTTGTTCCATTTCATTGAAGAAAATAGGAATATGGATAAGCCCATTGAAAACCACTGAAATAAACTAAAATAATGCGGGCACTTTAATTTTAGCAAAAACATTTGTGCTAGTGAATTTGTGTGCATGGCAAAAACAATCTGTAAGTGGTCTGAAAGAAGCTGATTTAAATTAAAACCACATCTGTGTTTACAAACAAACAACCAAAGTAAATTAAGAATTCATCATTTCTTGCAGACCATAACTTTATTTTTGTTTTGTTTGTTACACTGAAACTATGCTGAACTATTTGGTAACTTTAGGGGTTTTGTTATTTCCTGGTTCGTTTCAGTTTGATAAATCAGTCGAACAAATAAATTGAGATGGAGTAATATGTCTGTAAAGGTTTCCATGGTAGATATATGTAAACTACTATTTGTGCTTTCTAAAGGCACCATAGAGTATTGTTATAAATGCTGTTGGGATGGAGCACCATCCTATATTTTTTTTGGCTGCCTCCTTCCATTATTCAGGAATGTAGTCAGGGTAAAGTCAGTTCTTTCCATTATTATATGTTTTGCTAAGTTCTGTCAGCCTTAATTGCTAATATTTAATCGTCAAACTATTTGCAGTCAAGTTTTGATTTGGTTAAAAATTAGTGTAGTTAATGTTCCTTGCATTAAAAATATACAAATAAGTGATCTTGCCTGGGAAGCACCTGGGAACATTTTCTTTCTACTCTCAATAGCACTCTTCCTTCTTATCTCAAGGAGATGGAACCGTGAGGGATGTTGCTGCAAATCCTTTGAGGTAGATTATAGTAGGAGCAATTGCTAGTATGTTGTGAGTGCCTTGGGTAAAATCTGACTTGTCCAGGACAGGTGCTGCCAAAAATGAACAGGAAATATGTTTCTCACTTTCTCATGAAACCATATTCATAATTTTTTGGAGAGAAATTTGGTCGGTCTTACTGAAGGACCCCCTGTCTGCCTGTCAGTCCATTCATTATTCCTTGGCATATGTTATTGGTGACTGTCTTTGAATAATCATGCAAACATTAGAATATGAAGTGAAATGGATTTATTACTAATCATTTACATGATTAGTAATCCAGCTATTACATTTAGTAATAAATGTATTAATGAATAAAGCCCATCTCATATGCCCTTTTCATACCAGTTGATCCCGTCCTCTTTGTCTCCTCTAGTTTTGTGTAGAAATGTAGAAATTTTTTTTCTAAGAGAAATGTTGAACTAATTTTGTAAGATGGTCTTGGGTTAAAGTTCACGTTGATGTGTAAGTATAGAGGAGTGCTGACAACTTTGTAGCCTTTTACTTAAGTGGACATTGCAAAACTATGAACTGTTTATTACCTGGAAGCATAATTGCTGAGAATTTAAAGTAACAAAGCTATTGCATTTAGTAATAAATAGCTTTGATTTTTGGTGTTTGGGTTTTTTAATATTATTTTTTCTCCTTATCACTAGGCTGAATCTCCAATGGATGCTCAAAACAGCGATGAGCTCTCCATGTCCAGTGTCCTGCTTGACATTTTACTGCAGGAGGGTGCATGTTCAGGCACCGGCTCAGCCTCTTCAGGGAGTGGTGTGTCTGCAGCTGCTGAGTCCCTGGGCTCTGGGTCCAATGGCTGTGGCATGTCAGGGAGCAGAACAGGTAACTCAGGCAGCCAGAACCTTCCTGGCATTGCACAAGAGTTTGAGGTATTGCAAACACCATGAACAGCAAATGAAAAGCTTTATCTTCACTCCTTGTTGCATAGTTTGTTCTTGATTTCTTTCTTACTGCATTACTCAAATGCTTTTCTGTTGTGCTTGATTTACAGAATCAAACCTTTTCTAAGTGTGTGTAAAACAGGCATTAAGGTATTATGCAGGTATAAAGGAATAATAAAAAGACCATACTCCTTCATGTTAATTTAAAACTTTTAAATTAAAGTGAGCTAATTATTCTGTTGAAAATTAATGGAGACTTTACTTAAGAATTTGAGTTTTCAGAAGATTAATGCAGTTACTCAAGGTTGGAAGTTCCCTCTGTTTATAAGAAAAGAAGTAGAATAGTGGTTGTATTTATACATTCAGTTCTCTTTAATCTTCTCTACACTCAAAAACATTCAGATAATCCATGTATTGGACAATTTATAATGAAATGTTAAATCTCTGTTTACAGGTAGCAGTGAAACTAGTCACACCAGCAAATACTTTGGCAGCATTGATTCCTCAGAGAATCACCATAAAACCAAAATGAAGACAGAAATGGAGGAAAGTGAGCACTTCATCAAGTATGTGCTTCAGGATCCCATCTGGCTGCTGATGGCCAACACAGATGACACAGTGATGATGACTTACCAGATCCCCTCCCGGTAATGCCAGTGGCACAGCCCTTCACACATTCTGTGCTTAGGGGAAGCAGAATGTACAGGAGGAAAGCAGCATAGGACTCTCCAGCTCTGCAGAAATAAACTGGTTTTAATGTTTAGCTCAGTGTCAAGAAAAATTCTTGCTTCCTTTATATGTTTTGTATACTACACAAGAATTCCTCAAGAAGAAATAATTGTTTAATTAGGCTTGGCTGTATTTTTACGTCAATTTCCTGAGCTGAAATGAAGTGTGTGTGTTTTTTGGAAGCTGTTCCATAGTTGGTGATTTGTTACTACTTGCCCAGAAATCCCTGGTGAATGTGCTTAGATATAGGCATGGTCTAGCCTGGAAGATCTCCAGTCCTTGGCTCTTGTCCTTGAGATGCCACATTCAGTGGAATGCTGCTCTTGGACTTGTGGATTTTTTTTTTTTCTGAGTTGTTAACTTCCATGTGTTCATTCTGCTCCATAAATTAGGATAAGGAAGTAGAAGGTAAAAATTATAAGATTCCTAATAAAATAAACTTACTTTAAAAAATAACTCACTAATTCAGTAGCAAAGAGCAGATATAGGGGAAGAAGGGGTGACAAGTCTGTGGATTTTTTTTCAACCTACTTGTTTATATTTCTTGGGAGCAATGAATGGTGTTCTGAGAAGAAGTGGAGGTTTCAGTAAAGACAAGCCTTTGAAAGGGAAGGTAAACAAGCTTTCAAAATACAGAAGCACAGGCATGATGGGGAAAGTAAAGAATACATTGTAAGAAGTTTAGCTTTTTATTTTCTAGTTTTAAAAATACTTTGACATTTCTCAGTTTTTGTAGTCTGAAGTGTTGACAGCCATAGGTGGGAATTCCAGTAACCCATAAAAGCAGCAAAGCCTGCCAAAGAACAGGATATTTTGGTAAGAAGAGTTTTGGGCATCACACTCATTGTCAGAGTGTGATGCCCAAGGAGTGAAGTGCAAATCCAACCTGTTCTTAGGTATCCTGTAAGGAACAGAAATTACTTTGGGTTTTTGGAACTTGCTTTCTATTGCCATCTTTTATAGAGGGATACAGCTCGTAAATGTTGCTGTGGGATGGGTTTTTGTAGATTCCTGAATGGAGATGTAGGGCATTTGGAGGGAGAGGGAATTTTGGCTGCTGAAATAGAGCTGTTTTCTAATGTTTAGTTCATTCTTGGTGACCTTCTTAAACACATCTTACTACTCCTGCTTTATCTCCTGTGCATCAAGTGTCTGCTTTGGGTTGTCTCCCACTGAAAGGGGCTTGGACCTGCAGCAGCAGCAGAGGGAAACTGGAACTTTGCTGGTTTCACTGGTGGTGCTGCCTGAATTGCTCTAAGAAAACTGTTCTCACTGATGGGATTTGAAAAGATAGTGAGCCAGCAGAGATGTCTGCAAATGCAGAGAGCAGCTGGAGTAATCACATTTCATTTTCTTCCAATACAAGATTTCTAAGGATAATGTTCTGGAACAAAAATTGTCTTTAAAAATGTTAGTATTTGACTGTGTAACCTCGCGTAGGCATGAAGCCCAGAAACTGATGAAGCTCAATTTCTAAATACATTTTATTTTAGGGATTTGGAAACAGTTTTAAAGGAAGATAAGCAGAAATTAAAGCAAATGCAGAAACTACAGCCAAAATTTACAGAAGAACAAAAACGAGAGCTTATTGAAGTTCATCCATGGATCCAGCAAGGTGGACTGCCAAAAACTGTTGCTAATTCTGTAAGTTTAATGGGTTAATTACTTTTGCGTGTATAATAGTGCTTAAATTATTAGCTGCCTGTGTTAGACTCTTCCTTTCCTGTTGCTATGAAAGCTTGGTCAATTATGCATAGGAAAAAAAAGAAATTCAAACTTCCACGCAGTGGTTTCTAGCTTGATTCAATTTAGCATAAATCTTCTTTCCAATGGAGGAAATTAAAGTCCTGGTGAATACAGTACAAGAAATTTCCTTCCTCTTTTTGAATTTCCGTGTCACTCTTTGAAATGCTTCAGCAACACAGCAGAAACTTTTCTACATAAAAGTCTCTCCTTTGTGCAGCAATGGATGCCCATTGTTTTCAGAGTACAAAATGAATGGCAATACACTCCTCCTTTTTTCTATCAGACTTCTCACTCAGGATTATGATTCCTCTAAGTAGTTTAATGGCTTGAAAGGAGAAAAAAAAGGAAAAACCCAACAGAACAAAGCATTCATGCAATTTTATTTGTTGTCTGTGTATTTTACTTACACACAAATATCTGATTGCATTTTCTTTTCCTTAAGCTTTCTATCATTTGTGGCTTTTTATGCAAAAACTGTCAAACGCAGAGGCTCTGTTTGCACATGAGTGTTTCAAAAGTCATTGTGAAGGAGTTGCAGTGGAATCCTAATCGTGGTGTTAATGTTACTGCAGCATGATCCTACAAGCACCCACCTTGTGATCTGTGGCACAGCTGCTTTCAGTAGAGTTCTCGAGTACTTTCACTGATCTATTGTACTTTATAAAATCATGGTGTGTGGAAAAGTTGTGGAGTAAAATACATCTGGTAGCTACAGCACAGGTGGAAAGGTTCTCTTGGAATCAAGGATTGCATGCAGTTGGACTGCTGCTTGGAAAAGCTTTTTTTAAATTTTACTTATGGGTGCTTCTATTCTTTTTTTCTTTTTAGGAATGTATTTTTTGTGAGGACAATATACAGAGCAATTTTTATACATCATATGATGAAGAAATCCATGAAATGGACCTTAATGAAATGATTGAAGATAGTGGAGAAAACAACTTGGTTTCCCTGAATCAAGTCAGTGAAGAACAAACATAGCCTTTGAGCCTGTTGTTTTGAAAACTGCTTCAAAACGACAGTGAAGGATCTACAAAGGTTTTAATCTTTTATCCAGCAGGATGAATGCAGTTCATAAAAGCAAATGTGTTTCTCTTGCTCTAGAAGAGTCATTTGTGAATGAATCTCTTTTTAAATGGTGGCAATCTCTTCCCAGTAAGGACATTGTTGAAGATGGTATAGCTTTTCTTTAAAAGACTCATTTTGCACTTACATGCCTCAAGTATTTCTTTATAAACTATAGAAACTTTCATTGATGCCTACTGATTTTTGTAGAGTGGGTTAAGAAGTGCTGAAAATCTCCTCACGTACATACTGTTCTTCAGATCTCCTTTTGGTGATGGTTCAGCATTATAAATTGTTGAGCAATTTTGCTTAGTGGCTCTTTAGCATTGTTCTTAATATTTGAAGTGGTCCAGCAGAGTAGAAGAAATAACCTTCAAGGAAATCAATTCACACTTGCCCTTCTCATACCAGTTGATCCCATCCTCTTTGTTTGTCTCTTCTAGTTTTGAATGTAGGAACTCTTTTTGTCTAAGAGGAATGTTGAGCTGATTTTATAAGATGGTCTGGTATTAAAGTTCATGTTGATGTGTAAGTACAGAGGACTGCAAACAACTTTGTAGCCTTTTATGTGAATGGACACTGCAAAACAATGAACTGTTTATTACCTTTGAAGCATAATTTGTGAGAAATTTTTACTCAAGAAATTCTTATGCTTAAAGATTTTAAAAACTTAAGACCACAGAGGATGACTGGCCATGCTCCAGTGGCTGTTAGACAGAGCTTGGGGTAACTTTAGCCTTTATTTCTGACTTGTTCTGTCAGGAGGGTTGGCCATCAGTTTTTCCAATGTGGCTAAACAACCATCAAATTTGTATGTGGCAAGAGAGAACTAGATGTGTCTTGTCATTTGAAGATAGTTCTTTTAAAAAAGAAGTGATTTTGAGAATAGTGTTGACTCACTCTATTTGATTTACATAATCTCAAATTTAGGGTGGCTGGAATCCTTTGCTGTCGAAGATTTCATTTTAATGCCTCTGAGATTGTATTGACTTGAATGTGTGTACTTTATGTTCTTGTGCTGTTTATGTCTGTTGGACGTGGGAAGAGAATATGAGAGAACACCTGTTAATATGTTAAAGGACTAATTTAGTCCTTTAAAGCAGTTTAGTTGCTGTGTTGCTAGATGTCAGCTGTAAGTCTTGGGGTGAAAAATGACGAAAGTTAATTGAATTAACTTCGATACGTTAGTCTTAAAATATTTTTTATGGGAAGCATTTCCTTTTTTCGTATGATAACGTTTATATTCATTGAAATTTAAGGTTATTTTCATTCTATACAAATATTTCTCTTTGTATCCAGAGAGGATGTGAAGTTAGATCTGACACCAAAAACATGCAAAAGTGACTGGTATTCGCTTAGCAGAAGAAATAATTTGTTTCAAGTAATTAGTTCTTAATTGGAAAATTTGCACTGGAGACAGGTTCTGCAGGTAGCAAAGTGTGTCAAGTTGTGAAATAAGCAGAATCACAATTTTAAAGAATGAATAAGTATTTTAAATGTAGTGTGAAGCACTACCCAGAAGATCTGATGCCTGTCTTTAACAGTTCAGCAAGATCAAACATAAATATTTGTAAATAACAAGTGAATGAAAAATTTTCCAGTGTTGGTGTTCACGTCCGATGTATTAAATGTTTTAATCATAAATGGAACAGTGCAGCTATACCAGCATATTAAATATATTTCATTTTTACATGGAGACACAAACATGGACCAGGGTTTGGGAAAAATAAAAGCTTTATATAAAAGGAGTGCATCATCATCGTCATCCAAACAATTTTCAAAGACTTCTCAGCCACTTTGAACTTCTTTGCTTTAGCATGCTTTTTTTCCCTATGTCTTTTTTTATTTGTCCTCATTTCTTTTATTATTTCTTTTCAATGACCATCTTGTAACCATAACTTAGTGAAAGGAAGAGAAAAGTATATTTAGAGCATTTTGTGGATGTGCTTACTTACGGACTTAATCTTGCATCCTTAAAGTGTTTGCATTTACAGGGTGGTATTAAAATATTTTCCTGTAACTTTAAATCTACATGCCTCCATTTATAGATAAGATTCTGAAGCTGTAATTTTTCCAAACTGTTGTAATATGATTTATTTGTGATGACACTTTGTCAACATGTCAACAATGTTTTCTGTACACTGTGCAATATATTTTGGTTTTGCCACTTGTGACTAATTTTTATGACTTTGCTTTTTAGAAAACTGGTAAATAAAACAGATATATTTTTAGTTGCCTTTCTGTTCCTTGAGGCTTCTGCTCCAAGTAAGAAGTCAGAATATGTGCTTTACTGATGGTATGTGAGCTGGTATTTCAGACTACTCTAGAGCTTGCTGTGATGTTAGCTCTGCCTTTCTGTCCTGGAGTAAAATTGCTGCCAGCTTTTCTGACCTCTAAGTTGAGTGGTCACATGGAGATTGAATCTTTATACTGAGGAGTTGTTCTGAAATCATGTGCAAATTTCCTGGAAGAGCAAGTGCAGCTGGGCTCTGTGTTGTTCAGATCTGCCACAAGACACCTTTGTTGTGCTTTTTGCTTTGTTCAGTGTCAGCTACAGCCCCTGAGCTTTTACCGGGCTGGCTTAGGGACAGAGAGTTCCAGTTATGCCCCCTGCATTTGCTCTCAAAGTGATTTTCAGTCTTCTCTCGAGGTGTGAGGGGTTGCCTTTGAAAACTGCTGGAACCTTCCAAGCTGCAGAGCTTCCCTCTTCATGTTTACTTCTCTGGTGAGTGGAGCAGTGCTGGAGCTCCAGGCTTGGACTCCTCCTGTTCTGAAGGGACTCAGGTTATGAGACCTTCATTAACTTTTTTTTTTCCATGGCTGTGTTTTGAGAGGTTTGTGGATTTGGTCATAAAGGACCCAGATCCTTCTGTGAGCTGCACAGTCAAGGTGTTTGGGTACCACAGAACAGGTCAGCACACAGGGGAGTTGCCTTCACACCAAGGGCACAATGGTGGTGGTGTGCACTTCATTGCCAAGAGCTGCGTTTTAAAACATCCTTGTTGAACACATGAGCTGCTCTTTGCAGTCCTCTGAATTAACCCTAAATTTGTGGGCAGTTCTGTGTCTGTCTGAAAACACTGCTGTCCAACAGCAGCCAGGTTCCTTGCTCCAGGTCAGCATGCAGAGAGGAGAGATGTGTTGGTGGAGCTCTGACAGAGCTCCAAACCCAAGTGTCACCCACCTGAACGGGGTCCCTGTGTCACCCTGTGCCACTCCAGAGGAGCTGGCATTTGGATGCAAGTTCTGGTAACTGATAACAAGAACCTTGGGAGCACTGAGGTGCTGCTGGTGGGATAAATTACCAGGTAACGTTTCACACTCTTTTCTGCTTTTGGTAATTTTTTTTTCAGTTGTAAATGTAATAGGAGTACGAGTTAAACGTGGCTTCAGGTATTCACATACTCCTCCTTGTGTGTGTTCTGTCAGCCCCCAAGCCAAGGGCTTGTCCTGCAGAGCTGTTGGGAGGAGCCTTTGTCCGAGTTTTTCCCACCTCAGCGGCCCCTAGATGTCACTGATGTCCTGGGATTATCTTTGGCAGCATTTCCACCCATTTGTCTTTATTCAGCTTCCTGTACGTTGGGGCTGTTGAGTTTGCCATGACATTATTTGATGTGAAGTGAAAGCTCTGTGGCTTGAATTTCGAATAAGATGATGAGAAAATTCATACTGAAGAGCTGTTGGCCCAACGACAGTGAATGCAAACATAAAGCTCTGCTTGGAAAAGGGAAACAGACTGCTGAAAGCACCAGCTTTTAGTCCACTTAACAGCTGTCATGAATTTAGAGGTGAAAAAAGATGCTGTCCTTACTGAAAATTAAGATCCTTGATGGTTATTTTGTCTTTAAGAAGGGTGGAAAGAACCCAAGGCATTGATGAGCCTCTGACCCAAAAAAAGAGCACGGTGAAATGAGTTGCATGTTTCTGGCAAAGTAACAAACATATGACTTGAAGGAGGATAAGGTTTGTAGGTGTAACTTCCAGAAATCCCATTGTTTAATTGATCATAAGTGCTTAGGAGCTTAAGAAATGTATTCAGTATATTGAACAAGGTAATCAATAGCTCAGGAACTCCATTTTCTCAGGGGCTGTGGAAGAGGACTTTATTTTCAGGGGTGCTACACAAGGTGTGTAACAACCGTGTCTCTGCTTCCCTGAAACAAAATACCAAACAAACAAAAAACTGAACCCAAACTTCTCCAGGCTTTCCAAGTGGAAAAGTAACATAAGACTGGGTAGAAACTGAGGCAACTGAACTCTTAATCATAGAGTGTCTTGGTGTCTGTGATAAAACATGAGCTCCACCAGGCTGCTGTGTGTGTGTGGTGAGCTTTCGTTCCCCAGCGTTTCTGGCTCTGTAGCTGCAGACAGAGAAGCTGCTGTGGCAGCACATGAATAGTGTTTAACCTCAGTGCATAATGCAGTGTGAAAACACTTGCCTCTCCCTTGGAGAGAAAACGCTTTTCAGCTGAAGGACACGTTGTGAAAGAGGCCCCGTGCGGTGAGGCAGGTGCTGAGGGATGCCCAGGGTGGGACAGTGCAGTCTGTGTGTGGCAGGAAGGGGGAAAGCTTTGCTGGGGCAGCCACTGCGCCCTCAGCCCCAGAGGGATGTGCTGCTTTGCACTCCATTTGTTTTCGTTTGTTTTGGAGACAAATACAAGGGTGGATTAAAATTCCCTGGTATTCCAGGATTTGTCAAGGTGTACTTCTCAGTCTGTAGTAAAACAGGATATAGTGATTTTATTGCTCTCTTTAAATTGTTACAGTGGTCTAAAAGTAAACTGCTTGTGTTGTTGTTGCACTGCCTGCTTCAAAAATTCTACTTCTGTCCAAGAAATTATTGGCTGTGCTTTTCCTTTTTAAAACCCCTGACTATTGCTTGCCAGAGGTAAGGTCCACTGCTTTCTCTTCTGTTGTCACCCTTGGAAATCTGTGGCCTTTTTGCGCATGCTGCTGGATAAATTCAGCAAATGTACTTCTCTAATTGGCTGTAATCTTTAATTTGCTTATCTGTAGGAAGCAGAAGGAGGGTTGGGTGGGTGGCTGTGCACAGCCTGCTCAGGTTTGCAGGAGCGCTGGGGCTGGAGCAGCTCCCTTTAGAGGAGCCTGGTGGGATGGGCTCAGCTCTCAGCTCCCAGGTGAGTGGTGTGGGTGGTACGCAGGATTTCCTCCAATGATTTCATCTGAGCCATCTGTCCTTTCTGCTTGCTGTCACTTTTGTTCCTCCTGACCCCTCTCTCCAGCGTTTGAGTGTTTGCAGTTTTGTTGGGAGCCGATAAAGACTGAGGCTGACACATACACTGGGCCCAGGACTTTCTTTGTTCTTGTGTTAATAAACTTCTCTCACCTCCTTTAGCCTTCAGTCTCAGTTTTGAATACTGGCAGATCTGTCCTCACATATTTTGGTTCAGTTGCGTTTCTAAATTTGCTAAAAACCAGGGGTTTCTGATGAAAATGGTTAATTAGATTGCAGAGTAACAACTTCGTGCTGAGCAGTACCTGCAATGGTACTGGTTTCTTCTGGAGTCCTAAAATATACAGTTTGTTTCTGCAGCAATACAGGATTCTAGGACATAAAATCACATTATTTTTCTCTTGCAGTGAGAGAACACATGCCATTTACTATACCAGTATCAAATGGTATGTAAGCGAACCATTTTGTATTTTTCATTGTTCAATGTAATAGCTATCTTCTAGTGTAGTTTTTCTTCCTGTTTAGGCTAAATGAGGTTTCAATTTACTTTAAAAAAATAAAAAATAAAAAAACCCTCCAGGAAATAATGGTGTTGAAAAAAAATACATGTCTGTCTTAGGGCATGGAAAAGCCAGGAATGACCTGGAATGGCTCTGGCTACAGGAGGATCTTTAGGGTGGCTGGGGGACTCTGCCTGTGCCTCCAGGGTTCTGCCTGTGCAGTTCCCAGCCTGGGGCCAGACCCAGCATCTTCTCTGCTGCAATGTGTGCATTTCAAAAGCATATGGCTGCCACAATGCGGGCAGCAGTGACAATGGCAGGAATGTGGCCATCGGGAGTTATTTCCAGTGTCTATATGCAGTTGTCTTCACAATCCTCCTCCTTTTTTGTGTTCTGAAGAGCTGTGCCTGCCTGTGAATAGGGCAGAGTTTGTCCCAGCTGCTCAGAGCAGGGCTGGGAGGGGAGGGGAGGTGGGCAGAGCCTTCTGTTCAGAGCTGATTTCTGGGGGATGCCTGCCTCTTCCTAAACCCCACATCCCTGAGGCAGCAAAGCTTCTGTTCGCTCCTGGTTGCCTCCCTCCTTTTTTGAGACAAATCCAAGTATAAATATATTTATTATAGAATTGTGCTGAAGTTTGTTAACTGCCAAAGCCACGTGGCAATACTGAAGGATTCCCATGTCGTGTAAAGAGCTGGGAAATTCTTCCATTGTCTTTTAGCATACAAAAAGATGGTTACTGAACTCTTTTCAATAAAGGCTTCCAAAGCTTTGGATGTAGACAGGCAGTGAATTTCATATTATTTTAGTAATAATTACATTGCATTACATGAGCAGTGAATTTAAATGAGTTCAGCTATAAAGACCTGATTAGGAGCACACATATGAACAACGTTGTTTTTTATTAGTCCTGCCAGTCCCCCTAAAATACCTGCCCTGTATGTGCTCTACCATTATGAGGTGATGCTTAAGTCTTAAATTTTAATAATAAAATTTTCAGGGATTTCTGGCTTGGATTTTTAAATAAAATCTGTTTGCTTGTTTGGCGCTTTTTTTTTTTTTTTTTTGTCTGATAGTCTCTTAGCTAACAGGTGGGATAAAGGTGTCTGTATCTCAATCTGAGAAAACCATTTCTAGTCTCTCATGGATTTCATGGCACAATGATAGAAATTGAAGCAGACTGCACACTGTAAATGGTTTTACAGGTTTCACTTATTGGCAGAATTCCTTTGATGAGATGATATCTGGTTGCCTTTACCACCTCATGTAGTGTTCAGGGGCCTGTGAAGTTTATGGTGTTGTCCTTCACTCCTTACCCTGACAGGATGGCTCTACAGGTTGAGTCTTTTTGGGTGGATTTGACAGGATCAGAGGGCTCAAAGGCTCAGAAGTTGTGGAACAGTGCCCATGGTGCCTTCTGAAGGGACAAACTGCAGCCTTGCAGGGGAGGTTGGTGTACCTTGGGCACATAAATCCTGCATGGCTGAAGGAGCTGCCAGTAAATCAGGGGGAAAGTGCAGCACTGGTCTGAGAATGGTCTGGAAATGGAGGTGGCATTCGTCACCTTGATCATTCACACAGTCCAGCTCGCTTATCTGAGCTCTTCCAAAGAACACTTGTAAAACTTTCAGATGTAAAATTTGTCTTTCAGTTGAGAGGAGAGAAATCTGTACCATCTGTTCTGCAGGGTGCTCCCAGGAGTGTGGATGCAAGAGCCTTCCCCAGATTCTGCAGATTTTATCAGCACACAGTGGTGACTTGAAGCTGCTAGTCAAAACTTCCCGTGAGTAAATGGCTGTAATTAAATGCATCCCCAGCCTTCCAAGCATTGTTTCTGTACTGCTCAGGCTGTTAGATAAGGCTGGGGTTGAGCTGTGACGCCTCAGCTATATATAGAAGGTGACAGCTTGCTGCTTGTGGAAACATTTGGGCTGTTGCACTCTGGTTTGTGACTTCCATGAAAGAATTGGAGGAAGAGGATAATAACACAGCTCCAAAGGGCACTGCCCCTTTGAAACTGCTTAACACTACCTTTTTAAAAAACAGTTTTATCAACAGCAAAACGCAATTTTTCTTTCTTTGGATGAGATACAGGAGTTCCTTGTCAGAGAGAATTTGAGAAAGAAACAAAGATGAATCGCTTTTGAGGATGTTTGGATCTTTAGGAACAGTTTAATTGAAAGGAAGTGAGGAGTTGTTAAAATACAAGCAGGAAAGAAAGACATGGGGCTAAATCTGTGTGTGTCTATAATCTGTGACCATAACAAACAAAAAAGCTGTTAAAACAGGGAAGGTTGGAATTGCCCTGTGTCAAGACAAAAAATAGAAAAAAACATTTGAGGAGGACAGAGAAAAGTGATGTTTAGAGCTTTTGGCAGAAGAAGCTAGAGCTGCAGAACCCAACCCCACGAAGGGCTGTGTTCAGCTGGGCTGTGTGCTGAGCTACACTGTCAGATCAATACAGACCTGAACTCTGAGGCAGCATGAGTCAAATCAAAACTGTGTCCAGGCACTTGAGAGTTTGGGTTCTTTGAAAACCAAACCCCAGATAAGTAAATGGGCTGCCTGAATCTCTTTGCAGCTTTATTCAGAAAAATGTCTGAAATACCATTGTCCAAACAGTTCCTTAATATCAAATGTTCTCTGAAAACAAAACCAGTAAGTACAAAACACGTATAAAATGATACTCTTTTGTTCCAGGGGAAGGACAGGGGAAGTGGAGCCCTTCCTCTTTGGAAGGTGTGTGTTTGATTTGATGCTGCTCAGATGCCATAGTTACAGGCACTACAGGAAACAAACCCCGAGCACCAGGTGGGCTCTCCCTCTTTCCAGTCCCCATTTCCCTGCCCATTGCTGAGATTCTAGCAGGAGATGCAGCAAGGTTGAAGGCTCGTGTGTTTCAGCATTAAAAAGGACCAGAGGTCAAAATCTTTTAATTTGGGCCAGAAAGCCAAATCTCCCCGTTACCCTGTAGGACTCTGCTGCATTTCTAGGGGGATGCAGTGTGAGCGGCAGTTTTGGTTTGGCTTCTCACCAACAAGAAATGAAGGGAAGGTGAAGACAGCACACTCAGTGGAGACTTTCTCACAAACTGGTATGTTTTCCCAGCAGTGGTGGGACAAACTGGGCTCCACAGCTAAGCCCCTTCCTGCCTGGGCAACCACGGCTGTGCTCTCGTGGCAAGGAGCTGTGTGCCCTGTGCTCAGTGCCCGTGGGCGCTGCACTGGAAAAGTGACAGAGGGACTGCTGGAGCAAAGAATCCTCCTGTTTGTGTCCACAAGATCTAAAAGTACCTGGCATGGCCTCCAATGTGTTCAGGGAGGGAGGTGATACCTGAGAATTCCCGTGGTGTTGCCAGCACTGCAGGAATCTCTTTGCCCAAGGCAGGCAGTAGGGATGCAGGCATTCTGTTTGGGAGGGGAAGGGGAAGAAGAAAAAACCCACAAACAAACCAGAGAATGCTTGAATACATGTAACTTTTATTCTTTCCTGATCCACTTGTTTTGCATGACATGGATTATGTTTGCATATTTCATTTTCCATCTGGCCCATGTCATTTGCATCTATTAATTTTAAATGCATGTATGTGACTGAGTTAGAGTGGTCATTGCTAGGCTGGCCAAGGAGAGCCCTTCTCTGAAGTGTTCAGTGTTGGGTAGGACTTAACAAATCTGTTTGGGTGACCAAAGGGAACAGGGATAGTTTATTCATCTGTCATTCACCCATCAACACTTGCTCTTCATCTAAGACCACAGTGATTCATCCAGTACCTGAGTCTCATAATATCTGAATCATAGGAGACTTGAGCATGTAAAATTTGAGGAGGCTTTTTCAGCTGAATTGGCCAGTTAGGCAGTAAAACTCCTGCCTTGAGAGACACATGACCAGTTGTCTCCTAATGTAATTCTGGAGCTAAATTCACACTGCCTGAATACAGAATGGAGTGAGGAGTGTCTGGCAGCAGACTCCATCCTGGGAAACAGAGAAGATTTTGCTTGTTTTGAATGTACTTACTTGAATTTTATCTGTGATACAGATTGAAGTGCAAGAAAACATTGGCTTGATTCAACAGCAGTGGCTGGCAGCAAGAGCCCTGATTTTAGGGAAGATTTGACAGTGCTGAGCTCTGGCCTTAGAGTTTTGTTCTCCCTCATAGCCTAAAAAAGAGTTCTTTAGTCCCCTTCCTTTCTTCCTTTGGCCTTTGCCTCTCTGTGCTATGAAATGATTGACTGTAACAGCTGTAAATTGGTGTGTGACTGTATAAACCCACAAAAGACACATGCAAGTTGTTGGTAAATTCTGATTTTATCACCTTTCCCCCCAAGAAACCCTGAGAGCCCCTTAATTTCACAATCATAACAATTCAGAGGGAGGGGGTTTACATTTTCCATTTCAGGGGAGGCTCCTGCCTTCCTTAGCAGACACCTGGCTTTCCAAACCAAGGAAACAGCTCTTGATAGAACTAAGCAAGAGCAAACTGCTCTTGGCTGTCATTGTAACAACTTGCACATCAGCATAATGTTTTTGTTGCATCTTTTAAAAAACACAAATCCCAAGGTGTTAAAGCAAGCAGGTACATATTGCTGCATGTCCTCCCTGGCAATGCAGCCTGTTCTAGCAAAAAGCTGACAGGTACCAATTTGGTTGGTGTTTTTTTTTTTGCTTTTCTTTTTCAAGGGGTTTGGGGAGTAGGTTGTAATTTCAGCAGTAGAGGAGTGGTGCTTCTGGGAAGGAGCAGGGCTGGGAAAGAGCCCTGAATAAGCAGAGAGCAGCACTGGGGCTCAGGGGTTGCTCTGTGTTTGGCTTTGCCGCTGGAGCTGGGTACGAGGAGCGACGCTCGCACTGCCTGCAGGATGTGCATCGTTGTTCCTGCTTCCTGCAGCAGCTGCAAGTGCAGAGTGTCCCTCTGCCCACGGGCCAGTGTGGGCTCTGGGGGGTACCAGTGCATCTGGGGCTACCAGGCCCACGGATGCCTTAGGATTTTAGCTTTTCTATTTTTCAGATCCTGTGCTGCATTAGTGCATAACTCCAAACTCCATAACCTGTCAGATGCTGTTCTCCTGTTTTATTCAGATAAAACAATTCCTCTCTGAGCCTGAAACTCAAAGACACCTCACTGCCTCAGGCACCAAGAGATGTGAAAAACAATGAATTGGGGAGCAAACTTGGAGTAAATGACTTCATTAGCTGAAGGTGTAATTGGAGGATTAACCCCTGACATGTAAATGGACCAAACTCACAATTGTCTGAAAAACTGGTGCCCATTGTCCCCCTTGGGTGCAGCCTCTGGGAGGCTTCTGACTGCCCAGGGTGCAGCAATTGAAGGCCTTCAATAAATACCCACTTTATTCTCTGAATCTTGTCCAGCCCCTGCTCTAGGTAGCCCCTCTAAAGCATCACCGCCAGGTGTGATGTGGGACTGCTTGTGCCCTTTGAGTCTTAAAACCTTCTCTTTGAGACCAAGAAAATTCAGGAGCTTTCCAAATGCTGTCACTTTTTATAAAGCTTGCTGGGAAACAAAGGACACCCTGGGCACTCTGTAGAGGTACCCTGAGGCTCCTGAGGAGTCTTGGGCTTCACTGAGTGCATGTGTTGGCTTAGTAAGAAATGCTGATTCAGCTGAGGGATTAATGAGTGGGAGGCTTGCAGCTGCTTAGAGAGCAGCAGCTCCTCTTCTGGAGCAGAGATTTGCTCCAGAACCCCAGATTTTGGTAAGAAGCTGTGTGCTCCCTCTGCCTGGATGGGGGGATTAAATTACTCTCATTTCCTGACCAATTAATCTGCTTCTGTGAATGAAGAATCAGCACCAGGATTATGTGTGTAATGTGGTCTCAGGCTCCTGGCACTGGGCAGGCATCTGCTGAGGATCTGTTGAGCAGGAAAGGAATCTGAGCATGTTTTTTGCAAAGTGGAAGTCTGTAGGCAGATATTACCAGCGCTGGGGCCTCCAAGGGTGGTTGTAAACACCAAGTGACATTGGCAGGCCCAAAGGAGACAAATTTGCTCAGCCTGTGTGGTTCAGGTCTTGGTGAGACATGTGGGTGCTGTGGACAACCTCTCCCCACTGGTGGAAGAGTTTGGTGGGGCTGATGTGTCTCTTCTGGGCTCCCCCCCTTCCTGAATATATGGAACATTGATTACAAAACTTGTTGCATTGATTACAAAACCTGCTGCATGGGGACAGTGGAAGGGGTTTCATCGTGACTTCGCTCAGCACAGGCTGGTGCTGGTGAACTTATTTTGGGGTAGGAAGATTGGAAGTTTGAAGTTTTATTTGTGTGTCAGTCATAGATGGTACACAGCCCAAAACACAGCCAGGCTTCCACAGGGGCCACGAGAAGCTGAAACCCACCCAGGAGCTCATGAGTGGGCACACAGGCTCTGGGGGATGCCAGAAATGTCCCTTCCTTCTCACTGCACACAGGCACATTGTTTTAAGGGTGCTTTAAGCTGTGCCTCTCTGGTGATGGTTTTAAATTAGGCTGCTCTGCTTTGTACTTAAATGGTGCAGGAGCACTCAGAGTTCAGCTGAGGGTGACTGAGTCTGTGCAATTCCTGAAGTGGCCTGTGAATGTGTGGTTGAAGATGCCTTGAGTCTGAGCTTTCTCAGATACAAAGAAAACTGCTCTCCTTGCTTTCTGCTAATATTTTAACCAGAGACCAATGCAAAAACTATAAAACCACAAATTGAGTTAATTTTGCACTTAAGAAATCCAAGGCCAGAAGGGATCAGTTAATATAATTATTTGTATGTTGTTGCTTTACTAAGTAGTTTTTGTTTGTAACCAAAGCAACTTGTATTTGCTTCTGGAAATATATTCTGTCTCACTTGACATTAAAAGAAAGGAAATTCATTACTTCTTCTGGTGTCTAATTTCAATCCTTTTCCTTCTCATTTCAGACAATCTGGACCTACTATCTAGGTCTTGGCACTTAAGGCTCTACTATATTGGATTAAAAGACTTTTGAAGCCATGACTTCCTCGGCTGGTGAGCTATGCAGAACATCTGGGTAATGCAGCATAGGTGGTATAACTGATCAAATCACCCTCATCTTCTTAAACTAAATTAACTTAAGGCCTCATGCTCTGAGGTGTATTTTCATGTCTGAATGTTTTATGAACCAGCTTGGATTTTTTTTTAACCTCCTTAAAATGCAGTGCAATGAATTTCACTTGCTGAAAACTATAATGAAATGCTAATGTTGTGTAGGGAGCAAAAATCCTGGAAGGAGAGAGACTGTTTTTCCCCTTTGCTTTTCCTTTAGCTTAGCTCATGCAGAAGCCTGAGAGGCCCAAAGTGAACAATTTAGAGACACTATCCATTTAGATAACTGTGGACTTGGGAACTTGCTAGAGGATGCAACTTGGAACCAGGCATCTCATGCAGAAAGAAAAAAAAAAATATCTCTCAGGAGGCAGAGGAAGGGTAGGCCTCTGGTTAAGCCAGCTGGATTAGTGTGTGAATCCCTGCTTTTCCCATATACTGCCTGCATGACCTTGGAACCATTGTGCTCCTCTGTGGAGCAAGATGATGTTCCCTCCTGTCCTGGATTGAAAGATAAGTGTGTATTCCATTGCCATCTGTCAGAGGTGGGGCACTTCTCTGCTGTTCACTGGGCAGTTTTTTCTTTATCTCTCCCACAGCCAATCCTCCCTCCAGGAGATCTCTGCTGTCCATGGCCACTGAGTATCCCTGCATGGCTGAGAAAATTCCATCATCCCATGGGGAGAGGCTCTGCCCTGGGGAGGAGCCAAGCATTCCTACCTGGATACAATCTGACCTGGGAACACCACAGCAGCCTTTGCCCACTGCATTCCCAGAGGAGCAGCTTTCTGCCCACTGCATTCCCAGAGGAGCAGCTTTCTGCCCCACTGCATTCCCAGAGGAGCCGCTTTCTGCCCCACTGCATTCCCAGAGGAGCAGCTTTCTTCCCCACTGCACTCCCAGAGGAGCAGCTTTCTTCCCCACTGCATTCCCAGAGGGAGCCCAGGCCCATCTCCAGCAGCCCTGAAGCTTCAGAGGAAAACTCCAGCCTTGTCCAGGATCCCTGCTCCAGCAGAAGCACAGCTGGCACTGCAGGAGGGCTGAGCCACCATGGAATGGCACTGCTGCCACCACCCTGACACACAGGGTGCCAGGGCCTGTTCTCACTCTGGCAGTGGTGTTTTGTAATACTGCATTGTTTATTTTTTTTTTCTTCCCTAATAAAGAACTGTTATTCCTATTCCCATATCTTTGCCTGAGAGCCTCCTAATTTCAAATTTATAATAATTCAGATGGAGGGGATTTTCATTTTCCATTTCAGGGGAGGCTCCTGCCTTCCTTAGCAGACACCTGTCTGTTCACACCAAGACACCTCCAGTCCCATCCATACTGCCTTGTGTGCATCAGGCTCAAGCAAGGATGGCACAAACCATGGCCTGGGCACACCTGACAGGAGATGTGCTGCTTGGCCCAGCTGTTTTCATCTCCAGAGAAGAGAGCAAGTGGCTTGGACAAAAGTTTGGGTGTGCTCCAGCAGCTGGACATGGGCTCTGTAGAACTTGTGTGTCTGCAGGGTGGGGGAGCAGTCAGGACTGGAGAGCTGCTGCTGTGAGAGTGTGTGCAGAGCTGTGCTTGGACATGGGGCCAAAAACTGGGAAATCCTGAAACTGGGCTCCAGCAGCTGGAGCTGTCAAGAGTGGATGGCCCCTTGAGGATGTGGAGCTCTTATCTTGGAGAGTTTACCATAATGTGGCAAGGCTCTGGGTGCCAGGATTAACCAACACTCATTCCAGCACTTCTCATAGGAATAAATCCTCCCGTTTTTGTGACATTTCAATACCGTTCTGCTAACAGCAGCATCTTGGATGGTAAAAAATGTAAGCTGTGTTACAGACAGGAACCAACTGCCTGCTTAGCAGAGATTTCCTGCATGATATCTGTGCACCCCCTAGACCTGCTGCTGAGGCCTGGGCTGGTTTTATTCTTCTGTCCCTTTAATTGGAATAGAGATTGAAACATTTATTTGGAGAGGGAGACTGAAGAGAGCTGCAGGATACTTGCTAGTGGGAGATGAAAGAAGATGCAAGTTGATTGGTGTCATTTTTAAAAGCTTGATCTTGCCTCCTGGCCAGGGGTTCTGATAAAAGACCTGGGACATGATGCCAAGAGGTTGGGAAGAGGTTCGAACTCCAAGTCCTCCCAGCTGACCTGGTCTAACAAGGAGCATTTTTTCCCTGTAACAGGTGTGAGTGACTGACATACAAAGAGAGGGGAAAACGAGCCCTTTTAGCCCTTTTTTCCATTATTCTCCACCTGAATATCAAATGAGAGGGGTCCTGTTAGTGTGCTGCCTCTCTCTCCTTTTACAAGGCAGTGCACTGTCAGATCAGATGGTCTGTTTGTATTACTTTGGAATGGAAAAGAGTAAAGGCAGTTTCTATAAAGAAGGACTTGAAAAGGCTTCCCTGCTTTTTCATCAGAGCTGTTGGAAACTTTCCTTCCCCACACTGCCCCTTCCCCAGTCCCACCCCAGAATCCTCACCTCTTCCTGCCTTTGTCAGGCAAGTGTCAGATTTGACACCTTTGCACTAAGGTACAGAAATGCAAATGGACAAATCCAGCAACACCTAATCAGGGGATGTAAACTTTCTGTGAACCTAATTTGTGGATTAAAAAAAAAAAAAAAAAAAAAAAGCCATATTGCTACCACATTTCTAAAATGCTTTTGACACTATTGAAAAGCTCCTCATAGTACTGCTCTCACCTGGCTTTTCTGGCTTTTCTTTTCAGCTGGACCAGCACCAATAAATGCTCAGGAGAAAGGGCTGGAATCCCTCTGCTCCTCCCAGCCACTCCAGCTTTGGGAGAACAGCTGTCCAGGCGGTCTCATAGCCCTGCTGCCAGTTCTTCCTGCAGCAGAGGGAAGGGGATGTGCCCGGGAAGGCTCCCCTGGCTGCAGGAAGGGCAGCAGCACAAGCAGGAATGGGGAAGGCAGCAGGCCTCTGCTTTGGCTCCCACTCTCCAAGGCCCAGGACAGGGAAGTTGAGCACCACATCTGCAGTGCTGCTAAGCAGGGATGACTTTGCTTTGAGCTGTCCCCAAGCCCTGCTGAACCAAAGCTGGCACTTGTATGTTGACTCTGGGCTGTGTTTCTGCCACCAAAGTGTCAGGATTTGCACTTGCTTTCACAGAAGTATTACAGAGAGCCCTAACACAAGGGTCTTTCATCCCATGGAGATGAAGCCAAGCCAAGCTGCCTCTGGTGCTCCTGCAGCAGTGGAGAGGCTGCCTGGGGCCAGGACCAGCCCTGCATATGGCACTGCTGAAGCCACTGAGCTCAGGCAGGGTCTGAGTGCTGCTGTGGGCCACAGGCTGGGCTCTGGCTGCTGCTGTCACGTTCAGGAGCTGGGCTGTGGCCTCAGCTCCATCTCAAGGGCCTTTTCCAGCCATTGGACACGAGGGGCTCTGGCTGAGCAGGGTCACACCACAGTGAGGGGCTGTGTGTGAACTGCCCTTGGAGTGACAGGCAGCCCTGAGCTAAGAGAGGAGAGTGACATATCAAACGAGATGTGAGACCTGAGAGAAATTGATACAAATAAACCTGGCCTTGGGCTAGAGAGGTACAGCCTCAGTCCAAGAGGTCATCAGGTGTGTGGGGTGTTAGTTCAGTGCAAGTGTCCCAGGTTTCATTTACACTTCAAACCCCAACCTCCCTCCCTGAAGCAGAAAGGTCACTGCAGAGGCTCCCACCTCCCCTGGCCCAGCTGGTTTTTGCCCCCTCCTCCAGCTCAAAGGGAATTTAGCACTACAGGGATGAGATGGACCAAACATTCCAATGGATACCTTTGAACAAGAACACCCACCTCAGGTAAAGAAAATTACAAAGGGAAGTCCTTGCCTGTGCCTCAGTTCTGTTTTTGTTTTTCCATGGGGTTATTAACATAGGCACATGCCTAGTCCCTTGGTCACTGCTTCCTTTCTTGCTTGTTCTATGTTTGAGAACTTCCAGGTATTAAGACACTTTACAATCCTTTTATTCCCCTCTTTACAATGACAGCTCTCTGAAATGGATTGTATCACAGCATAAATAACCTGGCACCTCCCCAAAGCAGGAATCAGGGTAAGAATGCTGAGGGACCCCCTCCAAGCCCCCAGAAACATTAAAGAACACTTTCCAAATCCACTGCACAGTCCATTCAATGGAGTCTTTTTTCACTCTCCACCAACAAAAAAAACCAAACAAAAAAAAGCAAACCACCCTCCTGTGAAGTTATGCCCCAGGACAGGATTTGCCTACCACTTCTGAAGTTAGGGCTGTGCATGTGTGAGCAACGCCTTCAGATGGCAGATCAAGCAGAGCAGGCTTGAGACCAGCATCCAGACCAACCAGCCCCAAACTGTGGCCTAGGACCAGCCTTAGCCAGTCTGACCTTGCTCATTCAACAAACTTAAGTGTCAACTAGAATTAGACAAAAGAAATATTTGAATTCTAATAGTCAACAATGCTTAGTACAAGAATTAAGTTCTTAATTACCATCATTGTTTCCATGATATACACATACTGGTGTTAAGAGCCAACAAGAGGGAGCTGTATTTTTAATGTTTTTAAATGGGTTAGAAGAGCACCACATTACACAGTATATGCCACGTTGTGAATTCAGGGCTTTTTTATTAAAGATTAAAAATAAACAAACATTTGACACCCTAATATACATAAAGTCACAATAAATTCAAATGTGCTAAAAGCCAAATGTGCATAAAGACACTCATTTCTAAAAGGCACCCTGTCACCAACATCTTTTAAAATGTCTAATTCCAACAAGTTTCTAGTTTTCTCTCCCTTCACTAAAGGTGAGACTTTAGGCTGCTATCAGGTATAGACACCTTTTAGGGGTCTGTGCTATCACTAGAACGCTTAAAACCGTGCATGCAGACTTAGCTCCAGCTTCTCCCGGAATTATTTATCGTGATTTAAAATGCACAAGGGTTTTTGCTCAAAAGGTAGTGGTGTTTGGGCCGCTTCTAAGGGCCAAGAAGAAACAGACAGGGTTATAAAACAACTGCTGTGTCTCCACCAGAGAGCTTTGCTACTACAAACCACTTCCCTCCTCCCCCCCCATCCTCTCATAAAAACAACCCCCAAAGTTACAAAACGCCACTCACGCACAGGGATGAAATGTTAACGCGTTTGCTATTAGGCTGTCAGGGTGGGACAGCGTCAGAGTGCTCGAGTCCGCAGTCACGGCGCTGCCAGCCGCGCACACACACACTCAGACAGACACACGGACACTCAAGACAGACACACTCGGCACACGGTGTGCGGGGCACCCTGCCCTCCCCACGGGCAGGTCGGCGCTGACTCCTCTCCGCTGTTACCAGGGTCTCCACATGGATTTGGGCGAGCCGGGCGAGGGCAGGCCCCGCGTCTGGGACGCGTCCAGTCCGTCCGTGGAGGTCTGGCCCGGCCCGGCCTCCGCCTCGTCCGAGTCGGAGCAGGTCTCTTCGCTGGGGGAGGGCGAGAGCGCCGGGGCGGGCAGGGCCGGGCCCGGGCGGGCTCCGGCCGGCAGCACCAGCGCCCCGCCGGCGGGCCAGAGACCGAGGGCCGGCTCCCCGGCAACGTCCGTGATCGAGTCCGGGCAGCCGCCCTCGCTGAGGGGCATGGACTCCAGCAGGTGGTTGAGCAGCTCGGCGGCCGTGGTGGCGTCGATGCCGGGGCAGCTGGAGACGAAGGTGTGCACCTCGTGCATGCACTGGATGTAGCCGGCGGCGAAGCGCTCGCTGGCCTCCAGGAGCCGCCGCCCGCCCCCTGCGCCGCGGGGGACAGAGAGGGGCGCGGGTGAGGCGCAGGCCGGGCCGGGCGCCCCCCGCCGCCCCCCGGGCCGGCACTCACCGCGGGCGCGGCGCTCCAGCACGGCCCGCACCCGCCGCACCGTCCGCTCCAGCACCTCCGCGTTCTCCAGCTTCGCCTGAAACTGACCCGGGGTGTCGCGGCCGTCAGCGCGGCCCCGAGCCCCGCCGGCCCCCGCCCCGCCGCGCCGCCGCCTCACCTCGCTGTCGGCCAGCAGCAGCCGCAGCTCCCGCAGGCTCTCGTTGATGCGCGCCCGGCGCTTCTTCTCCACCAACGGCTTCCTCGTCTGCGGGGACAACAGCGCCGTCAGCCCGCCCCCCGCCGCCCCTCTGGGCCCGGCCCGCCGCTGCGCCCGCCGCTCACCCTGCGGTCGCCGCGGGGCCCCGCGCAGCCCTCGCCGTGCGGCGGGCGGTCCCTGCCCGGCGCCATGGCCGCCGCTCCGCTCCCTCCGCGCCGCTGCCGCCCCGCGCCGCCCCTTTTATATCCCGCGATTTGCATGTCAATGAGCCCATTGGCCGCGCCGCGCGGGCAGCGCCGAGCGTTGGCCGAACGGGCCAATGGCGGCCGCGCGCTTTGTCTGCGCCGGGGCGGGGCGGGCGGAGCGGCCCCGGCGCTGGGCCCGGGCCCGGAGCGGGAGCAGGCCGTGCTGTGCCGGACCGTGCCGGACCGTGCCGGGCCGGGCTGTGCCGTGCTGTGCCGGACCGTGCCGGGCCGGGCTGTGCCGTGCCGTGCCGGACCGTGCCGTGCCGGACCGTGCCGTGCCGTGCCGTACCGGGCCGGGCTGGGCTGTGCCGTGCCGGACCGTGCCGGGCCGGGCTGGGCTGTGCCGGGCCGGGCTGTGCCATGCCGTGCCGGACCGGGCCGTGCTGTGCTGTGCCGGGCCGGGCCGTGCCGTGCCCCTGCCGGCAGCGTGCGGCTCCGCGGGCCGGTTGGGCCCCAATGAACCCCAAACCCCAGCGCCCATTACGGACTCAAGGCCTCAGAATACCCGTGTGTGCCGCTGGGGTGCTCGTGGAACGGAGGGCACAGTGGGGCCGGCTAGGTGCCGGCGAGGCATCAGCACCGACCTGGGCGTGCAAGAGTCGGTCTGAGCCGTGACCGGGAAGCCGTGGGGCTAAGCAGGCACAGCTGGCCACGGAGCTGGTGTTGTCCTGCCCCGTTCCAGCGGATGGGACGGCTCTCGGGCCGGGTGCGGGTGCCAGCCCGGCAGGACGCGCTCGTTGTGGCCGCGGCTGTGCAGGGCATCCCCAGCCCCGGGGCTGCTCGCCTACCCGGTGGCCACGGGCAGCTGGGCCCGGAGAGCTCGGTGCCGGCCCCGGCGCGTCCGCCTCCCCCGCTGAAAGAGCCGGGCAGCTTTGTGCGGTAACTTGATGCTGATGACAGTTGGCAGCTGCAGTTCCCCCGGCAGACCGAGGCGAATAAAAGCATTAGGGCTCGTCCCCGAGGAGAGCGACAGGTGTTCGCTCCCGCTCCTTTGTTTCCCCGCTTTTATTCTCCTCGCTAATGCGTGTCATATTTTTGCCGCCTGAGGAAACGGGAGACGCGTTCCCCGCTTGAACCGGCGCTGACGGCGCGGAGCCGCTCGCTCGCTTCCCTCCGTGTTCGGCATAGCTCCCCTCCTGCTCCGGCTTCCTCCCGCTTTGTCTCGCCACAGAAAGCCCTTCGGCTGTGGCGATGCTGAAGTTTTCCTTGCGGAGAGGTCTGGCGTGAGCCGGAGCCACGCCTGGATCGGTGCCGGGCGGGTCCCGTGTGGCCCGGCGGGTACCGGCACGTGCTCCGGGAAAGGCCGGGCTGGCTCTTACTGCTGGCAGCCCCGCTGTTGCTTAACGCTGCTTTTCATCTTCAAAGTGCCGTGTAAAGCTCCGTGCCTACGCTGTGCTAATCCATGTGTGACAGGAGAGCAGGCTGGGATGGAGAGGTTCGGCACTGCCTGCCCAAAGCCATCATGGAGTGCAGAAGGGTAAAGCCAGGACGTGGGATATCCTGGCTGGAGACCTAAGCTTGGGCCACTCTTTGTTTTGTATCACAGTGGAGAGGAGGTGTTATTTTCAGAAAGGTGTTTCTGGTGTGTTTTGTCCTTTCATGTTAAAGCATCACTGCTTGGGTTTTGTCAGAGGTGGTGTTCAGGTGGTGACAAGTTTCCCTGCACCAGGCAGGAGCAGAGTGGGATGTACTGGGGCTGGATGTCTAAATCTGTCCTTCTGCCTCTGTTGCACTGAATTCTCTGTGTGACACAATGTGGCAAGCAGCTCATTCTTTTTGATGATACAATTAATGCTGGCTAAGCAGAAATACTGTTTGGACCAGGCCAGGTACAGACCATTTTTGTATTTAAGTAGAGACACCTGTGACCATTCGATGCCTGGCTGATGCACACTTAGCCTACCTAAGTGGCAGGGGAAAACCACGAGTGTATGCATGCAAACTGCAGCAAAGTAATGGGTGTCACAATTTTGAAGAACCATCTTCGTTCTGAACCAAAACTAGGCACCTAAGGTCATCAGAGGTGTATAAAAACACACTAATGCACACACACATTTGGGAAATGTGCAGTTATACACAATGTATGTAATCGTTGGTAAAATAGGAATTCCAAGCGTTTGTGAGCTTGTTTTCTCTTCAGAGAAAGCTCAGCTTTTCCTAGAATGGGGGTGGGGGGAATTGGGTGGGCCTGGTTGCTGGCAGGGGTAAAAGCAAACCACACAAATATTCATGTATTCACTGCTCAAACAGTGGGGTTAACACTGGTGTAAATCGTGTGCAGTCCCCAAACCTGCCAGGCCTCTTCACTGCAGGTGTTTGTAGCAGCTGTGTTTCGCGGCTAACTTGGGTTTGAGGTGCTGCTTTGTTAACACAGGGAAATGAGAAGTGAAGGAGCTCCCAAATTCACCCCAGTCGAGGTTCAGATGTGTCGGGACTTGGGTGATGAAATTCTGGTGGCTGCTGAACAGCAATGATCTCTCACAAGCCTCAGTCTGAGTTTTTGAGCAGTGAGGAGCTGGAGGCACAAGGTGAGCACTTCTGGGTGCACGAGGAGACTTCAGCAGCAAATCTTGACTAAGAACAGCCAGAAAGAGTTGGCCATGGCTGTAACATCCTGTTTCTGCTCTGACTGGGCAGGTGCTGATGGCAAGGCATTGTACACATTGTTCTGCAGCATGTCTTTTTGTATTTTCTTTGAAATGCTGCAGGTCAAATGAGTTGACAAATGCTGGAGCTGTTTGTGCAGGGCATTAAAAATATATGTGCCATAAATATCAGGGCATCACTAGAGCTGCCATTCTGGAGGAGGAAGTCACTGCAGGCTATCTCCTCTAGCCCACAGGGACAATGTGACATTTTTGTGCTACCTTAAACAAGTTCCATCACATCAGGTGAAGCGAATAATGGTAATCTTATGCATTTTAATGGAAATGTCAAATGCAATCTAGTAAAAGAAAGCATTCCTTATATGCCTTGTCCAATACCTTGGTGCTTGTCCATGGATCCTGAAGATTTCACTAAACCATCGACTCATCTGTATTTTATCCAGGATAAGCCCATCCTGCTCCCTGCTGAGGGGATGTGTACAGGCACTGCTTCCTCCTGCATGAAGGGCGGAGTTTAACCTTTGCTAGAGCAGGGAGCTCTGTCCTTCCAGAGACAGGCTCCTACACAAGCTATAAATGGCAGTTTAGCCAAGGAACAGCATCGTTTTAGCAGAGATAATGGCATCTGGGCCTTGCTGCATGTGTTCTCCTGCAAGCCTGTGTGTAGAGCAGTATAACACACTATAAAACAGGCTTTAATTCTTTCTAGATGATGCATGAGCACTAATGCAGCTGCAGTGACAGTGGCAAGGGCAACTGTGGGAAGCCATCCTGCAGCCTCAGCTATGTGCCATGTGTTTTGGAGACCCAGGTAAGTGGCAAATCCTCATTTCTGACATGTCACGGCCTCACACGCTTCTGTTTCAGTAGGCAGGTGCATTTGGAAGGTCTTTGGCTCCCAGAAGAGCATTCACAGACACATAATGAAGCCCAAAACATTTTTGAGTACTCTACAGGCAAGTGTGGCTGCCATGCATGCCCTTGGACTGGATTCAGGAGGTGACCCAGGCTCTGCGTGGATAATACAATCAGGGCACGGGATAAAGACATGATGAGCATGCACAAGGTCTATTGGAAATGCTTGAGTAGTTTCTTCCATAAATGGTGTAACATCTGTTGTCACTGGAGGCACAAGTTCCTGTCAAAAAGACACGTCATCCTTATAAATATTAATGGTGCATATAAATGGTGGTGGGTGTGAACTGTGGATGTGAGGTTAATGGGTGAGCTGCTCCTTCAGCATCAGTTGGCTGCCATCAGACCTATTTCTGCACTAACAAATACAAACTGTTTAGCTGGCAGAGCAAGCAAGAAGCTTTCTTCCCCCTCCTCCTGTCCCTGGGGTCCAGTCACAAATGAAATGTGTACTCTAATTAGTCTCTTGCCTTGTCACTGATGAAGATTAGTCCTGCTTGCAGAGCTGAGGAGTGAGGCTGGAGCTGGAAGAGCTGAGGCTCTAGGTGATAAATGGAGCAAATGAGGAAGGCTGTTGGGAGAAGGCTGCAGCATTCCCCATCAGCTGGATCCTAGCTGCCCTCAGTGCCATCGATTTCTCTGCTGTTAATAGCTGATATTTAAGAGGAAAATAGGGTTGAATATCACCACTGAGCTGCTCTTGGACTCCAGACTGTTTGTTACTGCAAATTGTATTTGCTGCCTTGAGCACTGAGTTCCTGCTGCCCTTTTCAAAAACCATAAGGCTTCTCCTATCCGTATTTATTTATCAGCAGCTTTGGCAGCAGTGCTAGTGTTCATCAGCTGGGGCACAGAGGAACAGTTCATGCCAGCCAAAACACTGATGAGTAGCATTCAAAAGGGTCTTATGTCCATTCACAGATGAGCCCCACGACTGCATTTGTTCCTGTGGAACCTGGGGGTCCCCTTTGCGTGAGAAGATGGGCCTAGCCTTCTGTCAAAGGTACTTTAACTTTTTGCCATTTCAGAGGTGGTGATTTCCAAATGGAAGAAATGATGAGGGGCTGCGCTGAGCAAGCAGAGAGGAGAGCAGAGCCTCTCCCTGATGGTGAGGGAAGAATGGGTGCTATGCACGGGGGACACTGCCCAGAAAAACCCTCAGTACCATGTTTCTTACCTTGTCACCCTGTTGGGCTCCCACAAAGAGAAGCCTGAACTCATAAAGCTTTGCAAACTGCTTCAGCTCCTGCCATTTAGGTGTGATCTGTGGTCAGTGACTGTGGCAGCATCCTGTGCCCTTGAGGTTACAAAGAGCATCACCTGGGCACATGACGTTTGTGGAAGGGATTTCAGGGAGGTGAGAATAATTGTCTGAAGCAAGGACAGGGTTTTTTTTTCAGTTGGATTAAAAAATCCCAGAGACTGCCTGTGGTGCTTCAGGGAGCAGTAACTGTGTGTTTCCAGGGAAGCCTCTTGTATTTGATGTCTCTAATATTTTTGGTAATTGAAGTTATCTTTATCATGGGGCTGTCTTCATCATAGGCTTTATCCTATGTTTGTAACAAGGCTGCATGTATCGCAGTCCTCCTCTGCAAGATATTTATATTAGTTCCTAAATGCCTTACAGGCATCCTCATTAAAGTACATTTGCTTTAGAGAAGGCGCTGAAGCCCTTAAACACAATCCTGATGAGGGCTGAAAGCTTTTAAAGCGTGTGCCCTTCAGAGAGTATTTCCTCTGACATGCCGTGCGTGCCCAGGGTAACTCCCAGCATGTACCTCTGGCTGTGACACTCCACGTTTGTTGACAGGACACAGGTTTTATTTTTATCAGATTAACATGTACATAATCAGGCTCTGAACTTCGCTCCTGTGTGTTTTGTGAAATGCTCTGGAAAATGCCCCTTTCACTGTCCCTCAGAGGTTTGCATTCACTTCACAAATTGCATATCTGTAGGTGGGAAAAGTCCTGCTCCCTAGGGGAAGTCTGCGAGATCCTTTTTAGCAATGACAGAATATATTTTATGGTCAATTTTGAGAAACACTGGTCTTTTCTAAGTCAAAATATTTTAGAAGCAGAGACCAACCGAGAGTCTTGGCACCCCATTTTGTGTTTTGCACAAATACTGGGTTTGATCCAGATGCAGGGGGATGCCTCAGATCGGACAGATGTGTTTTCTGGAAGTGTCCATCAACAACCTGGGGCATGGCCACAGCAACAGATATTTGTGGATCTTGTCCTAACTGTGCCATACTACAGCTCCAAGCTGGTGTTTCTTCAAGGAGGTGACACCCTGTAACCCAGGGTTCTTTAAATGGTGTGGAAAAAGGAACCTGAGGGCTTGGTCTGCTGTGCACTATGGAAAAGGGTGTTTTTTAACCACTCTGAGTTTAGAATGGATATTAGCCTTGCTGCCCAGAACAGCTCATCTGTTTGGCATAGAATTTATGCTCACTTTATTTATGCTCGTGGTTGAGTCCCCTAAGCCTCTGCAAGAGCTCCTTGCACCTGTTTTGGTGAGGACCATGGTTAAAGTGGTGCAGGAGGGCATTGAGAGGTGGTTGTGTGAAGGAAGCTTAGCAGGCAGCTCTGGACCAGCAGGTGAGTGCTGCCATTCCCTCCTCTCCAGATGTATTTGTCCCTTCTGGAGGAGCTTAGCACAGTTTAAGAGGAGCATAATGCTTTTGAATACTTGCACTAAGAAACTGCTCTGGAGCTTGAGCACAGGGAAACACAAACTCTACAAGGCTTCAGGAACACAAGGTAGAATTACAGCTGGCAGAGGGAACACAGTTCTCCAGGACTGTCATTTTTCTGCCTGGATCCTCATTTTTCTTCATGTCTTTTTTTAGTGAGACTCAGGTGTTTGCAGAAAAATGCCAAATGTCTTCCTGCTGTTTTCCATGTGCTGGCTTTTGGTCACGTGGGGCTGCTCAGTGCTTCCACTCACCTTTCTGTTGTCATGGAGTGGTGATGGAAGGGACCTTCTGAGGTGCTGTGCCTCCAAAATCTGTAAGAAGTGAGGGCTGCTCTCATGATTCTGCCAGTGTCAGCAGGCACAGGGCATTGCAGCCAGCTCACCTGGCTAGTCACAAATCACAGATGCAAAAAAGCTCAGGAAAGAACAGTGGAACCATGGAAAGTCAGGAACACCATGTAGGCTCCTATTTATGTTTTGCAGGGTGACTTAAAAGAGAAAAACTGCTAGCTCATATTAATCCATGTTATTTTTATAGAGATTTAAAAGTGCTTTATTTTGGTTTGGCTTTTTTTAAGTCTAGAGAAAGGGCAGCACTATTCCTGCAGCACACCTGGTTTAATGGGGCATGTTGGGAAGGGGTTCATTTACTCCATGAATTCAGGATCCAGTTTAACTGGACTCTGAAATGGCTAGTTTAGGGGGTGAAGCCATTTTATTGGCTTCTGGGGATTACTCAATGTTCTATAAACAATCCAGTAAAAATTTCTTAGCACAGCCATAGCTTCTGTGTCCTCGTAATTAATAGAAAAGCAAACACCAAGTTTGCTCACGTGCACAAACAGGGGGTTCTGAGCAGAGTGGTAGGACTAGATCCACTCAAGCCTGGTGCACATTGCTGGGGCAAATCAAAATCCCAGTGACACACGGCCTAAAACTGTAATTAGAGGGCAGGTCTGAAAAGCAACATACAAACTGAGAATGTGGGCAACTCTGCCTGGGCTATTCTTTGCTTCCTGCCCTGCAGCCCTTTCAGAGGAGTGCTGTGTGGTCTGCCAGGGCTGTGTGAGAGCTGGGGTGGCTCATCCCCAGAGCTGCTGAGCTGCCTGCATCCCTCCACAAGCTCATTTGACAGCTGTGCCCTCAGCTGGGGAGCAGGAGCTCTGGGGCTGTGACCGGTGCCTTCCTAAGTGTCATAAGAGGCACGTGCTCCAGGTGGGCTATAAAATGCCCCTGGCCTATTGGGGTGTGAACCCAGTACAAACTTTGTTAGGAGTATTGTGTCTGGCCCTAAAGGGAAATCACTGAAGATCACCCTTAGAGACACCTCCAGCTCCTCCTGTCCTGCTGGCCACCTCCTCTGGCACCTCCAGCTCCTCCTGTCCTGCTGGCCATCTCCTCTGACACCTCCAGCTCCTCCTGTCCTGCTGGCCATCTCCTCTGACACCTCCAGCTCCTCCTGTCCTGCTGGCCATCTCCTCTGGCACCTCCAGCTCCTCCTGTCCTGCTGGCCATCTCCTCTGACACCTCCAGCTCCTCCTGTCCTGCTGGCCATCTCCTCTGACACCTCCAGCTCCTCCTGTCCTGCTGGCCATCTCCTCTGGCACCTCCAGCTCCTGTCCTGCTGGCCATCCACTCTGGCACCTCCCTGAGCTTTGCTCTTCAAGGCTTTCTGGACAGACTTCAGGATCAGGGAAGAAATCACCTGGTTAGTGCCACACTCCGTGCTGGGTGGCTGGGATCAAGCCATCCCCTACAAGGGCCCGGCTCCAGCAGCTGGCCAGCACCAAACCCACAGCGGCCTGGTGTGAGCAGAGCTCACCTCCCGTCTCTATCCTGTAATCAGAGACAAGCCAGGAGAAACAGGCTGATTCCTTGAAGGGCTCACCTGGAGGATCAAGAAGCACAGAGCAGATGGTTTCAAGCACAAGCTCTGAGGCAGGCTGAAGCTGGGTGGAGCCAGCCCTCAGGCCTGGCCCCAGATGTCAATGCAAACAGATCCTCTGGGCACTCTTATTATGGAAAGCAAGGGCAGCACTGCACGTCCCGACCTGCCAGTGCTTGAGCTTCAGCCAGACTGGACAGGCAGGGCTGAGCTGACTCCTGCAGCTCCCGGGAGCAGCCTGGGCCTGGCCTGGAGTGAGGCCTGGCCTGGAGTGAGGCCTGGCGTGTCCCTGGGCATGGCAGGGGCCTGGGGGCTGCAGGGTGGGACCACTGCAGGGTGCTCCTGCTGGGACACATCAGCAGGTCACAGCATCCTCTGGGAGTGTCCCCACACGTGCTGGTGCTGCTCCTCAGGGAGCTAGGGACAGTGTGGCAGGCACATTCTTCTCTCTCTCAAGAGTTTTTTAATAGAAGAACACAGAGAGAAGAAAGAAAAAAAAAACAATTTCTATTTCTGCTCCTTGTTTTCCCCATGTAAAATGTGTTTAGAGAATTGTTTACCTGGGGTGATTACTTAATTAGATTCTGGTGAGGATTGTTTGAGCCTGATGGTCAATCAAATCCACCTGTGTCTAGACTCTCATGAGAAGGTCACGAGTTGTGAATTAGATGTAGTAGTTAGAAAAAGTAGGTATATTGTTTTAGTATCTCCTTTAAATAATATATTATTGTATTATAGTGTAGTTATAATAAAAAATCATTCAACCTTCTAAACTAGAGTCAAACATCATCATTTCTTCCCTGGTTCGCCTACATTTACAATAGGACAGGACCTTTGGTCCTGGTGTGACACTCCTCCAGAGGAGAGCCCTTCTGTTTGGGTGGGATGTGCCTGTCCCACTGCTGCCCTCGTGTCCCTCTGTGAGGAGCAATCAGCCCAGGAGGGCAGGACATGACATGTGCTAGTGGTGGATGACTTCTGAAGGTGTTTCTGCCTGGGGGCATCCTGCAGCACCCACTGGATTCTCACCTTTCTTCCTCCCATTTCTCCCAAACAGCTCTGCACCCTCTGGAGCTGGGTCAGACAGATGCATGGAGGTTCTAGTCCTGCTCTTTTGCTGCTTTTCCTCAATCATCTGATACTCACGTATTCCATAGTGTTCTCTATACTGCCAAAAGTGTGTGGTGCTTTTTGGGGAAACTCTCTGGTGATAAACGTAGTCCAAAGCGCAGGTAGAAGAAGCTGTCATGAGTTTCCCTTAGCTCTCATGTGAGTTGTGTTTAGCAGGTCCTGCAAGTGCTGGAGCATGTGGTTTCCTTCAGCATCTCCCCACAGCTGTGTTGACCCAATCACTTCTCCTAGAATCCTTCCTGTTTTCTAGGATTTTCTCTTCTAGGTAAAGTTCCTATATTATGATGACTGTCTGGTTTTTATGTATTCATTTATTTCCAATTGCTTTTTATAGAAGAGAAGATTTACAAAGAGAAAGTCTTGAGCTCCGAGAAGGAACCCAAACACCAGCCATCTAAACACAGTAGGAGACAGCTAACTCTCTTAAAAGGGAGACCTAGGAAATCCATATTCTTAGCAAGAAGCCATCTGGAAATTGTCAGAAGACCTTGTGTGGGTGTGTATGAAACCCTCCTAACCCTTGGAGCTGATTTAAGGCTTCAGACAGGTGCTCATCCATCCTGGATCTAGGCCCACCTTGTGAGGGTGGGCACGCACAGGGCTCGTGGGCAGCGCTGCTTGCACCAGGACAGGGGCTGCCCTTGCTGTTGGCGTCTCTTGGCAAGCCCTGTCTGGCATCAAGCAGGAGACTTGCTTTCAATTTGTCCTTTAAGGCCAGACACACCCACTTCTTGGGATTGTGAAAGCAAGAAGGGAAGGGGAGCGGGGACTGTGGGTTAGGGGTTAAGAGAGGGGAACTCTGGCTTCGTGTCCTGGCTACAAGGCTGCTTTTATTCTGTTTGTGTCGGGTCCCAGGAAGAGGCTTTATGATGTTTGAGTTCAGGCCCGTGTGGGGAGGGCACCTGAATGATTTACTCGAGGGCGCTCTGCCTCTCTGTTGTGTCAATAACGTTGTTTGCACTGAATTTGTCTCAAGGAGGAAGCGATCTTGAAAGCTTCCAAGTTTTCTGCTCCTTCTCCAGACAGAGGCACTACCTGAGGCCCCCCAAGGCAAGGTGAGCCCCATGGTGGTGTGGGGTGAGTCTCTGGGGAGGGCAGGACAAACTTCATTCAATATTTGCAGCAGCAGCCTGAGCAGGGCTGGCTCCCTGGACCCACATGTTTTACACTGAGCAGCTCACTACTGCTCACTATTGTAAGTTATTGGGAGGTCTCTTTTCACCCTGAACTGCTCACTAGATCACGGCAGCACCTCTTCCATGGTCCTACTGGGTGGAATTTATCCATGTCAGGCTGCCTGGCACCAGGCTGCTTCACAGCTCCAGAAATGCTGAGTGCTGGCCTGTGGGCAGGACTCCGGATCTGTGCAATGACAGCTGCAGGAACATCAATCCTGGGACCCCAGGGTGAGAAGGGTGGGGAGGGGAGGAGGAGGGGTCCAGTAGGGAACGACCAACATGGTCAGGACCTGGGGAAAGGGGGCTTGTTTGGTCTGGTCAGGAGGAGGCCAGGAGGAATCTGGCAGCATCCCACAGCTGCTGAAGTGCAGTTACAGAGCTGGAGTCAGGCTCTTCCTTCCCATCAGTGACAGCTCACAAACCAAGGGGTCACACAATGCAGCTTGCAAGGCTCAGATCAGGTATTGGGAAGCCCTCTCTGCCACAGGGCTGGTGCAGCACTGGGAGGTTGTTACCCAGACAATCCAGGTTACCCAGAGAGGTCAGGGAATCTCCCTCCTGTGTGGCTTTTGAGGCTGTCAGATAAAGCTGAAGACACCCTGACCTACTGTTGGCAGTGGCCGTGCTTCGAGGTTTGGACTAGAGACCTCCACAGGTCCCTTCCAAAAGGCTTTTCAGGCACTCTGTTCACTCTGGTAAGACTGCCAGCATGCTGTCAGAGTCTTCAAGAATTTTTGGATCAAAGTACCTGGTGATTTTCATTTGACACAGTAACCCAGATCCAGATGGAGGCTGTCTGCTTCAGTTTTCCAGGGCACTATGATCTCCATATGAAGATTATTGGTCCAGGAAGGGGAATAGATGTGGAAAGGAGACGCTTTTGTCCCCTGACCAGGAGCTAGGTGTGAGGGGAGAGAGCTATTCTATCAGGCTAAAGTGGCTGGAATTTTGTTTGAACCCACTGAGGATTTTGGAATAGAAGCAAGGCAAGGTTTTCTGGGCAGCAGCAGGCCTGGTGCAGTGTGTGCAGAAGACCCTGGGGCAGTAACAAGACTGTCCTTAGCATCTGTGCGACACAAATGGCCAGTGAAAGAGAGGAGGGATGATATGAAACTGTCGTTAATATACTTTGTGATGTACTGTGAGCCTCCAGGAGAAAGTCTCCTCCTGCACTTGCCACCTAGGGAGCTTCTCTGGGAGTGGTGAAGCCTGATTCCCTGTGGCTTTGTGCCGTCTGTTTGGATCCTCTCTCCTTTGTGCCCATCGTTTGTGGCTCTGCATCACAGCAAGATGAAAACCCCCCTTGCAGCACCTCTCACTTAGCCCAGATGCCCATGTTGACAGAATTTACATGAACTTCATTTCCTCATAGTTTTTTTTTTTCTTCCTTGTTCCTTTGTTAAATTTATCTGGAGAAGTTGAACATTACTGGGAGAGGATTGACTGAGGCTTGTGGCAGGATTTTTTCCTCAGGGGAGAGGAGGGGAAGAGTCAAAAAGAGAGTCCAGGGAACCCAGAAGTTTGTCCATGTCCTGTTATCTGCATATCTTGAACTTAATCATCACAAATATGTCATCATTGCTGAAGTAATAATTAAGTTCAGCATTTTACCGTCAGCCTAATTGTATGAACCATCTTTGTGTCTCGGTAAGTCTTGAAATACAGTCTCTTCTACAGGCTCTCTGCCAAGTTATTTAATTTTAATGCTGTTTGGATCAGGTTTTTAAAATGTACCTCAAGCAGAGTAAATACATTGCGTTCCCAGGGCCTGCCTTGTTTCTGTACATGAATGAGATCAGCTGAACAAGCCAAGCATGAAGATGTGCAGCTGAGCCTTTCTGCAGGCTGCCCTCGGTGGCACTGAGCCACCTTGCTGTCCCCTGGCTCTGCTGCAGACAGCTCATGACGCTCCAACTTTTTTAACAGGAAGACCTGTAAAAATTTCCACATTTCTTTCTTAAAATCCAGGCTGCCACAAGAGGTTTGTCCTCCAGTGAACTGCACTTCTCCAGCCTAAGTGTTTTCACAACATGCCCTTGTCTTAGGGGGGTGAAGAAGAAAGGGCAGCTGGCCCTGCAGGGTGCTGTGGAGGGTGTCCTGGGGGGCAGCAAGAGTGGCAGCCCAGGAGAGCCCTCTTGGCCCTCTGCTGCTCGGTAGTTGCTGTGGGATGTGATTTGTCTGGACAGACTGGCGGCTCCCCTTGCCAGCAGGAGCTGTAGCTCAGCAGGGGGCTCTTCTGGCAAATGCTGTTCAGTGCTAATTAGCCCTTGGTTGGCCTCCAGCCCTTGCCTGTTTGTTTGCTTGTTTGTTTTTCTTGCACTGACTCATCTTACTCCTAAGATACAGCAAACATGTCATGAGCTGCCTGTTTCAAGCACTATCCATGTTGTTGCTGATATAACCATCCCATAAAGAAAAGAGATATAATTCTCACCTTCGCCATGATGCCTGTCTGCTTTCCAAATCCTTCAGGAGCTGGGTTTGTAATACAGCTCCCTCTGATTCCCCCTTTACCTCAGACAACCACCCTGATGTGTGGCGCATGCAAAGGAGCTGAGGTGCAAAGAGAAAACCCCCTGGTGTATATTCCATGCCTGTGTGTGTGTGCTGGGACTGTGAGCAGGAGGGATGTGCTGCTCTTCTGCCTGCTGGACCTCAGACACCTGAGGAGCAGTGGTGGGCAGAGTGCTGAGCCACCTCAGTGTGCTGTTTTCTGAGGGAGTGATGGCAGCAGCACAGTGCAGGGAGGTGAGGCTCAGAGAAGTGGGCAGTAGTCCTGTGTGCTGTCCTTGCTGTGGCACGGCAGCACAATGGCCTCTTTTGTGTGACAGGCCCAGGAGGAGCTGCATTGTCAGCCCACAAGCTCTCAGAAACAGCATCTGTTGTTGCAGGAGATGACAAGAGGAAAAGAAAAGCAGAGGTAACCTGCACCTTCCAGAGACAGGACAATGCCCCTGAGCTACTCGTGAGCCATGTGCTTGTATTGGCCATGTCCTGCATCGTGTGGGAATTCCTGGACATCGCACTAAGTAGGTGAACTTTCAGAAATGTGATGTGCATTCATTGCTACCCTGATCATCTGACTGAGTGGCCTTCTGCTTGCAAGCGTACCAATGATACTTGTGAAACCATATCCCCTGCCAGGGCTTCTGTACAGCTTGATTGCTTTGTTACAGCAGTGAGATGGGATGGCCATCTTCTGTCTCACAGCAGCCTTCTCTTTCATTGGGTGACCTGTCAGCTGCTGTCTGTCCATCCTGTCGTTCCTTCCCCTCTGGAGAGCCACTGCATTCTCGTGGCAGTCACACCTCTGCATATATGATGCCACTGATATGATATGTATATGATGCCACTGATAAATTCCAGTCTGGCTCAAGCAGGAGGCATGGTCCTTACACAGCCCTTTTGAAGGTCTTCCACAATCTCTCCCTGCCAGCTGGCTCAGGGATATGTTCTGCATTAACACCCATTGATGTGTCTGCTGGTTCTGACACCGCTGACCGCGATGTCCTTGTGGAATGCTCTGAGCAGATGGTGCATCTGGCTGGGGCTGCTGCAGGTGGATTCAGATCATATCTTGGGGAAAGCTGCTCACTCACACATTCCATTCCTTTCAGCAGCTTTCTGTGTACCGTGGCTCTCCATGGGAACCCTCCCATTTCAGTGCCCATTGATCTGTTTTGGCTGAGCTGTTTGAGCGTGCACTCGCTCCTGGCTGCCGTCAGGCACCCCCTGCACTCCCTGCTGCTTCACCCAGCCCTCACTCCAGCAAAGCAGGGACACATCTGCAGCTCTTTCGGGGGTATGGCAGTGCAGGTGGTGTTAGCCTGGGTGGATCAGTGCCCTGAGAGACCCAGGCAATGCACAGTCTGTCTCAGGACGGGTAGAGTCTGAGTGTCCTCCCTGTGTTCATGGCTTCAGATGTGAACACCTGCCCAGTACTGTCTCAGCTGCCATCTCACCACAGTGCCAAATCTGGCTGGTGACTGATTTGTTGTGCCAGGGCCTGCCTCTGCTGTTGAAAAACCTCCAGGGATGCGTGCCCCTAAGGTCACTGCCTGACAGAGACATAGCAGCAGCCCCAAATCGTGCAGCCAGGCTGCATGGCTGCTTGCTGATCACCTGCTTGTTGATCACCTGCTTGTTGGGGTCGTGTCAGGGAATTTAGGCTCTCCATCCTATTTGGGTGCTGTTCTCTGCTACACTGTACACTTCACTTTAGGGTTAGGGTTCAGTGGGTTAGGGTTAGGGGTTAGGGTTAAGTAGAAAGTAGGAGTAGATAAGTAGGAATAGTAGTAATAGTAAGTAAGTAAGATCACTTGGCTGATCACCTGCTTGCTGGGGTAGTGTGGGGGTGTTTTAGGCTTCTTTAGGCTCTCCATCCTATTTGGGTGCTATTCTCTGCTGCACTGTCCATGTCAGTGGTGTAGCATTGCCAGGATTGATGGCCCAATGCACACTTTGGGCTTTACAGCTGTGGCCAAAGAAAACAGTGCATTTTCTGAATACAGCACACACAGGTTACTTGGGCCTGAGTAGGCCTGTTATGTATAGGACTTTTGTTCTTTAGTTTGCAAACACTGTCATCTAAATGCTTGTGCAGACTGGAAGAATTAGGTGGAGAAATGACACGGCTTCTCCTAAAGTCACACGGCTGACAGCTGGCAGATGTAGGAATGGCCCAGCCCTTGGTGCCCTACCCACCAAAGTACACTGTTCCTGTACTGTTCCTTCCATATGTTCCTTTGTGTACATCCCCCCCCCACCTTGTTCTTCCTTCCTTCCAGCCTCTGGGGCGAGGTGGACAGGGGATGGGTATGGAGAGTCTTGGTTGCTGAGCTCCATCTGGGAGGCAAAGCTGCACAACTCCCCCTCCTTGCAACCAATACCCCATTCAAGGATTTCAACAGCCAAGCCAGCTGGTAACAGGAATAAACTTGGCTGGTTTTTAATAAATTTTTACCATCTCCAGATCTGGGCTAAAAATCCGTCTTCTCCCCAAAGGTGACAAATGCTGCCAGTTGTCCCACCTTGTGGGACAGGGCCCCCAAACCCTGTGACTCAGCAGTGACCCCAGGATGAAACTCCACAGAGTTCCTCATTGTGGGCTACACGTTGCACCTGAACTTTATCACCAGCGAGGCACTCCTGGCCTGCCTGCTGTTACATTCCCCACCTGGAATTCACCACACAAGTCAGAGCAGCACAATAAAAGCCAACAGATGAGCTGAGTGGGACCATTTGGTGCTTTGCTGTGCTCAGGTCAAGGCTCTGCTACCAACATCGGGGTTCCAACAGCAGGGAAGGAACCCCACACCATTATGGATGCCTGATGATTTTGCCCTTCATGGAATCCCTTTGTTGAGTTTTTTTCTTTCAGTTCATCCCAGTTTTTCTTGGTGAAATATGTCTCCTGAAACTGCACTGAAGGTGCACACTGAAATCAGCAGATCATCTTGGTATTTTTGTGCAGGAGTTCTGGTTTTAAATTAGCTGTTGTCCCATGGATATCCAGGCAGTGTTGGTCATGCCTCCCAGGGGGATGTATTTTGGCAGTTTTACCTGGCCTGAGTCACTAAATTTAGCAGGGTTTTGCACGGATTAAGTGCTGTGTGCTGTAACTTGGCAGAATCCATCTGCTCAGAGCAAACCTGGGCCTTTTCTTTCTATTGCTCATTTTCTTTAAATATAACTGTGCTGCTAGTCCCTTGATCACCTGAAACCAGGAAAGGGTCTGATGCTTGGCAAGATTGCCTCTCACACCTGACGTAGGGTGCAAAGGAGGATGGGGGAGAAACTGATCATTGCTCTGTTCTTGAATTACTTGTGTGTCTTATTTCTCCAGATCAGACACTGGAATAACATCTGCATGCACCCCCTGCACCACCCACAGCAGCTCCTGCCCTGTACGGGCAACAGCCAGGGCTGTGTGTGCCCACACTGCCCCAGAACAGCTCACCTGGGCTGGAATTTGGCTTTGCTCAGCCTGTTAGAGGCCTCCACTGCTCTTGCAATCGGTATTTGTTTCTAAGTTGTGGCTTTGTTTCCTAGAGCCCATTCAAGTGTGATTTCAGAGTTTCACTAGGCTTTTGCAATAACACACTCACTTGAAGGAAAGAAGGAAGAGATGCAGTTTTCAGAAAAGAAAGTACCTGTGGGCATCCTGGGAACCTGTTTCAAATCCCTGTGCCTGTCCTTTCCAGAGCCCAGCAATGACACCGAGTGCGTGCCCTTGCTGCCGAGAGTTTGGGGTTACCCTGCATCAGTGTATTTACCTTCCAGGAGGTCTGGGGTGCGGGGGGCACGCAGCAGCTGTTGAATTGTGGTGTTGTACAAACACAGGGCAGCTGCTGGCTGGCATCCCCTCGCTCCTGCGTTGAGTGTCATTGCAGGAGCTGCCCTGTTTCCACCAGCTGGGACAGTCCCCAGAGTGTTCCTGTGGGTATTGTGTTCCCATAAATACAGATTGTCACAGCAGGCTGGAATGCTGTCCCCAGCAGCCGTGGCTGTGGCGAGCCCCTGGCTGCACTCTGGTTTCAGACAGCAGCAGGGAGGTGTTGTACACCCTGCCCACACTGCGGCTCCCAGCGGATATGAGCAGGCATGGGGAGCTGGAGCAGAGGGCTGCAGACTGGTTCCCCTCTCCAATCCCAGTTTGGAAAGGGCTGCCTGTGCTCAGAACCTCGGCAGGTATCTCTGATTTCTGAGGTAGGGATGTGGAGTCACTCAAGAGCAGGCTGTTCTCAAGTGGAGCACAACCTGTGCAGGGCAGTCTTTGTCGATGGCAGTTCATTCCTGTACCTGTTTTTCCCACAAGTGTGATGTACATGTATTATTTTTGGCCCCTCAAAGCAGGTTTAGTGGTCATCCATTCCAAAGTTACATGTGAAATGAGGTATTTCCAAGAGACCAACATGGAGTTTCTCCTCCCCTGGCCTGCCTGTGCTGTGTCTCCTCCAGAGACATTTCACCTCCTTCTCTGCAGCTCTCTGTTCCTCTGACATGGATTTGATACCACCCAGAAAGGTGGGTTTCACCCACTGGCTGTATTATTGTAGACAGTGGGGCAATTGTGGCTCTGGTAAAGGGGTTGGTTGTGCAGACTTTGGAACCAGATTAGAATCCAAAATTCCCCTCTACTGGGGAAGGGGTGGGGTTCCAAAATTCAACTCTGAAAACACCTTTTCTCCCGATGAATAGCCACTGCTGCTCACTGCACTGTGAGCTGAGAAAAGCTGGCATTCCCTGGGCAGTCAAGGTGAGACGTGCTCATGTCTGGGGTCAGGTTTGCAATGGAGGATAGCACGGTGGGAGCAGAAGGTGTGGTGAAATTCCTGGAGAAAATTATCTCCAGTAATCCAAACGGGAGTTCCCATGTGCTGCAGGCATCAAAGCAGCCCCCCAGTGCAGGTGGGAGCCTGGGCTGGTCCCTGTGCCATGGCCAGACTCCACATGCCTCTGGTTTTGTTACTCATGCCTTAATCTTTTTATTCCCTTGGGGAAACTCATAAAAGTAATTGTAAAATCTCTGGCAGGGTAACGGGAGGAGAGGGAAGCCTGGGGAGATCCCTGCCCCGGGTGCTCTGTGGGTGCTGCAGCCGCCTCAGGCTGAGCTCGCCCCTTCCCAGGGGCACCCATGCAGGGACTCACCCATCTCCTTCCCCTTTTGGCTGACCAAAAACCTCCCCTGGAGAGCACGGAACCACCAGACAGTCCCAGCACCTGCGATGTCCTCACCCGAGGGGCGGGTGGAGGGGCAGTGCTGGAGAGACCAGCAAAGAACACCAGGGGATGCGACCTTCTGGAGAGCATCTCCTGCACTGTGAGGCCGCACCATCCCTTGGAAAACGGGATTAGGGCAAATATTTGGTTGCATCCCGCAGACAAGAGCACTGAGCTGCTGGGTATTTGATCCACCGGCGGGACCGCTCTCTGCCCGCCGCAGCCACGGGCAGCTAAGCTGGGGCGCTTAGCATCGGGAAATCCCTCACAGCACTGCAGCCTTTGAAGGCAAATGTGACCCTTTGATTGGCAGCCCTAAATCTGACCGGACTTAAAATAGAACCTCAACATCAGCTCTCTGAAATTCAGCTCTCCTCAAGCTTCATTTTTTTCGGCCCTGCTTAATTCTGATTTCAACGTACAGGCATTATAATTAGGCAATTTGCAAATGGAAGCCATAAAAAGAAAGCAAAATAAGGCTGTGCTACGGAGTGACAGCCCTGTGCTTGCCCTGTTAACTCTTTCGCTGGGCCATCAGAGATGGGATGCTGTGTTGGGTGAGCTCCTACTCTCATCTAAAGTCATTCTCATGCTCTGGTTTTGTTACAGGTATTTTGAGCAATGGAGCAAGCAGGGGAAATTCCAGGCTCTGACCTGGCTGACAGACACCAAACATTCCTGCACAGGTGTGTCCCACAGCTCAGAGGGTCTCCAGGCCAGAGGCCACTTACATCAGTCTCAGAGTAACAGTGGGTGAAGCCTCATGCTAAGAGCTCTCTTCTTCTTTTCCACCTTCATTTCCAGCTGTCTACACTATTTTTGATTGCTTACCCCAGCCAAAGAACAGTGAAATCCACATATACTTCACCCCAGAGCTGGGAGTTTTTCACCAGTAATTGAACAGCCCTTTGTGCCTGCACCTCAAATGAGACACCTCACACTGCCAACAGCTGCACAGCACAGGACATCAATGACAAAGATTTGTTTCTTTGTTTGATTTTCATTATTCTGCTTCACTGCAAAATCCCTTCCAGTTATACCAGTACAAAAGCACTGGGTAAACAAAGCTGATTTTGCTTGTCTGATGTGTTGATGCCACCGGTGGATTTTGCTGTGGTGGGGAGTTTTGCCAGTATAGCTGCACCAGCAGGACTGGTTAAGGGCAGGTGGCAGGAGCTGGATGTGTATCAATTGATTGGCAGCCAATAGTCTGCCTCTCCTGCTCAGTCGCTGCTGGCTCAGGAATATGCTGAGTGAGGTGCTGCTCCCTAAGCCAGTATCCAGGGTGTTGTGAGCAAGGCATGGCTGATCCCTGCTCGTACCTAGAAGCAGGAATGTGTGGTGGGCTTCCATCACTGGCAGCACAGCGTGCCAGGGAAGTGTGTGCATGTGTTTGTGGGCCTATGGCCACATTCCCACACCCCATCACACCTTGAGGTTGGAGGTTTTTCCTCAGGGCACCCCAAAGTCAGATATTCCAGCACTCAAAGCCTGAGCTCTGTGTAAAACCCAGGTCCCCAGGCAGGCAGGGAGCCTCAGCTGGGGCTGTGCCCTGGAGAAGGGCTGCTGTAGCCTGACCATTTCTGTCACCCTGACTTGCATTCAAACACTTCAGAGTCATCTGCTGGGGAGCTGCCAGTGGCACACTGCTGCTCTTTGGGTCTGGGTCATGCACAGACACGCAGGGGAAAGAATTCCTCCCCTCACCTCCTTATCTCCCCAGGAGGAATGCAGAGCAGCCTTCATTCAGTGTACACACACCATGCTGTCTCTAGGAATAACCTTCAATTCAAAAAATTACCTTTTTGGAGCTTGGGAGAGGGGAATGCTAAAGAGGAGCTGATGGTTTTGAGGGAGCTGGAGACAGAGGGGAGCATGGAAATAATTAGCATTTCCATCCTTCTTTTTCCTGAAAATGGTGGTTCTCTTGCTCTCACATCTCTGAAATATCCCTTCAGAAAAGGGGTATTCTTCCTTCTCCACAGCAAACAAGCTGTATGATCTTGGAAACCATCTCATCCTGCTTGTGAGTGCAGTAACTCTTGGAAGCCCGAGATGAAGTTTCCTGTCTCTGCCCTGTGTCCGAGGGGCACACCAGGAGCTGTGATTCCTTCGCAGTACCTGGGAATCAGAACTCACAAAAAATGCCACAGTAGGACTCTGTTGGCAGTGTGTACAAGCCAATTTGCTGCTTGCCTTATGCACTTTGGTTCCCTGTCTGTGGTTGTTTGTCTCTGCTCTGCTGTTGCAGTTTCACTGCTGCTTTGGGCTGGTTCTTCTACCCTCAGTGGTGTTGACTTTATTGTGGAAAAATGTGGGGAGGCACTCAGAGAAGCAATTATTTTGTGTACTGGCTTTAGGCTCCTCATGTTTTGCTGCCTCCTTATCTTTCTGTTTCCCAAGAAGTCTTACAGATATTTCTTTATGTGTGTGTTTAAATGCATGCACACCCATACATATGTATATTTATTTATGTATATACACATGCACACGTGTGGATATATGTATGGTGGGCCAAAGAAACCGTTGTTGAATTACTGCAGTGTCCCTGAAAATGAGTGTGTATTCCCTTCATGTATTTATTGAGAGGGGTATTCACATCTATCTGAAGGAATTTTACCAGATGGCAGCAGTGTAGCAGTGGTAAGCACAGTCACCAGGCCAGCCCAGCACCACGCAGCACTGAAGGTGTCTGGAACTCCATTCAGCCATGGATATTTCATGGCTCTGAGGCAGCCAGACTCCACTCCTCCTCAGCCTTTTACCTGCCTGTGAAGAGGTGACAAGGTTGAAAAGAGCATTGTTGAAGCTATGAAACACCTCTGGGATAAGGACACCCTGCCTTTGAGGAGGTGGTTATTGTCCACTTTGCTGTGGTTTCTGTCCCAGCTGTGGAAGGACTTTTGTTTGGGAATGGCAGAGACGTTGGTGCTGGAGTGAACCTGCTCTTGTTGTAAAACACAGCTGGTGTGCCTGCTGTCCCGGCTGGTCATTTTGACTGATGACAGCCATTAAAACAGCACTTCCCATGTGAATGGAAAATGTTGTCCTCTCAAGCTGGCAGTGGTCAGTCTGTCTGAGGGGAAGCCCACGCTGGCTCCTGTGCCATGGGCGTTTTGCTGACGGCTGCCTGGAGCTGTCTGTACTCCCTGGGGATGCTCCCTGGCCATGGGACTCGGTCAGCTGATGGCAGGTGGGCACTACCCAAAACCATCTCAGGACTGTTTGCCAGTGGCCCTGCGTGGAGGGGTGTGCCCTGGGCAGGCAGATCCCTCCTGCCCAGACCTGCCTCCCGTGCCCGGGAGCGCCGTGGGCTCGCTCTCCGCGCACGGCTGGAGCGCTGCCCGCCCCGGGTTCAGGGCAGGAGAGCCGTCTGCATGCTGGGCGAGGCCCCTCTGATGTGCATGCCAGGAGCTGGATACAGACACAGACAGCTGGATGAAAGGTGAAAGGTGTGTAAAATCCCCCCCAGGGGCTAGGATTGAAGCTGTGAAACCAAAAGCTTATGGAAACACTTAAGGCTCCATCTGGGGTAGCCATATTTCCCTCCAGAAGCAGTGGGAGTTCAGAGATCATAGGCTCTAACTCTACTGGTGTTTCATTTCGGAGCAGCCATGTGGTTTTGAAGCAAATTTCCTAATTGTCCTTGCTCTCTGCACACTCCATGGGCTGGCGGTGCAGTTTTTTTCAGACAAACTGGGTTCATTCTGCCTGAGCTGGCGCCAGATGTTCTCCAGCTGTGGAAGAGGATGTGGTGGATGAAAGCAGCAGCTGGTCCTCTGGGCAGCTGGGAAGGACATGCATGTCTAGGCCCTTGCTCCAGGAGATTCAGCCTAGCTGGAAGTGCCATCCTCGAGCAGCACACATGGGAGGTGCAGGTGCCTCAGAACCAACTGCTTCAGCCAACTTCTCTATCACACACAATTCTTTGTTCTTGTAGGGACTGTCCTTGATCTTATGTGACCCTTGAGCCCTCGCTGAGTAGCGGCCTTAAGTGGGTGTTGAAGTTTAGCTCTCCAGGGACCACAGGTCATCTCGCTTGTGTCCCATGCCTGCAGCTGCAGCGTGGCCTGTGCTGAAGTGTTTGCAGGCTTTGCTCTGCCAGGGTGAGGGTCGAGTACCTCCCCTTTGTGGTGGGGTCAGCATGGGCCATGAGGAGAACATTGGCTGCTGTTTTACGCAGTAGGTGTTTGACAGAATGGCCAGAATGGTTTTCTTCCTCCCCTTCTCCTTGCTGAGACCTCTGTCAGAAGAGATGCTGGATATTCCCTGGGGTCCCTGTGATCTGGAAAGTAATTGCATCCATCCCGGGACACCTTGGGAAGGCCCCTGCTGCCTTCTGCAGCTGTAAAAGCGCCTCTGCTGGAGAAGATCAGGGTCTGGGAGGCACTGGGCTGGCAGCTGGAGGTGTTTTGCTGTAGGGGCAGAGCAGCAGCCGCCTCGCTCGCCGCTGTGCCCTGGCTGTGCTGCACTGGGCTGAGCAACCCGACCAGGAGATGCACTGGGCCAGGGAACACTCCCAGGGGCACTCCCAAGCTCACCACCTCCAGGCTCTGTCCCTCAGCTGGCACTGGCCTGGGCAGGGCAGCAGAAGCACCAGGTGAGGGCTCAGAGGAGGGCCAGTTTCCCTGCAGCTGTTGGAGGAACAGCTGGAACACAAAGCGGCTCTTTCCAGGCTCAGTGCCAAAGTTTCCCACTCCTCCTTGTCAAGCTGGGGGATCATCTCAACCCACACTCTTCCTGTGTGAATCACTGGTGCCTGGAGTGGCCAGGCACCACCTCCTCAGGAAGGGTAGAGCCTGCTACTCTGATAGGGACATCCCCTCCCAGCTGGTTGATAAGGGGGCAGGATGGGAAAAAACCTCTCATGAAAGCAACAGAGGGTCACTCCTCAAAAGCAAGGCACCTCCCAGCCACACACTAATCTTCCCAAGCACAGCTTGGTGCTTCCATGTTACCTTTGTGTTTGCTGTTGGAGGATAAGCAGTGCCTGGCCTGGGGGGCACAGCCCCTCATGTGGGGTGAGCTCAGACGGGCAGGGGGCTGTGCACCGAGGGAGCTGGGCTGACAGTACCATTGCCAACACAAGGGCAGAATGGCAGGAAAGCAGCTGGGTGACCCATGCCTGGTGGGGAATGTGTCTTGGAGAAGGCTGGAAGCAGTGGGAAGGCTGGGCCAGGCACTGTCTGCCCTGGGGGAAAGGCTCCAGTGGTAGCAAAAGAATGTTTGCACAGAGGGACAGGGAACAGGCAAGTGCTGGAGTTGGGAAGACAGTGGAGAAGTGATTCATATGGCAGTCGGTTGGAGAGGTGCTTTTCAAGTCCTGCCTCATCTCATTAATCTGTGCAATCCCTGTCATCTTGCTGGTGCTTTTCATTTAGAGATCTCCGAGATGAATACAGCAGGACGCTGGAAAAATTCAGGTGCAGAGCAGGTGGAGGCGAGAGCTGGGACTGGAACAAGAGCAGCTGCCTCACTCTGTGCTGCTGAAACTGTGCCTGCTCTGGAGAACCACGGGGCTGCTGACACCGAGCCCAAGGCTGTGGTGAGGTCAGCTGTGCTGGTGAGCTCAATGCTCTCCTCTGCTGTCTTGGCTCTGTGCTGGAAAGTGCTCTCTGCTCATGGGTTCTGATGGTCAAGGCAGGACAAAGCCCTGGGCTCCTGCAGAGGTTTTCTAGCAGGTGTGTTCATGAGGGCAGTGCCAAAGCATGGCAGATGCCAGGAGCCACTGTCTCCTTTTGCCCAGAGTGTTTTGACAGCAGCATGCCTGGTTTGGAGAGCCTGTCTGTGCAGGTATTGCTTTCGTTGTGTTCAGTGACCAGACTGTTCTTCTATCACACCTATCAAAATAACATCTCAGCACTTTTGAGGAGTACATGAGGTGATGTGATTGCTATCCCATGTGGATTGCTTGTTCTCACGGCCTCTCCAGTGGGAAGAGTACATATTTTAAAGTGCTTTGCTTTGTACTTTAATACCCACGTAGGCTAAGGAGGGCAGGGCAGGGGACAGAGAAGTTTGAGGTTATGTGGTTGCTCCTGAGTGGTTTCTTCCCACAGTTCAGAGGGACCCAGGAAAGTCCCAGCTCCTACACAGGGATACTCTGCCCTTGTTTTTGGGGCTGCTCTGTCCCAAGGAGCCCAGCCATGGCTCCCCTGCCTCTCTTCACCATCCTGCCTAACATTTGCTTTTCTCAATGCGTGCAAGAGAAACAGCTTGAGCAGTGGGAGATGGTGCAGACATGGGCAGGAGCTTCTGGGGCTGCAGTTAGCCACTTTCAGGTTATGCCAGTTGGAGTGGGAAATTGTCCTTCAGCAGAATCCTGCTGCTGTGATGAAGGAGGAAGAGGAGGCTGGGCAGGGAGAAGGGCAGAGAGGAGGGGGTTTGGAAGAACTCCTAGTAAAGGAAGGGCCATCTTGGCAGTGGTTTCTCTTGCCCCTGCTGGGCAGCATCCCAATAGCCACCAAAGTTTCTGTGCTGCCATTTTCCCTTGCCTCCTTGGGAAGGGACCCTGGAGAGGAGGCATCATTCCTGTTTCTCCTCAATGGCATTTTGCAGAGCATAATGGACAGTCCTTCAGCCCTGAAGAGGACCCTTTGAGCTGTTTCCAGAGGACCCAATCTCTTTGTGGCAGCAGATGTGGGATTGATTGAAGAAGTCCATTTGCTTGGTGGTGTTAGCTGTGGAAAGCTTGATGGAAATGTTCTAATGCACTTTTCAATTCCAAAGATGTGGTAGGATTTATGCAATTTATGCTACCTAATGCAGGAGTCATAGGAGAGTCTTGGAGCAAAGTGTTCCCAGGCTCTGGTAGGTCCTGGTGATGCCTCCAGCCATGTTCTCACCAGGACTTTGACTTAGAAATTAAGTATCTCTGCAGTGCAGAACAGATCCAGGGCAGGCTTCAGCTTCTGCTGCATTATTCATGAGTATGTGAAAGCTCTGAAAAATGTGAGAAACTTTGGATTAGGTCCTCAACACAGCATTGCTTGTCAGGAGATGAAATGTGAGCATGTCCCTCTAAGATAGGAACGCACACGCTGGAAGCTGTGGGAGGATGGCATATATAAAGGGAAAGTGAAGTCTTTGCTCTTCTGCTGGTGGTGGGTTTGCTTTCATTTCCTCCCAAGAGGATCACTTCTGCCAGTGATCTGCAAGCACTCACAGCCATGGCAGCATGGTTCACAGCAGTTTGAAAACACTGGAATTGCTTTTGCATGGGCTTTTGCAAGGCCAGGTTTTGTTGGGAGTGCAGAGGATCAGGAGCCCCTCCAGGCCCTCTGGAGAGGTTACACTGGCAGCACAGAGTCTCTTTTTTGCCAAAGTGAGCACTCAACAAAGAGGTCAAGTGAAGATACAGCCCACGTTCCCTTTTTCTGCCCTGTGCTCAGCCCACTCAGGTAGTGATGTGCAGAGGCTCAGCACCACTCCTAAATCTCTAAAGCATTTTGGCCTTGTCACTGAGGGTGGCTGTGGGACCCTCAGGCTGGGAGAAGGAGTGAGGGAGAAGGCAGGGATGCTCAGAGGCCCCAAGGGTTGTGTGTGTGTCAGGGGGAAGACAGCATGGCAGGGCGCCGATTTCTCTTCCATACTGATGAAGTTCTGTACTTTCCTAGTGGGAAAGGGTTTGGTCCTGTTGTCTGAGAAAGAAGTGAGAGTTTTCCTCTTGGTTTGCATGAGAGCAGGTCTGGGAGTGAAGTTTCCGTAAGAGGGGACTGTTGTGCATGTGGATGTTCCGTCCACCTGGGCTTATGTTGCTATAAAAGGCAAGGTTGTACTGAAGGCACGTGAAGGTCCTGAGGCTCAGGTCCAGGCATCCCCACATCCCTGTGTACACAGCAACTGCTTTTTAATTCTCCATTCACAAATACATGCCTGGAACAGCACTTTGGCAGGGGACAAAGCCCAGCTCTGCTGCTGTCCCAGCCCTGCATGTGCTGCAACCAGCAAGCAGGTCTGTCTGGCCATGCCTGAGCCCAGGAATCTGGTGTGGGTGCTGGTGCTGGCTGTTTGCAGCCTGCACGTGAGGTGTCTGTGCCTCCAAACCCTGTCTGTGCCTTGGGAACGCAGTCCCAGCTGGGAATGGGGGTGCAGCCTGGAAGGTGCTGGGGGATCCATCCCTGGGCTGTGCTCTGGCACCTCTGGCAGTCCAGGGCCACAGCCACTGGTGCCTGCTGCAGATGTGAGAGCAGCATCTGTCTGGGCTCTGCTGCTGTGTCCAGAGCCTGTGTGAGTGAGGGGCAGCTTCCACCAGCAGCTGCCAAGGACAGAATTCACAGAATCACTGGGTCGGAAGAGACCCTCAAGATCATCGAGTCCAACCCAGCCCCAACACCTCAACTGAACCCTGGCACCCAGTGCCACATCCTGTCTGTTTTTAAACACATCCAGGGATGGTGACTTCACCACCTCCCTGGGCAGACCATTCCAGAACTTTATCACTCTTTCAGTAAAAAATTTATTCCTAATATCCAACCTGTATTTCCCCTGGTGCAGCTTGAGGCTGTGTCCTCTGGTTCTGTCAGTGCTGCCTGGAGAAAGAGACCAACCCCACCTGAGCACAGTCACCTTTCAGGAGCTGTTGAGAGTGATAAGGTCACCCTGAGTCTCCTTTTCTCCAGGCTGAGCACCCCCAGCTCCCTCAGTGGTTCCTCACAGGCTTTGTGTCCCCAGCCCTTCAGTGCTCTCCACTCTGCAGCTGGCAGGAGCTGCTCCCTTCCTTCTTCTGGGGAGAAGATGGGAGCAGCTGGCAATGCACTTTGGGTTGCCAGTGGAGAGGTGCTTATGTTGAAGAGCAAAGTGTTATTGCTCTTGTACAGTCCTGGCTTTGGTGAAACCAGATGGATTTGAAGTAAATATGGAGTTCCTTTGTCAAACCTAACTAAAAGCTGAAATTCATGTGTTTGAAGTGCTATGAGTAATCCTCCGCTTTCTGAAGAAACATTTTTTTTACTGAATGCTAGTGACTCGCAACGGATTCCTGCAGTACTGGTTGGATAGAGGACAAGGAGATGATAGAAAAAGTCATCCTTGGTTTGAAATGAAGGCAATGAAAAATGAGTGTCTTGTACTCAAAGTGTTGCTGGAGATTGTTGGGCAAGTATTGCAGTCTCACTTTCCTATTTTTAAAACTCTCTCAACAGCCGTGATGTGACCCTTCCCTCCACACCCACAACAGAAAAAAAAGCCCTTACTGATTAGAAACAGGAAATAATAAAACTCACTAACCACAAAATATTTTCAAAGACACAAAATAAACAAGCAGAGATAGTGGAAAATAGATATTTCCCGCTGATCTCCTTTCAGCACAGTAACCATAGCTAATAATTATAGTCACTGGGGATTTACAGCTTTTAGAGGGAAGGTATGTTTTTAAGCTGATGCTGTCAAACTGCAGTAAAATATTTTCATCAGCCTCTCCCAGCATAGCAATAAGGTGGCCACGAGTGCCGTGAGATGCATTGCTGACCCCTTCTAGAAGTACAAGAGCACTTCAGGCTCGGTCTGGGGTAGGGAGCTGCTCTCCTTGCTGGTCACACTGGTGTGCAGTGGAGGTTCCCCTGGTGGGTGCAGCTGTGGGGGCTCTCATAGGATGGGTTTTTATCTGAACTCAGCTGTATTTGTGACAGTAAACTGGGGAGATCTTTAATGTCTTTTCTCTGCCAGGATTCTGCCGTTTTCTTTGCCTGATTGGTTTCTCTACCCATGAGCTTTGCTGCCATGGTTTGCTTGGGGTGGCCCCACCTCCCACTCTCCTCTGGACCTTTGCAGTGGGATGAGGATGATGATGATGTGTATTTTTCACATTGGTGATCACTCCAAAGGGCCCCATCAGGAAAGGGGAGAAGTCTTCATTTTCAGGCAGAGGGCGGAAACTCAGGTTGAGGTTTGTGCAATTCTGTGTCTTTGCCTGACTCCTGACCTGCCTTGCCTCTTTGCAGCCAGGTGTAGGCCAGTTGTTTCTCCTGCCACCCTCATGCCACTGCTCCTAATGGCTCTTCGAGAGGGCTGGATAAAAGGGAAAGCTTCTCAGAAAAAGATGCTAAACCTGGAGGTGCTGGTTTTCACTGCTTCAGTGCCTCATCCAATAGATCTGGCTGCATAATGAGCCCCTCCGAACTGCAGGGCCATTCATTAGTATGCGCCGTGTTTGTTTAAGTGCTCCCCACTCTTTTATTTCTGCTGTGAGCAACTTCTAACTGCCTTTGAGATGAAAAATGGGCACCAAATGTTGCCAGCAAGCGAGCAGATTTGTCCCAGTCACATCGGTCCAGTTCACAGGGAATTTTACCCTCTGCCCTCTAGATGATCTTTGTGATTCAGTTATAAGTAAAAGCTAAAACATTTAAAAACATAAATCTAAAAGTAAAAGCTAAATCAGATCCAGGCTGATAAACCCAGCTCCCTATTTCCTAACTTTCCATAACTTCTAAAGTGTTCCTGTGATCCAGGCAATGCTGTCTGTGTGCGTGGTGAATGCTGCTTTCCTACAAAGTATCAGGGGCAACCCTCAAACCAGCTACTTCAACTGCATGGAGGAAAAGCTGCTTGTGAAAGAAGCAAATAAAAGCAGATGCTCAAACACCCTTTATTCAGAGTACGTGGGACAAGGCTGGGAGAAATGTCAGTCATTATCTTCAAAAGGTTTATTTAGAACTTTTAGTTATGGAAACAAAAAAAATTCCCTAAATATAACTCTATGTAACATACATACATATATATATATATAACATATATATACACACATATGTACTCACAAGCTTAAGAGCAATGTCAGGCTGGGAACAGCACAGAAAGATTGAGCAACCCAGAGAGAATTTATAAACAGCCTAAAAAGTCCAGACCAAGTCTCTCCCTTTCTCTCTCTTTTTTTTTTTTTTTCCTCCTAAACATTGCAGCACTTTTACAGGACTCAACACTGGAATCTCCTACACTGCACAGGGATGATAATAAAAATAAAAAGCAGAAGAGACCAGTCGCTTACCCTTTTATCCAACAAAGGGATCTCAATGGCTTATGTGAGATCTGAAGGTAAATTTGATGCCAGAGAGGGTCGTTGCTTGTTGTCTTGTATTTTTATTAATAGAAAGTTAATTATTTTAGAATGTAAGACAAGAAAACTATATAATTATTATACACTAAAGAGCACAAGAGGATTCTAGACAATAATTTAGATGTATTAAATAAATAAAAAATAATAGCAGCCTTCTACAATGCAGGCTACACACAGGTTTACTTCGGCTTGAAGTACCCAGGTCTTTAGTACACCTACAGGAACAGATTTGCTCCACAAGTGTTTTAAAGAAACATATCTATAAGATACATACGTAAGAGTGTCTAAGGTTAGGACAAAAATCAAAAACACACTTTACCACGGTCTCCACATATCAAATGACCCCATTCTGGGGGTGTTATGGGAAAAATTTGGCTGCAGAACCTGTCTGGGAGGTGCAGCATCAGCCTGGTTGAAAAGCGACAGCGAGGGCAGCTGGAAGGAACTTTTGGAAGCTTGCTTGTTCTCCGCAGGGTAGAGGCGCTCCTGTGACGGGTTTGTGCCTCGAGCGCTGCCCTTAGGGCTCAGGGGACTTCTCTGCGTCAGGAGAGGCTGCTGAGACGGGCTCAGAGACCTGAGCGCTGCTTTGCAGGTGTCCTCCCCAGACCTGGGCAGGGATTTGAGCAGGTGGTTCAAGAGGCGCGCCCCGAGGCTCTTGTCCATCCACTCGCAGGTGAGCAGCAGGTTGTGCACCTCGTGCATGCACTGGATGTAGCCGGTGCTGTACCTCTGCTGGGCTTCCAGACCCACCTTGGAGTCAGCTGTGCGGGACAGGAGACAAAGGGAGGCTGGTGAGCGGGCGAAGAGTGACCGCGGTGCTCACTGCTGAAGCCACTGGGCTCTAGAGAGGCTCTATTTGCGGGGGGGGAGGTGAGCGGCGTGTGATCCCTGTGCCCTGCTGCCCGGCGCTGGGGCCAAACTGCACCAAAAGGCAGAAATCGGCTCTGGAAGGAAAAAATGCCTTCCGTGGATGAAGCAGGGCCCGGCTCCATCTCCCCATCTAGTGGAGAAAGCCAAACCCCGGCGGCAGCCGGGGCCTCGGCCGGTCCGAAAGGTGCTTGTGCCAGGCTGCCAGGGGATCAAACCCGCTGGCATCGGGCGAGGGACCGGGCACAGGGCGAGGGACCGGGCACTCACCCATCATCTTGCTGCTCTGGATGTTCTGGAGGTGCTTCACTGTCATTTCCAGGATGTCTGCTTTTTCCAGTTTAGACTGCTGATAGGGAAGAACGCAGCAGTTAAAGGCAAAGAGGGGTTTGAACCATGCCCAGTTGCTCTAAAGATGAGGCATTTCCCTTTCTCCCCCTCCCCCACCCAATTTCCCACCAGCAGAAGGACAAAAAGCAGCATAAAATGAGCACTTACATCCAGGTGAAATGCACCCACAACAGTCTCCTTCAGCTGGTCTAAGCAGTTATTAATCCTTTCCCTTCGCTTCCGCTCAATGAGGGGTTTCCTTAACTGGCAAAGAAAAGGAGCAGGAAAAATTGAGTTGATATTTTCATTTGCTCTCCCTGCTGCACTTCAGCAATGCCAGAGACCCCCTCCCCTGTGTGAAGCCAGCGCAGGGTGACACAGTGCTCAGCAGGGACAAGATGTGGATGGAGCGTGTGCCAGCTCCAGCCACGGCCCATCCCTGAGGTGGCATCACCTCTCCCTTCTCCCACTTCCAATCATTTCAAGCACAGAAACTCATTTCACACGATCAAATCACAGAGAAGGCATAGAAAGGAAGCAGAAAAACACCCGCATGAGTTAAATTCGGAGAAAACATCTCTCTAATGGGAGAAAAAGTGCTGTCCCCTTCCTGTGTCCTGGAAGCAGTGGCTCGGCTTCACATGCCCAGCTCAGGGGACACTTACCTTCCTCTCCTCCTTGGTGCTGGCGACCTTGTGCGTGCCGGTGGTGGCCGCGGCAGTCATCCTGCTCCAGGCAGCCGGCCCAGCTCCGGCAGGATGGGATGGGATGGGATGGGATGGGATGGGACGAGAAGGGAAGGAGGCCCTCGGGCAGTGGCTTGCTCCCCTTCCAGACGGGCTCTTGGCTGCTCCGTTGCTCCTCGGCTGTATTTATAACCCCAAATTAGCATCTGAAAGGCAACTTTCCTTGGCGGGACTTCTTTTCCCACACGAGGGGTCGAGCCCGGGGGTTTGTGGCCATCAATCAAAGCTGACAGGTCACTGCTTCTTTTCAATGACCACGCCGGCCCCCCCAAACGGCGACAGATGTCCAGCCTCCGACGCTGGGCTTTGGAGGGATCCTTTGTTCGGGAAGAAGGGAAGGAAAATGGGCGCGCTCGGAGCAGCTTGCACGGCTCCTCGCTCAATTTGCACAGATTCCCAGGGAGGGACACAATAGCCGGGAAGCGGTTGAATTACACCTGGGAAAATGCCTTCTCCTCATCTTCTTCTCCTCTATCTCCTTGAAGCGATACCTATTTTTACCTGCTAACCTGACCCCAGTCGTTTCACATCATTGTAACAGCCTCTTAATTTAATAATAGAGTACTTCAGCTAGGAGTTCCTGCTCCCAGGGATTATTATTACAAGGAAATGACGATCGATTAAAAACTGTTGACAGCAGACACCCGAAGGAAGGTTGTTTCCATCACAGAAATACTCTAGTATTTCTAAACATGGAAAACATGGGAACTTTATTTACCTCCTGGGAACCTGAATTATCTGTTGCACCTGGGTGGATTGTAGGTAATATGTAACTCTTCTAGTTTTTGGCTGCTCTGCAGAATTTAATATTAAATTTACAGGGTATTGAAGACGCTAACAAACCTAGAGCTGAGTTAGTCCTGTGGAAGCTTTATTTCTTTGGGCTTTTTTCCCCCATGCTGCGAGGCTTGGGTAGCTTCGTGAGGAAGGGGGTTTGTCTGTTTGATGCTCTGGAATGCTGGGGCAGGGCATGAGGGGCCTTTTGAGGAGACTTGGTGTGGGGTGAGAACTTTTATACTTCTTCACTCCTGCCTGGTTTGGGGGACAGTTTTTCATGACCTTGCATTTGCTTTCTGAAGCTGCTTTGCTAATGAGCAGGATTTGGCAGTGTCCTGTTGAGTCCCACAGGTGAAGCCCTTTCGATTGGTGTCGAATCTATCACCTTATTGAAGTGGAGAGGAAGCAGCTGCAGCAGTTCAGAAGCACTGCAAGCCCTCCCAACGCAATGGGGGGATTTCCCAGCTCCCGGGAAAAAGAAATATTTGTATTCAAATAAATAAAAAATAACAGCAGCATTCTACAATGCAGGCTACACATAGGTTTACTTCGGCTTGAAGTACCCAGGTCTTTAGTACACCTACAGGAACAGATTTGCTCCACAAGTGTTTTAAAGAAACATCTCTGTAAGATAGATGGTGCCATGGCTGCAGAGCCCTCTGCCCCTCCAGCTCTGGGTGGGGACATTCCCCAGCGATAGCAGCGAGGACGTTGTTCCTTGCTCAAGCACCGTGTGGGTGTGAGTGTGTTTGCTTGTGTGTCAATGCAAACATACCTGCAGCACGTCTGCACGCCCTGCTGCCTGGGCTCATCACCAAAACATGTCCCCAGCCGTGCGACCTGGCAGGCCGAGGCTGTTTGTCAGTCACATGCAGAGCTGGGATGCAGTTACTTGGTTTTATAAGTGCCCTACTTTGGCAATGGCCTGGGACGAGCTGGGGTGGTGGTTGTGCTGGGAGAGGAGGGTTGGGAGGGGAAGGTTCATAACTTATCCTTTGTGCCAGGTAAAGGGGTGGAATTCTTATCTCTGGTGTGTTGTCTTCAGAGATAGCAAAAGGAGATCCCACCACCCTGTGCAGGAGGCCCTCACATCAGCCAGCCCAGGCTCCTCGCCTGTGAAGACTCCTTTGGTTTTCCTAGCTTTTTCCAGTCCAAGGAAATGGATTGCTGCTGATATTTATAAAAGATGTAGCTGAGGCCACATTATTCCAGCAGCTTGGCCTGGAGGAGGCAGGGCTGGGCTGGGGCATGGGGCACAGAGCACTCTCTGTGTTTTGTGCCCAAGCTGGCAGTGCCTGCCCATCTCCCTCCACCTTGTGCAGAGAGCAGCACCTTCCCAAGGTGCTGAGCACAGCAGGGGTGTCAGCAAATCTAGAATTACCTAAAAGCTCTGAAAAGCGTGTCCCATGCCTGCTGGCACTGCTGTGGGGTGCAGCTTGTGCCCCCATGTTGGTGGCCTCGGAGGCTGGCCAGCCCCCGGTGCCACCAGGAAAGATCTCTCAGTGTCTAGAATGGCAGCACCTCCTTCCTCACCCTCTCTCCCTTCCTTGGCCTCTGCTCTGGCTGCTGCCTCGCCCTCCCTCCTGCCCCCTTTGTCCTGCGAGCTGCCCCGAGCTCCGGGGCTGTTCCAGGGGACCACCAAGCGAGGCGATGGCAAGGGGGACACCGAGCTGGGAGGGGAGGCCATGGGCAGCGGGGTGGCCCCGGGTGCCCAGCCCAGCCGAGCATCTGAGCCCCTTGGCTTGCCCACGGGCATCTGCCGCGGGCGAGCTCATTTCAAGGTTCATTTGTAAGACAGCTCCGCAGTGAAAAAGAAGAGCAGCTTTGGCTGTAAACAGTTATTTTACACCTCTCAGTCACAGCAAAAGCCTTTATTTCGGAGGCGGGGGTGCGGGCGGGAGAGCTGCCCTGGCTTTGGGCAAGGCTGACATCTGTGCCGGGGATTGCAGGGACCCAACAGCCCCATGCAAATGAGCATTACAGGAGCTTTCTGCGAATTCCCGCTTTCCTTTTGCGTTGCCACTGCCAGGTTCCACTGAAAAGGGGATTCTGCTTTGTAAACAAAGCCTCCTTTTTTTCCTGGTCTTGAAAAGAAAAGAAAAGAAAAGAAAAGAAAAGAAAAGAAAAGAAAAGAAAAGAAAAGAAAAGAAAGAAAAGAAAAGAAAAGAAAGAAAAGAAAAAAAGAAAAGAAAAGAAAAGAAAAGGAGAGAGGGGTGAGTGCTGCTTCGAGTTTTCTCTCTCTCTTTTTTTTTTTTTTTTTTTTTTTTTTTTTTTTTTTTTTTTTTGCTATTTGTCTACACTTCACACCCCGGAGAAAGAAAACAACTTTTAACATCTGTTCCTGCAGTATTTAAGAAGGAAAGAAAGGCTGCTGAAGAGGGGGAAAGTGTGGCAGATGTTGGTAGGTTCCCTCCGGCGCAGATGTCTTGCTCCGAACAGGACTTTCCTGGGCGAGCCGCGGCTGGGGCTCCTCTGTGACTCGGGACACGCGACTGCCGGGCGGGCGGGGGACGTGGGAAAGCGCCGCCGAACAAAGGCGCTGATTCAAACAGACCCGAGAGCCGTGAACAATCTAATCACCAGCACAGAAATGGTCAGCAGCCCCCGGCCCCGCCACGGAGGGCTTGGGGGCAGCCGGTGGCCACGGGACGAGGGAATTTGACCGGGCTGCAAGTGGAGTGTCCCTTCCTTGTCCCCTGTGCTCCCTCTGGGGCATCCAGCACGGAGCTGTGGCCAGGGATCAATCCTTGCTGAGGTGCTCTGCAGCCCCATGCAGCAGCAGAGGGGATGGAGGGCAAGCACCTGCCGGGCACCTGGGATGGGCAGGGCTGTCCCACACTCGGGACAAGGCAGCACCAGAGGAGGGACTGCGGGAGAGCAGGGGTATCTTTGATTAGGCTTTTAAAAAAGAGCTTCTACCAAGATAATAATAATAATAATAATAATAATAATAATAATAATAATAATAATAATAATAGTCCTCCAATCCTATTGACCACATCTAGTTGAAATAGCCTTGTAAAACTGACTTTGGTAGGAAAAAAAGTTTATTTTAATGACAGCAAAAATTTTGAGAGAACTTTTCGTTCCCCTTCTTTCTGGCTGATAAAATAATTATATTTAGAATAAAATAAGATTTGTCTATGAAAGCTGGTAATATTTCTGCTTAAGCACTTTGTAGGAAACAAGTGAGAAGCCCAGAGAAAAAGCAGCTGAGCCAAGAGAATTCACATAAGAAAGTAATTAATTCCAGTTTGATGTTAAAGCTGAGGAGCTCTGTGGTTGTTTCTCTAATTCCTGCAAATTTTGACCTTCTTTATCTCCATCCCAGTCCATTTTCTCTGGGCTCTGGGCAGGGCAGAGCTGCTCCTGCCAGCGAGGCTGCCATGTGCCAGGACAGCTCTTCCTCTTCCTTGCTCAGGGCCAGAGGGGAGAGCCAGCTGAGCTGAGCTGTGTCACTTCTTTGGAGGCCAAGCATGGGGGCAAGGAGCCCAAACCCCTGCTGGGGGTGTCAGCTGTGTTCCTCCTGCCAGCAGAGCCCTTTCTGCATGGCAGTTGGGAAGCAGGAGGCATCTCAGCTGGACGAGGAGCTCCATGCTGCAGAAGGATGCTGCACGTCAACAGAGACCCGTGCACCCGCCCAGGCTGGTCCCTCCTGCCTCTTGCAGCTTGGGGTGATTCTGTGGGCACCAACTCAGAACCTGACAGGGCTAACAAGGAGGCTTGTGCAGTACTGAGGCAACCCCAAGTCCAACTTATGCCCTGGCTGGTTAATGAATGGCCTCGTTAAGGCAGCTCATCCCTTTTGCAGGGATGGATTTACTGTGGGAGAGTGGGGGGAGAGCTGGGCATGTTCCTGAGCACTGCTCAATCTGCACTGTGGGTCACAGAAGGACTGTTTGATCCCCCTTTTTTTCCAGGCTGGAGATCATCCAGGCTGGATTTGACCCCAGACTGCTTGCACCTGCTCTGGGGTGTGTCTGCTGGCTGGGTGTGGGGCTGTGGGTGCCTGGCCCCAGCAGTGCTGTCAGAGGCAGGAAAAAGGGTCCTGCTCCAGGGTCCTGCCAGTCCATCGCTCCCAGGTGTCCGTGGGTTTGCTGGGGCTGCTTTTCTGACAGCAGCTCTGCTTTCACCACATGATGTGGGCTTTGGGAAGCAAGGAGCAAAGCGCAGGGCAGTGGGCAGGGTAAGGTGGGGACAGTGGCTGCTGCCAGCACAGGCTGTGGGTTGCCCTGATGTGCAACCACGGGGCACCCTCTGCACCCTCTGCTCCCTCCCTCGACTCGGGCTCCAGGCCTCCCCTACCATGAACAAACACTCTCCAAGGAGAGGCTGCTTTACAGGGGCTTTACTCACTCTGAATAAAGAGGGTTTTGTCCAGCTTTTTCAGAAGGTTGGTTCTGGCTCAAGGTTGAGGTTTTAAAAGGAGTAAAGCTCTCCTTCAAAACGTTTACATCTGCATGTTTCTCAGTAGCCACAACCCCCAAGCAGCCCGTGCTGAAGCCCTGCTTCACCAGGGCTGTTTTGCTGCTGAGATATTCTGTCGGGGAGGAAGGTGAACAGCAGCAGGACGTGCCAGCGCGGTGACTGGACGCGCTGGGTCCGGAGGGTGCAGGCGGTGCCTGGGCAGGCGGGCTGGGTCCCGGCACTCAGGCACCTCAGCCGCAGTCTCTGGGAGATTACTCACTGCTGGATGGCCCGGGGGCACCAGGGCTACCTCTCCAGACTGGCCTCAGTTCAGGATGTTGGAATGGGCTACCTGCCGTGGCCCAGCGGTGTTAGCAGCAGGAACTTGTGTCCTGCAGCCCGTTCAGGACAGGATGGTGCTGGAAATGAGTTGGTCAGGAAAGCAAAGGATGATTTATCTGTTCTAGGGATGTGGGGAAGAGCATTTGCTGTGTTGAGAGCACAGTCCCAATAAGCAGACACCACTCACGATGGGATGTGGGTCCAAGATCACCATCAGAGCTTGCAGTGAGGGAAGCCATGGCTGTGCTGGAGAAGGCTGCTCCAGACACCCTCTGTGTTGGGATCCTTGGGGATGGAGTGACACTGTGTGTACCAGGTCCCCATTTTTGGCAGAGGGCTGGGAGGCAATGGGGTTTGTGGCTAGATGAGCATTGTGGAGAGCAGGGAAGAGGCACAGGGCATCTGGCAGATGAGTTTGATGTCTGTGGTGGCCTATCAAAGCCTGTGAGTTCACCATGGTGTGGGCAGGGGAGGAGTGCAGTTGGGAGCTCACCTGCTTCTCCTGCTACAGCTGGAGAGAGAAAGGTCATACATGGCATTGGACAGTGCCACATGAAGTATTTTCATCACAGAGAAAGCCCAGCTACAAAAGTAGCACTGAACACATGGAAATTCTGTTGACATCTCTAAATCCATCTCCTTTACCGAGTGCACCAAACCTCTCTGGCCCCAGCTCAGCCTCCTGGGTACCAGCTGGCTCTACTGTCTTTGGGAATGAACTCCTGGGATAGGAAATAATTACAAGGCTGGTACCGGCTGAGTAATTCTCAGCTTTTCTTTCACACACCCCCATCCAGCCTTCGTGTTAAGGATCAGCTGATGCTCTTGCCATTGCTCAAGCTGTCTCCTGCCTGGCAGGTTAGCAGCGCTCCAGGCCCCACAGGAAATCTTATCTGCTGCTTCTCAGCCAGAGTGCTTGAAACACAGCTCCTGGGCCAAAAGCGCCTTATAGGAAGCAGAAAATCTGATAAGCTGCATGGGTGGTGGCAGGCTGTAAGGGTTAGCCCCTTGCCTGTGCTGAATTCTACATGGCCTTGTTATGGAGGAGCCAAAACAAGTGCAAACTCTGCTCTTCTTCTTCCCATACCAGCCCACAGAGCAGCACCCACCTTCTCACAGCTCCTGGTTGCTCTACACGTTGGCAGGGCCATGGTTTTCCTACCCCAAGGTGACTGTGCCCTAAGAACTAGTAGCACTTCCTACACCTTTTGGGTACCTTTTGCTTTAATTGGTAAGAAATTAGTTACAAAAATAGAGATTAAAAGAAAATCTTAGAGAACACCATGAGGCTTCATAGAGAATCCAGGATGGACTTGGCTCACACAGACCAGAGACCTGGATGCAGAGCTCCCTTAAGGTGGTACAAGGCAGAAGAGCCAAGCTTCATGAGGACAGCATAGGGGACTTTGAGGGACCATTCAAGGAGAATACTTGAACTTTCTTTATGCAGCATGCCTTATTTCATTCGGGAGAGCAATGCTGGGTGTTCTCACACTCTGGGTGAGTTATTTCATTCAGGAGAGCAGTTCTGGGTGTTCTCACACTCTGGGTGAGTTATTTCATTCAGGAGAGCAGTTCTGGGTATTCTCACGCTCTGTGTGTGTGAGATGTTACCAGATGTCACCTGATAACAAGCCTGATCTGTAATGGAACAAATGCTTGGTTTATTCAGTAAGCTTCACTTTGACAGCAGCATGGATGCCTGACTCCCCCACATTGGACCCCCAGGCTCAGCACCCTGCACCCCAGCCCTGCACACCCCACATTGCAGCCTCTGCACTTCCCACACTGCCTGTTTCTTCTTAGCTTCTCGGTTCTTGAGGCTGCAGAGCGATGTGGGTTAAGATTCATCTTTGTGAGAAAAATATCTCTTCTGTGAGTAAATGTGGCTTTTGTGCCAGCCTGGCCACACGCCAACGCCTGCTTTTTATAGTCTGTGTGTCTAGGTGTGCTGTTACCACATCCTGAGCCCCTGGCACAGGACACCTTGTCAGCAGGAATGGGGCAAGCAGGCCAGCCACGGGCTGTGCTCTGCAGGAGGAGTGACCTGCGTGCTGTCCTGGGCCCTTTGACTGCCCAGGGGGGCACTGCCCTCACCAGCAGCATTCCCGACCTGCTGCCCGCTTCTGTTGCTGCAGGGCTGGGATTGCAGCACCCAAGGAAGTGGGGAAACACTCACTTGGGTGTTTGGCACTCTGTGGTTCTGTCTTGGCACAACCTGACTGCTACTGTGACAGTGGAACACAGGAGGGTTTAGGAGGGGAAGGCATGAGCTGCAGGGTCTCTGGTCTGTGTGAGCCAAGTCCATCCTGGATTCTCTATGAAGCCTCATGGTGTTCTCTAAGATTTTCTTTTAATCTCTATTTTTGTAATTAATTTCTTACCAATTAAAGCAAAAGGTTTTATACTATTTTGTTTTTGTTCATGAATACTGCCTGCTTTAAACCAACTCTCCTCTTCAATTTCTTTACTTCCCCCCCGCCCCCCCCTTTCAGGTATATCTAGAAGACAGTCCTTTATTACAGGGATGAGCATTTCTTATTGCTGTGGAGTACCCAAAAGGTGTACGAAGTGCTGCTAGTTCTTGGGGCACAGTCACCTTGGGGTAGGAAAACCATGGCCCTGCCAACATGTAGAGCAACCAGGAGCTGTGAGAAGGTGGGTGCTGCTCTGTGGGCTGGTATGGGAAGAAGAAAAGCAGAGTTTGCACTTGTTTTGGCTCCTCCATAACGAGGCTGTTAAAATAATAACAAAAGCCCCACTGCCACAACCCTTTTTTTCTTGCTTGTTGATTTTTAACATTAGGAGCTGTGCCTTGGGTTTGCTCTGTCAAAAAGCAAAAGAGGCCACAAGACAGATGAGTTCCCCAAGGAGTTTTCCAGAATAATACCTGTGATCAGCTGGGTGTCTTGTTGTGTTTCAAAGATGATGTTTCATCCCTCAGGTTGTGTTTCAAAGATGATGTTTCATCCCCTCTTTTTGTGTTTCAAAGATGATGTTTCACACCCTCTCCCCATTCCAGGTGTGTCTGTACACACATGTGTACACACATGTACTCACACCTGCACACAGACAATATGCAGAAGATACAGTTTTGTAGCCCTTTTCCAAAGCAGTGCCTGCCTTTGAAGGTTGGGACAGCAGAGCTCTGGAGTTCTCTCCTCATTGGGAGCCAGTGGTCCCATCAGGAGCAGGAGGAGAGGCGCAGAGGAGCGTTAGAGAGTCTCAGGAAAGGTTGTACATGTATTTGCTGGTGTTGTCAAGTGACGTGGCAAGGGCTCCTGTGCTAGCTGAGCCTGAATCAATCTGAAGGGCAGCACTAACCCCGTGCCCCTCACAAGTTTCTGCTGTAAGAGCTAATTAATTAGTTTCTGCAAAGCCCTTTGAAGGGGTAAAGGGATAAGCAAGTGCACAGCAGTGTTATCCAGAGGCTGTGAGCTTCAAAGTTTAACAGGCACTACTTAAATATGAACCCAGTTAGTCACCTTGTCATTTCTTTAAAATGTAAAAGAACAGGGAAAGCATCTAAAAATAATCACCCAACAGTCATTTTCAGCAGTGTTCACAGCCTTGTGTCCTTCTGCATGATTTGGGATTCTTACTGTATTTGCTTCCAGTTCTATTGAATTAATGGCTGTATTTGACTGCTTTTTTTGTGTATGGTGTTTTGTTTTTTGTTTTTAGCTCAGGAAGTACATTTTACAGTAGTGCTGTTTCTTGGGGTGACTTCTTTTACTTCCTTTCATGTTTACAGTGCTGATGAAAACCTGGTTTTGGCTTTAGTAGTAGATCCTCCCTGGAATGGATGTTGTGCTTTACAGATAACTTTCAATTGTTCCACAGTAATAAAAAGTTTATTAAAATTACTGGCTCTCCAGGAAAGGGATTTGCACCTGATTTTTTTTTCTATGATTTTCCAGGTAATTATTTTCTCTTTTCTGACAATGTTTACATGCTAACTCTTAGTCCTTGTAGTTTGCTATAATGTTTTTAAAATGTGTTCTAATTCTGAAATGGAACCTTGAATTAAAGATTAAATAATGGAATCTCCAGGAGGAAAAAACCTCCTAACTGATATGAAAGGCAATTACATTTAATTGTGTTTTCTACTGTAAATAGGATTTTGGGGGTGTAAGTCCGCTCATTGTGTAATAATTGAATGAACTGAAAGGTAAAAAAACTTTCACCCACAGATGTTTCTTTGAGAAAAGCTTTAGGAGTCTGCAGTGAATGTCTCCAGGCAGTAATGGGTGAAATGCAGTTTCAGGAACTGTCAGAGGCACTTGTGAAACCTAGTGATTAAATTCAGCCACTGCAGCTTGGTTCAAAGTCCTTGGAAAGGCTCAGGATTCTTCTTCTGCTGAACTTTAAACAGAAAAAATTCAGCATAACTGCAGTTGTCCCTACTTCTAATATTTCAGCCCTGAAGCACCTTGTCAGGAGCCAGGAACATGGGCTCTGCTCTGGGAATCACACCAGTCCATGCCCAGTTAAAGCATCTCCTGGGTGTTGGTTCTGTTCTCCCCTGCTCGCGTGTTCCTCCAGGCAGCTGCCAAGAGGAGCCAGAGTATTTTTTGAGATGATCTGTGTCAGAAGGCCATGGACATCTGGAGCCCCTCCATCCCATGGCGTGGGTGACACACCCACAGCACCAGAGTTACCTCAGGGCTCCCTGCCTGCTCCCAGCACAGCTGGAGCTCTGTACAAACGGGGCTCCTGCTGGACACCTGTGACACCTGTGTGACACAGCTCCAGCTGTGACACCACCAGTAAAACTTTGGGCAGTGACACCCCAAAGTGTGTGGCCGGCTGCAAGGGCTGGGGGCACGCTGTGAGGGATACACTGTGTGGGACACGCTGTAAGGGACAGGCTATGTGGGACATGCTGTGAAGGACACGCTGTGTGGGACACGCTGTGTGGGACACTCTGTGTGGGACACTGTGTGTGACACTTTGTGTGTGACACTGTGTGGGACACTCTGTGTGTGACACTGCGTGTGACACTGTGTGTGATACTGTGTGGGACACTCTGTGTGGGACACACTGCGTGGGACACGCTGTGTGTGACACTCTGTGTGTGACACTGTGTGGGACATTCTGTGTGGGACACTGTGTGGGACACTGTGTGTGGGACACTCTGTGTGTGACACTGCGTGGGACACTCTGTGTGGGACACTGCGTGGGACACTCTGTGTGGGACACTCTGTGTGGGACACTGTGTGTGACACTCTGTGTGGGACACTCTGTGTGGGACACTGTGTGGGACACTCTGTGTGGGACACTCTGTGTGGGACACTGTGTGGGACACTCTGTGTGTGACACTGCGTGGGACACTCTGTGTGTGACACTCTGTGTATGACACTGCGTGGGACATGCTGTGTGGGACACTCTGTGTGGGACACTGTGTGGGACACTCTGTGTGTGACACTGCGTGGGACACTCTGTGTGTGACACTGCGTCGGACACTGTGTGTGAAACTCTGTGTGGGACACTCTGTGTGGGACACTGTGTGGGACACTCTGTGTGTGACACTGCGTGGGACACACTGCGTGGGACATGCTGTGTGTGACACTGCATGGGACACTCTGTGTGTGACACTCTGTGTGGGACACTGTGTGGGACACTCTGTGTGTGACACTGCATGGGACACGCTGTGTGGGACATGCTGTGTGTGACACTGCGTGGGACACTCTGTGTGTGACACTGCGTCGGACACTGTGTGTGAAACTCTGTGTGGGACACTGTGTGGGACACTCTGTGTGTGACACTGCGTGGGACACTCTGTGTGTGACACTCTGTGTGGGACACTGTGTGTGACACTCTGTGTGGGACACTGTGTGTGACACTCTGTGTGGGACACTGTGTGGGACACTCTGTGTGTGACACTGCGTGGGACACTCTGTGTGGGACACTGTGTGGGACACTCTGTGTGGGACACTGCGTGGGACACACTGCGTGGGACATGCTGTGTGTGACACTGCGTGGGACACTCTGTGTGTGACACTCTGTGTGGGACACTGTGTGGGACACTCTGTGTGGGACACTGCGTGGGACACGCTGTGTGGGACACACTGCGTGGGGCACAAGAGGCACTCAGGGCCTGCATGGGACGTGAGGGGCACTCGGGGCTGGCTGCCAGCAGGACAGTGGCGACAGGAGGGGAAGGCACGAGGGGAAAGGGCACATGTGTGCCATGGAAAAGAGAAGATAGAGGAGGAAATGGCTACAGGGTCTTGTGGAGAGCCGAGGGCAGCCGGCCCCGCAGAGCTGCCGTGGCACTCCAGGAGAGAATGGCTGCCCTGCGCGAGGTAAGGGCTGAGAGGAGAAAAGAGGGCAGCAAAATTGAGCTGCTTGAAGGAGGGGTAATTTCACAGGCTGACATATTGTTTTTCTGCAGTTTTGCTGGTTTTTGGTGTGGGATGATGATGGGAGGAGTTAGAGCTGGGCTGTAGGGTTCCCTGGGCCTCCCACCAGCAGCAGAAGCCGCAGGATCCCATTCAGCTCTGTCCTTCATAAGCAAAGCACCTGCATGCTTGCCTTTCTAAATACCTTTTTTTTTCCCCACTGAAGTTACTTGGATTTTTTTAATGTGTACTCACTACCTAACTTGCAATTAATTAATTCACAATGGATCTCTCAGTAATGGCTGTGAATTAGCGACTCATTAGTGTTCAAGGAGCTCTCTCACATGCTGTATTTAATCCCTGCTTCTAAGAGTTTAGGAAAATCATGCTCTCTCTGCTCAGGGATTTCTCTGCAGTGTGCAGGGATGGCAATTGCACTGAACCCATTTCTGGTGTGATCTCTTTTCCAATGGTCATTTGTAAAGCAGTAGTGTCTATTCTCCAGGAGCTGATATTGAATCCCTTCAACAGTGCTCACCTTTAGCTCCTTCTCCTCTCTCCTCAGTACCCTGATTATTATGTTTAAACTTGAATGGTTTTAGCCTAAGTATGGGTTAACCATTTGAACTCAGATATACACACCCTTTCCATGCTGGCTTTGAAATCAACTGTTCCCAGCTCACAAGTGGGATATATGAACTGCCAAAATTTTGCTGACCACATGCCATGAGTCGAGGTCCCATCACCTTGCACAGGCACCACGACCCCTCCTGCTTCAGGTCCAGTGCTGCTGCATCTCTTACATCTTCCTACAACACCAAGTAAATATTTGAGGTAGAGATAAATAATATAAGAGGTAAATATAATAAATATCAGGAATAAATGTAATAAATATTAGGAATACATATAATAAATACTAATAAATAAATAGGAGGTAGATATAAATAAATGCTACGCATGCACACACACTTGTTTACATGCCCATGTCCTGTCCCCTGGGGTGCTGAGCATGGCAGGATTGGCTGGGCAGCGCCCCGCGGCCCCAGCATGGTGCCAGGCTGGACCTGGAGCCCGCGGTACCTGTCCAGGGCAGTATCCTGTGGAACCAGTGCTGCTGCTCCAGCCGCCCAGTCCCACCACCCAGTGCCTGCCCCTCTGTGCTCCCCTGCTGTCGAATGCTGGGGTGGCTGCAAGTGTGCTCAGATGCATTTTTCCATGTCTGAGCTGTAGCACACAGCTGGTGAAGACTCCCCAAGAGGTCAAGAGGCAGCTCTGCCCACCGACATCTGAGGTTCGCCAGCCAGGGATCTGTGAAGTGTGGAGTTCAGAGCAGCTGAACTGCACTGCTGCAGAACACTGAGAAACCCAACCCAAACCCTCCCCAGCACTGAGACAGGGAAGTGCAGCAGAGGGATGTGGATGTAATCAAGATGAAGCTGAAGATAGGAGCTGTCGGCTCACTAGAAGCTTGTGGACATTTTGGGAAAGCAGGTCCCACATGGCTGCATGCCGGTGCTGCATCAGATCTCCTGGAGCCAGGTTTCACCTTGTGGCTTGTAAGAAATTCATGACTTGTGCCATTAAAAATGTATTTTCTGCTTTAAATGTATTATATCGCACTAATGGACAATATCAACTTGATCTATGCTGGGAGAGGTGTGGGCTTTTCTCCATCCAAGCTAACTTGCATTTGCCACAGTGCCAGTAATAGATGAGTATTACGTACAGGGACAGAAAACCACTCTGGAGTCCTTCCATGCCATGCTGGGGACTGCAGAAAACCTCCAGGCTGTAAATCACCAGCACCTGATGCATCAGGACAATCAGACCGTGTGCAAGGCACTATGCTGAGTTCCAACCCCACACTGAAGCCCTGAGGGTCATGGCATGGAAAAGAAGTTTTGTGACACTACAGAAGGTGTAAAGGGTCTGCAAAAGGGCAGGGCAGAGGGGGGTAAAAATGATGAAAAGAATGGTAAGTACAAATAACAAATGAACAAATACCAATAAATAAAATGTAAATAGTAATTACAAAGGCAGTTAACTACTAATAAAGAATAAAGGAATAAATTGCACCTCGAGTTCTGTGTGCAAGTTTGGGTCCCTCACTTTAAAAAGGACATTGAGGTGCTGGAGCGTGTCCTGCGAAGGGCACCAAGGCTTGTGAGAGGTTTGGAGAGGTTTAGAACACTTGTCTTATGAGGAGTGGCTGAGGGAGCTGGGGTTGTTCAGTCTCCAGGAGCTCAGGAGGGACCTCCTTGCTCTGTACAA